>NW_004955433.1:23347412-23361815 GCF_000276665.1 Chinchilla lanigera | reverse complement strand
GGGAAGCCCTGTTCCTTGTATCAAACAAACAAACAAAAAAATGCAAAAAACATTTCCTGGATTTGATCTCCAGCAACCTCCTCAAAAAGGATCCTCTTCAAGTAGTATGTGTATATGTACATGTAACAGGACTCAATGAGCTTAATCTGTGGACTCACCTAGATTTGGGTTGACTACCAGTATCATTGGCTGTGTGACCTATGACAAGTTGTTTCTTCTCTGAGTCTACTTTTTTCTTTCTAATCTATAAGACAGGAATAGAGAATCTAGCAGACTACTAAGGTGGTCAGATGAGGTGCTATCTATGACTCTTGGTACCAAGGAAGCAATCCTCAGGCCCTAAGACCTTTACTCTTTCCCCTATCCTTTAGCTTGCTGGGCACATTTAAGAAGCCCCCAGACATTCATTTCCCAATTTTACAAGTGACATTTGTTTGTTATGGAAAATTTGTAAGAATTGGAAAAGTATATGCAAGAAAATTTAAATAACTGGTCTTGTCACCATCCAAAGATCATTAACATTTTAGTGACCATCCTGACAGACTTTTCTGCTATGTATTAGTAAAAAAAAAGTCAGAAATAAATGAATAAATACATATATATATGCCTAGTTTTTCACCTAATGCCCTAGGTAAGTATTTTCCTGCCTGATTAGCTTTGGATAACTTGATGCTTAATATTCACACATTGCTCTAGTGTGTATATTTCCAGTTTTCACTACTGTAGCACTGTAGTAAACATTCTTATTTATATATCTTTCTTTGTGTCTGATTATTTCCTTGGGGGTAAATTGCTAGAAGTAGAATTACCAAGCTAGATGATATACACATTGCCAAGGATTTTATTTTAAAGTGTAGAAAATATGATGAAAACAGTTTTGGAAATTTATTTCTTCAGCAAAGATTTATGGAAGACTTATTAGATGTCAAGTCCTGGCCTAGGCATGGGTGATACAACTGTGAGCATTAGAGACCCATGAGCTTATGCAGTTGAGGAGAGGCAGGAATCAGCCAATGAGCAAAAGGTGAGGGCTAGAGATGGTCAAAGGCAGGCAGGGAGGGGTAGTGCTCAAGGATGGAGAGGTAGCAGCCAAGGCTACAGAGTTGTTCTAGGTTGTGACTCATTTTTCCTGGTCTCCCAGACTATAGGCTGCTCCAAACTTCCTAGGAGCCCATAGATCCAGTCTTCCTTGGCTGGGACCAACCAGGATGAAAAAAATAACAGGACAGTGTTGGAGGTCTGGCCAGATCTATTAGAATATTCGTTTCTAATATCTTAATTTTTGTTATTTTCCCTGTCTCCAAACCTCTGATCTTTATCTGGGTTAGCAGCAATATCTATTCCATCAGGTGAACACAAGAGGCAATACATGTCAAGGGCTTCTTGGTATAAACTAAGTGCTCAGTAAACAGGCAGTTGTGGTTTGGGGATCAGTTTTCCCACCTGTTCAGTAGAGAGTTGGTCTAGATCATTGGTTCTCACACTTGAGCATGCATTAGGATCACCCAGAAGACTCATTAGTGCACTTTACCTTTGAGTTTTTGGGTTTCCATTTCTAACAAATGCATTTCTAGCAAATATTTGAGTGATGATGCTGCTGGTCCAGAACAACATTTTGAAAACCAATGGCCCAAATGAATTAAGCCATAGATTCTTGGTTTCATACCTCTAGCTTGCTGCACTCCACAATAGGAAAAATGCACAGTGGGCTCTGAGTTCTCTGATGTCAAGGGCTGTGTCTAATCAGCTGCCTCACCTCCAGCACAGGCACCTTTACCTGCTTCTATGGGTTGAATTAGATGCCTGCAAAATTGCGAAGTCATAACCTGCCAGTATAAGTGAGTACTTGCAGATTTAACTGTTAAGATGAAGTCATTAGGTAGATCCCAATCCAATGTTACCAGTGTTCTCATAAGAAGAGACACAGACTGAGACAGATGGGGAGCGTGCCATGTGACAAAAGAGGCAGAGACTGTAATGCTGCAGCTGCAAGCCAAGGATTTCTGGCAAATCATGAGAATTTGGAAGGGGCAAGGAATCCTTTCCTATAGGTTTCAGAAGGGACACGGTCTTGGCCACACCTTGATTTCAGATTTACAGCTTCCAGAACTGTAAAATAATACATTTCTCTTATTTTAAGCCAACTAGTTTATAGCACTGTGTTATGGTAGCCCTAGGAAACTAATATATTGAGTATTTGAGGTATCTTTTTACAGACACCATTAACATAACCCGTTTCAAAATCATGCATTTCTTCACAGGTAGTACACTGCCACACACATGCTCACCAAATTTGAGGATATTTCCTTTTATGGTGTCTGTGACTGCAGTGAACATGACAGAGTAAGCAGCAAACTTTCATCTATCACCTTTTGAACTTCCTACATTCCTGGGTGTATTTTATTATCCCTTATATTTTACCTGTCCAACTGCAGAAACAAATGTCACAGCATAGGACATGATGAGCTGGGAAAGCCTCATACCTCTGTCTCCCATCATTTGTGTTCCATGGGTGCTGGATAGGAGTCAGGGAAGTCACGGGAGGACCAGTCTCCACCCTGGTCCTGGAGAACAAGCCCAGGGGAAGTGCATTCATCATTACTGTCAAACTGTGTCTTCTCCCCTCTCCACCCTAAAGGGATGAGGGGTGGGCCATGGAGATCGGTGCTCATTTTACTTTACTTCAGGCAATAATTAACCTGAAACTGTTTATAGAGTCTGGGATATACAGGGAAAGGAATTCTCATCTCTGCCTACTGGTCACTGGGCCTTTCCTCATGGAGTAACCTCCCTTCCTTGGCGCTCATCCTCAGAGGATATCGATCCTCTTCCAGTAAAGAGGATCCAGTATCGATCCTCTTCTTTTCAGGAGTAAGGAGCTTTCTTTCTTGTTTCTATTTTCACAGTCCTCACAAGCTAGCCTCTGCTGTCACACCGCCCCTTACCACTCTCTTCTTCACCTGACCAACTTCACTAGCACCCACAGCCTACTTTGTCTCCTAGAACTGATATCTGCTGCTCCTTCTGTTTAAAATGCCTTTCCATCCTCATGCATGAAACATTACTGGAGAGGAGTAGGGTTGGACCTCTCTAAGCATCCCCAGGAGCATAGGTTCTCTCTATAGGAGGGTCATACTGGCCCAGAGGACTGTAAACTCTCCAAGACCAGGGTCCAAACTTACTGTCTTGCTCTGCAACTGCTCTTCTGGCTCAAGACAGGCCTCAGGAGGTGAACAGAATGGGTGAAAGAAACAGGTAAACAACAATGATCGTGACAATGAAAATTATTCATGCAAGATACTTTGTATTTAAAATCTCATTTAAGGCTAAAGACCCATTTGAACAAGATCAAGTCATCCCCATTGCACAGGTGAGCAAACTGAGGATCTGAAAGGGAAAGAACAATTCTTACAATCATTAAGTGATTAAATTCCAAATAGGCTTGATTCTGAAGTTTAAAGTCCTCACAATCACCGCATGGACAGAGAAACTGACGGTACACCAGTGGCACTGTGGAGTCAGAGACCAGCCACTAGCTTCAGCCTGGCTTTTCCCCCAAACGGCAGGGTACGACGGGAATCACGGTGACGCGTGCGCAGTGGAGCGGCGGCGCCCCCCTGCGGGCTGCACGCAGAAGGCGGCAAGGGGCGCTCAGTGCGCCTGCGCGCGCGCAGAACCGGTGGCGGCAGCTCTCGGCTGTGGGTTGTCTGTTCGCGGGGCAGGCGCGGCCATGGCGCAGCCGGAGAAGCTGCTTAAGGAACAGAAGTACGACCGGCAGCTGAGGTGAGCGGGAGCTTACGGACGCGAGCGCGCAGGCCGGCGAGGTTCCCCGTGTCCAGGCAGGGCTTAAGCTCTGGGCGAGCGGAAGGACCGCCCTTGGGCCTCCTGGGCGGGCCCGGCCCGTGTGGAGCGGGGGCGCCGGCGCTCTGGGCTTGGCCGGGCGCCGACGAGCTCTACCAAGGCCGGGACTCCCCTTCCCCGCGGGGACGCCCGCCTGGCCGCGATGTGCGGCTCGAGGGGCGCGCTCTCAGGTCAGTCTGGTTCCCCGGGTGGCTGCCCGTCCCGCCTCGCTGCGCCCAGGCCCCTCGCTTTGCAGAATGGGGGACCAGGAGTACCCCGTCCCGAGAGCGGCAAGGAACGCCCAGGAATTGTTCTAAGCCGGCGCTGTCCCATTGGAAATGTGTTGTCATGCGAGCCACGTATACACGTAATCACAAATGTTAAAGTAGCCACCTTAAAAAAGTACAGACAGGTAGGTGAAATAAAATTTTATAACGTCGTTTACTTAACCCGGTAGGTTGAGAATATTGGTATTTCGGCAGTACTCATTGTAAAAAGTTACTGAGATATTTTACCTTTGTTCCCCCATGCTGTCTTAGAAATTGGATATTTTATACTTTGAGCACATTTTAATCCATGCTAGCATCATTTCTGGTGCCAGTAGCCACGTGTGGCCAAGGGCTACTTCTTAACTCGGACAGGACCTATCGAAACCTGATGATCCCGGGCTCCTTCCCCACCCTTGCCTTTTTCTTCCTCATTGCGTATTTACTGAGCATCTTTTGTACATCGATGGAGATACTAAAAATGCTTAATCTCCTTCCTGGAGCCCCCGCTCCAAGAGAAGTTATAAATTGTCCCTAAAGATCTGAAGTTCCATTTGCACCTACAGCCTGGGGCTTCTTAGGGGATTTAGATGCTTAGCTCTGAGAGGTTCCTTGAAGTCAGACATTCCTTGTGTTTTACATATGGGGAAACTGAGTCTTAGAGAAGGTAAGTAGTTTACTCAGAGTTCCCCATGTTTTTAAACTCTGGCATCTTTAGAGCTGTTACTCAATTGCATTATTGCTTTGAGGATTCTGAGGGGAAAGAAAGAGAGGTGACAGAGACCATCATGTTTTCTTGTAGATTCTTGGAGTTGTTGTGCTTTGGATACAGGTATAAGCATGTGTGATCCAGTGAGAGGATATTTGAAGTTGCTAAGCACCTGAAGAGGGTTTTTTGCTGAATTGATTCCATTAGATTACTGGTAAACTTTACCTTTCATAGTGGATACTAGTTATTGGTTTGGAAGCGTCAGAGAGAAGCAATTAGAAATAAAATTTTGGCTTATTTCACACATCGTCTAGAGATGCACCATTATTCTTAGGCTCATTCTCCAACTACCTAAACATCTGTCAACTGAATATGTGCCCTACTTTCATGGGAAGACAAACACAAAAACACAAAACCCAGATATTTCCAGTCCATCTGGTTCTTCCAGGATATTCTTTCATTCATTTGACAGCTGTTCGGTGATCTGCTACCCTAGATAAAGCCCTGTGCCACGCACTGGGGCTTCAGTGGTGAATATATGGGGGTAATCTGGGCCCTTATGGAGCTTAGAAAGGTGGATGCTTAGCAGATAAATCAAATGATGCAGTTGGTTGTGATAAGCTGTTCACTACGGGGGAGTCTACTTAAGTCAGGTGACAGGGAAGCAGATCAAAGGCTTTCTTAGTCTTCTGGGCTGCTAATACTTATCTGGATATGGCATTTGCTAATGATTTGGGCTCCCCTCTACTTCCTATACTGACAAGAAAAAGTAAATCAATTAACAGATTTTTTTTGGAGGTGAAGCTAATCATTTTAGCCTGGAAACTATGAAACATGCAGTACAGTTACTTTATGTAAGAACACGTTCAAGATCAAAGAATCCAGGGGCTGGGGATTTAGCTCAGCGGCACATTGCCTGCCTGGCAAGCACAAGGTTGTGAGTTTGATTCCTGGTACCAGGAAAAGCCAAAAAAAGAAAAAAAAAATCAAAGATTCCCATTCCAATGAGAAAGTTACTGTATATTATGTTGAAAATTTTAAAAATGTTTAATTTGTGTCTTGTTTTATAGGTTGTGGGGTGATCATGGGCAAGAGGCTTTGGAATCTGCTCATGTTTGCCTGATAAATGCAACAGCTACAGGAACTGAAATTCTTAAAAATTTGGTACTACCAGGTAATGTAATTTAATGGTTGTATTTTAAATTGACTTCTTAATCGGACTCACATCTGTAAATACCACATTGTTTCTCTGGTGTGAGAAACTGAAAGTGTAAATAAAGACCAAAATATATAATAGTATTGTGAAATAGGAAGAAAATACTCAAATGGGAAGGGGAACAAGGGAAAGGGGACAGGGAAACGAAAGAAGGGAAAAGTAAAAAAAAAAAATGAGAAAAGAAGGAAAACATGAAAACAAAGCTTTTGCAAATGGGGAGTAGAAGAAAGGTTGAAGGGAGGGGAGGGGAATGGGAAAAAAGAAGAAGCAAGTTATGTCATGTACAGGTACTACAAATTCTCTATGATGAATATGATCATTATGTATATCTAAAAATGTACCATTAAAATCTGATTTTAGAAAAAGTAAAGGAGTAAAAAAATGAAAAAAAGAAAAGAAAAAGGAAAGGAGTGACACAAAAGATAGGCAAAGTAGATAGAAAATACATAAGTGGTGGATCCCAAAGAAAACTAACCTAATAAAATTCAGAAATTAAAAAAAAATAATAATAAATTGACTTTGTTAAAGCTCTAATCTAGAAATATTCTTAACTGACTCTGTTTTGTCTCCTAGGTATTGGATCATTTACAATTATTGATAGAAATCAGGTCAGCGGAGAAGATGCTGGCAATAAGTATGTTCTATTCTTTCAGATACATACATATTAGGAAAGGCAGAACAATGTCATGCAGGAAATACAAAGAAAGCCAGAATTTAATTCATAGTTAGCTTTGATGTCTTTGAGTGATAGTACAAGTTTCTGCTCTCCACAACATGGCCCTTTTATGGGTATTTGTAAAGAAAAGTACTTTTGCTTACTTGATTGATTATAGCAAGACGTGAAGAGAATTAGGTTTCTTTTTCTTATGGAGCTGAGAGCTCTTCCACAATATAGCACTGTGACTGATAAGCAGCCTTTTATTTGGGCCATAGAACATGATAGAGATACATGTGGATGCCTGAATGAAGTTTAGTTTCCTGCAAAAACAAGTGGTTCAGGACATTTTCTAAGGGTAGTTTGCAGAACACTAATTTTAAAGAAATGTTACTAGATGCTGAGTGGACCGGTGGTCAAATGAGTTTGGGAAATGAGTCAAACGGAGTTAAATTTTTTTGCTATAAAACTTTAATATCATGTGTATTGTGTGTATTATGAATTTCTAAGAAGGAAGTGTAGCATATGATGTTTCCCAGTTTTTAAGTTTTGGAACCCTTTTTTCTCAGAACATCTTTTGAAATTTATATTCTGTGGTACTGTATAATTTGGGAAGTGTTGATTGATTAGCTCAGTTTTGTAAGTTTTCATCAGATTTTCTTCCTAAGAAGTCTGTTAAAATTTTTTTTAAAAGTTTGTTTTATATTATGAATATAATACATGCTATTACAAACAGCTTTTTCTTTATAGTCACGTGAACCTTTGAATTTTTTCTTCTTGTTCTATCCACTTTAGTTTTTTCCTTCAAAGGAGCAGTATTGGCAAGGTAAACAATCTGTTATAGAATATATTTGTGTGTGAGCATCTAATAATGTAATTGTGTTTTGATGGCTTTCCCTTTTTTTGTTCTGTCTTGGTTTGGTTTGGTTTTTTTGAGACAGAGTCTTGCCCTGTAGTTCAGGCTGGCCTTGAACTTACAGTGGTCTTTCTTCCTCAGCCTCCCAAGTGTTGATTACAGGCATGCACAACCATGCCTGGTAGCTGTCACTTTGTATGAGCTTATTTTCTTAGAAAGTTAGTTCATTTGTCCAATAGAGAAAATCTTTATATGTTTGGTAATTTAAGAATTTAGAAGTACTGTGTGATTTTACCCTTCTCTGTTTTAAGTCTTAAATAACAATATTCATAAATTAGAGTATCCTGGTTAACAAAATTTTTAATTGACATTAGCCAAAAGATTCTTTATTTTTATATTCCGAATACAAAATCTTACAAAACCAAGTTAGTGAACTTAGTATAATATTCTGAATGGAAGTTTAATGTTTGTGTAAAAAATTATAGATGTGAGTTATTAGAGTAAGTCTGAACTGATCCAGGATTGCCTGCTGTGTAGGGGTTTTTGATCATTTGCTTAATCAGAAAAGTTGAGGGCAAATAATGTCATTTGAGAACTCTGAATAGTGATAGTTTAGCGCTGTTTTAAGCCTCAGTTTAAACACAGTGAAAACAGAGTTGTCACAGCGGTATAAGAAATTTTGGTGGTAGTTTTTCGGTGTATTTTGTCTGATCTGTAAATTGGGGGATTACATTTTAACTAAGTAATTTCTAATGCAAGTCAACTGCTTTGTTTTTTAAAAGAACAGAGCTGAAGCTGCCATGGAGTTCTTACAAGAATTAAATAATGATGTCTCTGGAAGTTTTGTGGAAGAGGTATAATATATATATACATTTTTTTCTGGACTAAAATACTATTTTTTAATAATTTAAAAATCTACAAACTTAGAATTTTGAATTTTGTATCATTTAAATTTAGTTGGAATTGAATTTGTTACTTCATATATTCTAAAATAACTATTTCTGCTATGTTTAATGTGGATTGTGAAATTTTGGATTTTTTTTCCCCTGTCCTGTTTAGAGTCCAGAAAACCTTCTAGACAATGATCCTTCATTTTTCTGTAGGTTTACTGTTGTGGTTGCAACTCAGCTTCCTGAAAGGTAAAGTTTGATGTTAATATGTTTTTTAAAAAATTGTAATTTTACTAGATTTGCATAGTTTTATTCTCTTTCTACAGTTTAAGGTATGGCTTGTAAAATTCTTAAATTCCATAGAAATATTCAGTTTGAAGCTCTTGTCTGTATTCTAGCATTGAAAAGATGTAGAAGAATAAAAATACTGAACTCTGAAATTTTTTTGGATGTATGTAGAGCCTTTAAAGTGAGCACTGGAAAAAATGAACATTGGCTACTTTTTAGGGTTAAAAGCTAGGTAGAATTATAGCAATTATTTGGAAATACATGCATAGGATTTATAAATATTTTCTGTCAAGGGAGTTGTTTAGAAAGTTTGTCAACAGCATTCTTCTTAAGATAACAGACTGGGCTTTCATGTCCCTCTAATCCAAAAAACATACTTTCTTTGAGACTGTAGCCTTGTAAAATTACTTGCTTTTCACTGTATTCTTGAGCTGCTTATGTAAGTGCAATGATGTATCTTTGTATTTATTATTTAGTAAGAAAGCTGCTTGAAGATATTTTCATGTTTGGCATGTTTCATGTTTGGCATATTCATTTGCTTATGTTCTTATTTTATTTTGCTTTCCTTTACAGTACATTACTACGTTTAGCAGATGTCCTCTGGAATTCCCAAATCCCACTTCTGATCTGTAGGACATATGGACTGGTTGGTTATATGAGGATCATTATAAAAGAACATCCAGGTAAAATTGTTGAGCATATGGGGCTTGCTATCGATGCTTTAGCTACAATTTTAGAAACTTAGAACCTCAGAAAGTCAAATTTAAATTGCAAAGTAGTTTTGTAGCATGTATCTTGTTAGGGTTCAAAGTGGCAATTAGACTGAACAGGTTTTAATCTGCTATTTCTTTACTTAGCATAGAAGGATACAAAACAGAGACAACAAATACAGCTTCATCTGATTAGGAGGCCCAATAGCTACGCAAGTACAGTGGTGCCTCAGTTTACAAACTAATTCGTTTTACAATTTTGGGGAAGATGACTGCGTTTGTGTTTGTATGGGGAAGATGGTCTTTGTTATATTTGTCGCCTGAAGTTGACAAATGGAAGCAAAATCTTGCTCAACACTTTTGTTTGTGAATCAAATGGTTTGCAAACAGAAGCATTTGTGAACTGAGATATCACTGTACTTACCTTCTTTTGCCTACATAGGGCATATACGGATTGACACAGGAGAGAGCCAGAGTCATACTACCCTTTTATTCCATTCTCTTGCACGCCTTCAGTTCCCCCAGTGCATATGCCCTCCCATAACCATGTGTTATGGTTGATACATTGTGTCAACTTGGAGAGTCTAGAGGTTTGGCTAAGTGACTCAGCAGAAAGCCAGGGTGCTTACTTTGTATACATCCTGAGCCTGTGGAAGAGGAGGGCAAGGAAATTACGCAAGAGCTACATGCCCCTTAGGTGGGGGTAGCCCGTTTACAATGTAAGGGAGGTTCGAAAGAGGCTGCTTGCCGCGATTTCTCCCTTTTGCTCTGGCTGCTTTGCTGTTCGGCTGCCATTCCCCCCTTTGCTCTTGTTGCTTTGCTACCTTCTGCCTCAGAGCCAGCCGAGTATGGGCTGAAACCTCCATGAACTGTAAGCTAAATAAACCTTTCCTTCCTTCATTTTGGACTTTGGGTATTTTGTCTCAGCAACAAGAGAAAAGTAACCAAGACAACGTGATAAGGAATTTACCCAGTTACCCTTCTGAAGAAAACAATCATGATAAGTCTCTTATCAGCTTGTGGCTGATACTAGCCCTTTACCTAGAAAAGCTTAAATTTAGGTTTTCTTTCAGCACTCACACAATGTTCTTTATTTGCTTGTGAAAGCATTTTCATTCTATGCCAGGCACTCTGTTAGTGAAGTAATACCCTTTGGCATTGACAGCATCACTGAGGAGTAGTATCTCAATGAGCAGTTAGTTTATTGAGTAAGCTTCAGGTGTTTGGTGGTGGGCTACTTGAAGGTTACAAGTGGGAGAGTGATAGGGTATAATTTTTATTTTAAATAGGTCACTCTGAAGTTGAGTGGATAATGAAAGGATTTAAAGGAGCTAAGATTAGAGGTAGAAGTTGCTGCTAATAGATTTCCAATGATCTAGATAAGGGGTTGGAGCAGAGTGCCCATTACTTAGAGAAGATGTTATGGGGATGGAGAAGAGGGGAAGAGGAGGTAGATAATAAAATTTAACATTGTTTGCTATGTACCTGTCTTTATGTGTATTATTACATTTACTTTTCCCAAAACCTTTATGAAGTAGATACTGTTGTATCTGCTTTTTACAGATGATCTTGACGCACAGAGAGATTAAGTTATTTGCCTAAGGTCACATAGCATATGACTATATATCATGTCTCTTTCTAAACACTTAATGAAATTGTGCACTCTCTCATACTGTCTCATGTGGAGAGCAGTGTGCAAAGTGAAATTAGGAAGTGAGAGTGATAGTGTTGGGGTCAAGGAAATGAAAATCCAGCACAAGCATCAGATTTCTAGGCATCGCTGCCTATCAAAGACCACAAAAGGAAGAATGGCAGGTTGTCACACCTTATCTGTATATATATTTTGTTAGATTTTGGGGGCTTTGTTTTATTTTGTTTTTGAGACGGTCTTGCTAAGTAGCTAAACTACCCAGGCTGGTTTCAAACTTGTGATCCTCCTGCTTCAGACTCACACTAGAATAGTGGTATTATAGTTACGCACTACCATGCTTAGATTTACTTTTATTAAAACTTATAGCCCATTTAAGATTTGTGTGTTTACTATATGAAGTTTTATATCAGTAACAGTAAAAAGTAGGTCCTATGACCATTTAAGAATTACCAGTTTCCTATAATGTAGCATATTGCCACAATATTACCAAAGAATTAAGTTCATGTTTTTGGATTGTTCACAGTAATAGAATCTCATCCAGATAATGCATTGGAGGATCTACGACTGGATAAACCATTTCCTGAACTGAGAGAACATTTTCAGTCTTATGATTTAGATCATATGGAAAAAAAGGTTGGTGGTGTGTGATCTTACATTTATACATAGGCAAAATACTTGTTTAACCTAAAGTTTTTGAATTACACCAATGTAAGAAAATATCATAACCTTCCATATTTTGTCATCCAGGTTACACAATAACAAAACTACCTTGTTTTCAATAAATTAATTTTTCTTCCAAATTTAAAAGATTTTTTTTTTGAAGAGGAGTACATAAACTGAACATCTCTGGATAATCACCATCCAAAGACATTACTATATCTCAGAAGGCTTCTTCGTGGCTTTTTCCTAAACAAATGTAATTTAAAAAGGAGTTTGAGCTGGATGTGGTGGTAGACACTTGAAATCTTAGGTATTTGGGAGGCTGAAGTAGGAAGATCACAAGTTGAAGGCAAGCCTGGATTATATAGTGAAGCCTGGTTTTAAAAAGAAGAAAGGTGGGCTTTGAATTTAGCCACGTGCAGTATCAGTGTCATGTGCCTGTACACTCAGTGCTTAGGAGGCTGAGGCAGTGGATTGCTTGAGCACAGGTAAGACTAGCTTGAGGAACATAGTGAGACCTCACGTCAAAAAAAATTGAATTTGAGATAGATTGTCATTGAATTGAGCCTCTTGAAACTTAAATTACCCAGGTAATTATATATTTCATTACAGAAATAATGCTATTTATAATAGCCTATATAATTTTTTTCCTTTGGGTGGTACTGGGGATTGAACCCTGCACCTCACACTGATCTACATCCCCAGGTCTATTTTTATTTTGAAAAATAACTTCGCAAAGTTACCTAGGCTGGGCTGAAACTTGTGAACCTTTTGCCTTAACCTCCTCAGTAGCGGAGATTGCAAGCATGTGTCGCCATGCTCAGCCAGACTATATGGTTTGAAGAGGATATATATTTTTCTTAAAGATTTCTTTTTGTTTGTTTGTTTGTTTTCCGGTACTGGGAATCAAATTCATGACCTTGCACTTGCCAGGCAGGTGCTGTGCCACTGAGCTAAATCCCCAGCCCTACTCACCTACATCTTAAAGTGCAAGTGTTTTGGGGATTTTTTTGAGGGGGTGCTGGTGTTGAGAAAGCTTTCACTGTAGTCTAGGCTAGTCTCAAACTTACTTTAGCCAAGGCTGGCCCTGAACATGTAATCCTCTTGCTCAGTCTCCCAAGTGTTGTGATTGCAGCCATGTACCACCACACCCAGATATTTATTTGGTTCATCAGAAAACAGAAAGAAGATTCTCTTAGTCTAGAATTGGTATCTGAAATCAAGAGATTTGAACTAGGTTTGAGAGTGGCAGTCTCTGAGCCTATTTTCTTGCTAGGAAAATGGTAATATAGTCCATACTTGACATCACAGGCACTGACTCTTAAAAAATGTCTAAGCCAGTCCTTATTAGCCCAGTTTATTTTCCTGTATTATTTTACATGTATTGGGAGATAATCATAAATATTACTGAATTTTTAAAAAATGATATGGCATAGTGAAGAATTGTTAACTAATGCTGTTTTTTTTTCACTTGTCTTTCATTTTAGGACCATAGCCATACTCCATGGATTGTGATTGTAGCTAAATATTTAGCACAGTGGTATAGTGAAGTATGTCTTTTCTTTTTTTTAATTCTGTATGTAAATATATTTTCAATTTATTATAGAGAATTTCTGTAAAATGGAATGGGAGATTTTTTTCTTTGTGGAGTTGTAGGGTATATTGAAGCTTTTAAATTTAAATCTAGTAGCTCTTTCAATACTGATATTTTTATTAACAAATTGAAATTTGAGTAGGTGTCATTCTTAAAACTAGCAATGGGGAATGAACATAGAAAAAGAGCTTTTGGTTTCTCTTTTCTACCAAATGAGCCTCTAACTTCATTGAGGTATGTATTTGTTGATAGAATCTCATGTGGAGCGTGGGGAAGACTTTGGACTCCTAATTTTCATATTTTGAGTTTTTAAACATATTTTAAAATTTTTAACCAATTTAGACAAATGGACGAATTCCTAAAACCTATAAAGAAAAAGAAGACTTCAGAGATTTGATTAGACAAGGTAATATGGGATGTGATTAAATATCATGTAAAGTTTGTAAAGCAAATTGCTTGAAGAAGCAGATGTTTATTCAGTTTCTTTTAGAATCTTTGTGAGATGATGCCATCATGACCTTTTATTTTACTTTTTCTCTGGGGAGGTAAAGGAGCCAATTCTTGTATGATTTTTAAGACGGACAAATGATAAGCCCTACTTCTTCAAGGTTCAGTATTTGGATCCTCGGTTAGAATTTGACAAGATTATTTCTATAATAGTGGGAATAGAAGGAGTGAGAAGAAAATGGCTATCGTTTGTTAACCCTTTTTCCATTTTAATAGGAATTTTGAAGAATGAAAATGGAACTCTGGAAGATGAAGAGAATTTTGAAGAAGCGATTAAAAATGTGAACACAGCACTAAATACAACTCAGGTATTAAGAGTTGCTAAAGGATTCATAAAAGAAATACGTTTTCTGAAGTCCTAGGATGTGAAAGTTAATCATAACTTTTTAAATGTATAGTTAGAAATAAATATAACAGCTTTATTTATTAGAAGTATATAATTTTTTTTAAATTTTTTTTATTTTAAAGAGTAAAAGAAAGATAACATAGTAATGGGGGGGCTTACCAAATTACAGACAAAGTGGTAGGAACACAGCACTAAATACAACTCAGGTATTAAGA
>NW_004955433.1:23286626-23346518 GCF_000276665.1 Chinchilla lanigera | reverse complement strand
TTTTCTTATATTTTGAAACAGCTGCCTTTCACATTAAGGAAGGCTCTTAAGCTATTATTGTAAGCTTTTGGAAGACAATGAAATAGTGTTGCTAAGTGATAAAAGTGTATACTTCAGAAATCAAGATTCAGGGGTAATGAAAAATTTCATTAATGTGCCTTAATTGAAGTGATGGTTAAAAATATATATATATATAGTTATCAAAGTGCATCAGATTATTGTGTGAGAGCTGTACATTTCACTGAATGTGAAATTTGCCTCAGTTTTTAAAATACAGTACTAGTGATTAGAGACAAACTAAATAAGTCGATATAAATGCATTAGTTATTTTGAACAGAGGAGCAGAACAGCCAAGTATGGTGGCACACATTTGGGAGTACCTCCCAGCACTTGGGAGGCTGAGGCAGGAAGGTCACTGCAAGTTCAAGGCCAGCCTGAGCTAGTAGTAACTTCAAGACCAGTGTAAACTACATAGTGAATGGCAAGACCCTGATTTAAAAAAAAAAAAATTGGAGCAGAGGGGGTAGAGCATAATGGGGCAGAAGGAGGTCTGGGTTCAGGAGGCAGTTTGAAATGGGGTCAGGGTGACTCTCAAAGGGATTCAGTTAATAGATGCCTGAGTGAGGTAACTTGCAGAGATCTAGTGGAAGAGCTTTTCAGGTGGAGGAATCATGTGCAAAGGTCCTGATGTGGGATAAAGCCTGTTTGTTCAGATGTCATGAGGAAAGCCAGTGTGACTGGAGTGAAGAAGGGGAAAGTGGTAGGAAAGATTTGTATTTGGAGAGGGAGAAAGGACCAGATTGTAGCAGCCTTGCAGGCCATTGAAGGGTTTTGAGCATGGAAGTGGTATGATCTGTTTTGTATTTCTAAAAGCTCATTTTGGCTTTTGTGCGAATAGAATGGTGTGGGCTGGGAGTGGAAGCAGAATGGTTAGATGGTTACCATTAAATTTTCTATCACACAAAAGTAGAATCAAAGCCTATACTTTGTATAGTTTTTATTAATGTCTGATAGTCTTGCAGGCAATAGAATGACATAATTTAATTATTTAGGTTATTTTTAGAGTGTTTTTCAATAGCCTCTAGTTAGGGTGCATGGATTTCAAATTTTTGACAAGAAGGAAAACCATGAGAAATTGCACATCTGATCTGGTAGTAATGTCTGTAATCTTTGTCTTCAGGTGTAACTAAGCAAAATGAGTTATTTGGGCTCCTTGTTTACACCATTTATAGAATAGGCTGGAATGCTAACATTGGGCAACAAAAGGCTTTCTTCTATTTTCTTTTCTGCTTCAGAGCTTCATCTGGTCTGATTCTAAATAAAACTAAACACATCAAAAGTTGACTATTTTACTACACTTTGAGAATTCATAGAAGTTATTTGAAGAAATATTGACTTATTAAAGGTGGGCAAGTTCTTAGTATAAATATTTTGTGTTCTTTTGTTAGATTCCAAGCAATATTGAAGATATATTTAATGATGATTGCTGCATAAACATTACAAAACAGGTAACAATAAGAAGTAAACATTATGCTGCTTTAATCTCGGGATCAAAATAAAACACCATTTAATGTTAATTTTCCTTACTCTTTTAGACTCCACCATTTTGGATTTTAGCTCGTGCCTTAAAGGAATTTGTGGCCAAAGAAGGTCAAGGAAATTTACCAGTTCGAGGCACAATTCCTGATATGATTGCAGATTCAGGCAAATATATAAAACTGCAAAATGTGTGAGTCACTGTTTTCAAATAGTATAAAAATTTGATCTGTTTACAATGGGGATGAAATATTTCATCAGTCAGAAATCAAATGGAAGTCTATTATAACCTCATTGCTTTAAAAATAGGCTAAAGAACTTGGGGGCATTTTGTTTTTTCTTAATAGATTTAATTTAATTTGATTTTTTTAAGACAGAGTGTCTCACTATGTAGTGCAGGCTGGTTTTGAACTTGCAGTAGTACTCCTGCCTCAGCCTCCTGAGTTCCTCAACTACAGGCTTATCTATCTAGAAATAGATTTTAAATAGATTCTATTTTTTAGAGCAGTTTTTGTTTCAAAAGAAAATTGAGAAAATTGAGTGGAAGTATAAAGAGTTTCCATATATCTCTAAGGTCAGATTTTTTTCTTTGCCATTTCAGTATAAAACCTAACATTTGATCATTTACTCTATGTTATGAACTATTCAATATGGTATTAATGCATATCATTTTTGAGAACCTTATTAGACCCATTTTACAGGTGAGGAAACTAAAACTTTAAAAGGTTATACAGGGGGGCTGGGGATTTAGCTCAGTGGGAAAGCGTCTGCCTGGCAAGAGCAAGGTCGTGAGTTCGGTTCCCGGTACCAGAGAAAAACTAAAAAAAAAAAAAAAAGAAGGTTATACAGCTGGTAAATGACAAAATCAAGATTTGAACCTCATGAAAACCAGCTTCAGAGCGTTTGCTCTTAGCCATGGCCTTCTATCTATAACTTTTAAACTATGAAGTCTTTAGTTTTTATGAATTCATAAAATTGATCTTTCGAAGTTTTAAAAATGCATCAATGTAGATAGATATCTGCTCTCCCAGGGATTTCTAGCCTGACTCAGATAAAGTGTTGTAAGGATGGGTCTCGATGGATGTTACCTTTGTGTAGTTGGAGCATACTGCTGATGCATCTGCAGGTACAGGCTTGGTGTGCTCAAGAGGCAAGCAGTGTCAGAGATCTCAGTTACCATCTAATGAACTTGGTTTCTTGTCCTGGTTGAAGAGTTGAATTACTTAAAACTTGAGAAAGGTCAGTTGAGGAAAGAAGTATAACCTCAGTAAGTTTAAACACTGATCATTTATAGAGGGAGAAATATAAACAGGCCTAAAGAAAAGTTTTGCATGAATCTGTAGATGCACAGTTTTAAAGTATTTAATTTGCCCTGGAGTTGACTTCAAGGAGTTAATTTGTGTTCTTCAGTAACATAATTTCTTAGGTCCTCTGTTGGAGAATCCTGGGCTATAGATCCCTCTAGGAGAAGGTTTAAGTTGGGTGCTGTTAATTATGGTGGTAGTATTGGTTTTAGTAAGCCCCAAGAGTCTCGCCAACCCTGGAAAGATCCCTGACCACTAAGAGGTACAGCATTTCTCTTCTGTTTTCACATTTCCGTGCTAGTATATTTTCATTAAAAAGAAATTTTTTGTTTGCTTCATAGTGATAATTTAAATTTTCCCAATTACAAAATATTTTTTCCTAAATTTAGGATATTGTATAGCATTTCAAAACTAATTAAATAGTTTAACTTATTTGATACGCATGTAAGCATTTCAAAAGCGTAATGAAATCTTACTATGTGGTGCATAGTGTAGACAAGAGTGGAGTCTAACATTATGCAGACATTTGCTAAATAAAAGCTCCCTGTAGGACCATTATATACAAACATAGGTAAGGTAAGTGCAGACTAATTATGTGGAACCTTTTTGAAATTGAGAATCTAAAACACAATATGTTTTTCAGATAGGCATCAAGTTACTCTAAAAAATTGTCACAGTGGTTGTTCTGACACTTTTTTTCATCAGTTACTCTACATCAACAATACATGTAATTTGTCAGGAAAAAGATCCCCCCAAACCAAAATACCGTTACAGATCCTGTACACTTAAATATATCACTCTCATTGGAAGTGCTTCCACCATAGTCTTTGCAGTGAGCCCAAAGAGTATATTTAAGAAGTTTTTATAAATTGTTTGTGATGTTCATTATGTTTAATTCTTATGCCAAACTTTTCTGATGAAGACAGCATTGTGCTTTATGCAAGAATGCAAATCTCAAAATAACCACCATAAAGCTTCTAAGACTTACGAAAGAATAAACTAGGATGGCCCACAGATATTAAGATGAAATCCACAATGTTGGAATTATAAATGTTTAGAGCCGCCCAGACTGGAAGACAAGCCTAGACCACCATTAGAAGAATGAAATATGATATGTTCCAAAATGTATCCTTAAAGTTTTGTCTCAGCCCTCAGTCTGAATAGTGAGGATTGATCCACAGTTCAGTCCAGCCAGCAGAAATTAACTGTGCAATTTTCTGTTGTATTTATTGTACAAAATATGAACATTCTAGAATGTTCCTTTAGTGCTACACTGTTGTACTTTTTGCCCCAGCAATTTGAGGACATGCAAATTCCACAAAGTCATGAGAACAGACCATGCTCCTTCTTTATTATAATTAGACATGTCATCTGAAATCATTGTACTGAAGTCTAAAAGAAGATTCCAAGTATCTTTCAGTATTGATCATTTGTGATGTTCCAACAAAAATTTATTCCATAAGTCTAAGAATTTAAATCTTCCATTAAGCATTAAGTTCCAGTAGGCAATGGCCATTTCTAGATCTAATCCTTTTTGTCCTAGATTCTTTGCAAAATCAAAAATAAACTAGTAAAAATCCTTAAATCATCCTGGTTCTTTCAATTCCTGCTGCATTTTGGGTATTTGAGCCTTTAGCTTTTCTATGCTGTCACGTCCTAATTCTGTCATGCCGTCCAGGAACTCTGGCTTGGAGAACTCACATTGTGTTGCTGCTCTGAATTTCCATGCAGTGATCAAAACACTAATGCTGGCTGGATCAAGTGCCAGGTCACAGAATTGCTGTATATCATCTAGTCCAATTTTATTTTCATCTTGAGGATAGCAGTTTTTTCACTAGATTGTGTGAAGGTCATAAACTGTCGAACTTTATCCTTCTGCGATGATTTGAACTTGTTCCAATCTAGGTCTGTGCAATTTCAGCCTCTCCAGTGATATTCTTCCCCTCCTGATACAGTCTCTCAGCAAAATAGCTGGGTTCTTCTTATGCTAGTACATGTTGGTGTCCTCCAGGCCTCTCCCCTCCTCCTCCAGCTCGGCAGCAAATGTGGTTACAAAATTTATTAATTGTAACTTTTTATTGTTCTTTTTCAGTTACCGAGAAAAAGCAAAGAAAGATGCTGCTGCTGTAGGTCATCATGTTGCCAAATTGTTACAGTCCATCGGCCAGGTAAATTGCTGGCCACACTGGGTCTTTAATAGTACATCTCCCACTGGAGGCCTGATCTCAGAACTCTAGCACAGAACATTGGCTTTATGTTGCTTTGGAGGGAGCATTCACTTGCTTGCCTAATGAGAATACCTGTTGTAAGGAAATAGGTATTTGGAAGTGCTCTCTGAGCTCTTGAAAACAGCTTCCCCTTTGCAGAGCCGTTGGCTTTGTGCTGTATCTTCTGTTAATCTTCTCTTGTAGTGGAGCAAAACCTGCATTTATCTCTTTACAGGCACCAGAGTCCATTTCAGAGAAAGAATTAAAATTACTCTGTAAGTCTCCTTGAATTAATTTTATTTTGCTTGATAAAAATGTATCCTAGGGAATGTTTGCAGAAATCTTAAATGGTTGAAATTTAAAATTTTTCATGGTCTTAATGGGATATATTGATTGATTAATCTTTTTTTTCCCCTCAGAATAAAATACATGGAGAGGGGGATTATGTTGTTGTTTTTGTGGGTTTTGTTTTGTTTTGTTTTGAGACAGGATCTCACTGTGTAGCTTAGGGTAGCCTTGAACTCAATATGTAACTGAGGCTGGTTCTGAATTCATGGTGATCTGCCTCAGCCTCCTGGGTACTGGGGGGATAGGGTATTTTAAAATGGGGTCATAGATAGATCATATCTGTCTGTGGCAGTGTTAAAAAGGCTTGAAGGTTAATTGAAAATTATTATTAACACAATTTTTGGCTTAGTAACTTTAAGGTAAAGTATGTCTGAGACTTTTGAGTATGAAGTTATGGGTCACATATATATGGACAATAGTGGTTTAAATACTCATTTTGATCTATGTTAAATGACTGTAATGGAATTAAGAATTTATCATCTAGTTGCAGAGTAGCTGGGCTTCTGGGATCATCCCTGAAAGTCCTCATTAGGGAAAGCATTTTCTTTTATTTAAAAGTTGCAGAATAATAAAGTATTTTACATGCTGCCTGAAGACTTATATTTTGCATGCTTCCACTCCTTAAAATACTTTTTTTTCCTTGAGATATTCTAAGATCTCCATTTCATGATTTTTCTACAATGAGTGCTTTGACTCAGTTTTAATGTTTTGTTACACTGCTAATATTGCTCCTGGTGTGTGCATCCGTTTGTTCTGTTAGATTATGTGATACCAGATTAAAAGCCAGATGTTGAATATTTGAGTTTGTTCTGTCTACTGTGGCATATGTTTAAAAATTTGCATAATACAAAGTTGTATTTTTAAGAGCCTTACATATTCCAAGAGCATACTATATATACTCTCACATTTAGGACTTACCCATAATAATAATGAAAACTACCGTTTATTGAGCCATCTCAGGCATTGCATTAGGTATACACTTTATACATTTGCCACATTTGATCCACAGAACTCTGACAAGTAAACAGTTTTACAGATGACAAGCTGAAGCTCAGAGAGTTTGCCATCGCTTTACTCAGTGCTGAAATAGTTGCTCTGCCAAGCATATGAACTTAAGATGAGTTGTGTTCTGCTGCCTTCTCTGCTAACTTTAAAGCCAAATAGGCATTTCTTTATAGTCTCATGTCTGTGAAGAGTACATAACAAAATTTCCTGTTCTTAAGTTGACCCATGATTTGAATATTGACTTGTTACAACTATTATTTCCATAAAGTATTTCCTGTGTTCAGGCAGCAATTCTGCATTTCTTCGAGTGGTGAGATGTCGCTCCTTAGCTGAAGAATATGGTGTGGATACAATGAACAAGGATGAAATAAGTAAGTATAATAACCTTCTGAATGAGCACAGTGGTGTCCTCTGTAATCCCAGCTCATAAAGAAGCTGATGGAGAAGGAACATAGGTTTGAGGTCAGTCTCAGCAACTTAGTGAGAATGTGTCTTCAAAAAATAAAAATAAAGGGGCTGGGGATTTAGCTCAGCGGCAAAAGCGCCTTCCTGGCAAGTGCAAGGTCGTGAGTTCGGTTCCCGGTACCAGAGAAAAAACCAAAAATAAATAAAGAAAGAAAGAAAGAAAGAAAGAAAAAAAGGGCTGGGGATGTAGCTCAGTGTCAGATCCTGGGTTCAGTACTCAGTATAATAGTGTTGAATATGTGGTGATAATATGAAAAATTATGGAAATATTTATAGTCTAGTTTTATTCTATAAACCTAACTAAATTTGTATTATATAAAAACTTCATATGTACATAAAATTACATTTAAGTCACTAAGTCCTTTGTATGCATACACAGTCTTTTGAGCTAACACCGTCTTAACTACTTTCATAGATTGTGTGACTCCAGCTATAAGTCTATAAGACCAGTGGGTAACATCTTAATATATTTCCTCTTATTATTATTTAGCAACTTCTATGTTTTTCTTACAACATACTTAAATTTTATAGCAATATAGTCTTACATCCTGAAACTTGAGTACATAGTAACTTTTCACTGTTTGTGTGTTGCAGATTACCCTTAATTATTCTGATTTTTTTCCCCCTTTCAGTTTCCAGCATGGACAATCCAGATAATGAGATAGTATTGTACTTAATGTTACGGGCTGTTGATAGATTTCATAAACAACATGGTAGATACCCAGGTAAGAATAGCAATAGAATTACCAAGTATAATAAAATCTTGAATAAACATTTGAATTGAATCTGGAAGTGTTTTCTGGGTATTTTTAACAGTGGTATTTAAATTTCATTCATAAACAGATTATACCTAGTTCATCCCAGAGAGGAACTACCATTTATGTTTTAAGTATAACTATTTTCAGATAGTGATTCCGTTTATTACAGAGGAATGACGATGGTTAAATGTGAACAGAAGCAAATTTTTTCTTCTGTCAGTTTTCATAGTTTACTTTTAAGACTCCACTGAATTTCATCTAGTGGAATAAGAAAGCCACAGGAAATATGCCAGTGACTTCAGAACTCAGAACTTTGGAGGTATAGAGATTTCTTTATTCACTGTCTATTTTGTGTTGTCTCAAAATGTAGTAACAAGAGAATTGGCAAGATTTACAGTTGCTCAGAATATTTTTATTCTTGATAATTTTAATTATGTAGGATTATTGCATAGCAACATGTCCTAGACATGTCATAAAACCTGCTGCCCCAACTAATACAATATGCCCTCAGTTTATAGTCATAATGATCAAATTTACCAGAAGAAAAAAAAGAATAAATAACCAGTGTATATTGCTTTCTTTGTTTTATTTGATTAGAATATATTCTAATATTTATTGCATAAAAAACACTATAAAACTTAGTGGTTTAGACCACTAAGTTATCATCTTACATGATTTTTGTGGATTGACTGGGCTCCAGCAATTCCCTTTGAGGGGTTCTATGTAGTTGGATGATACCTGGGCTGAAGTCATTCTCAAGGCTTGACTGACTTAGACGTCCAACAAGATACTTTTACTCAAATGCTTTGTAAAGGAAAGATGGTAGGAATAACCAAAAGCTGGTCAGGCATCTCTTTCCATGTGGTGAGTTTGAGCTTCCTTTTATCATGGCAGTCCTTCGTTAGACTTCTTTATTTGTTTGTTTATTTGTTTGGTACCGGGAATTAAACTCAGGACCTTGCACGTGCCAGGCAGGCACTTGTGCCACTGGGTTATATCCCTGGCCCTTGGTTAGACTTCTTACATGTTGGGTGGCTTAAATTCTGAAAGATTCAAATGGAAGGGACAAAGCTTTTTATAACCTTCCCTTTGAAGCCACATAGCAGCACTTACATCATCTTCCATAGGTTTCACAGGGTCAGCTTACATTAAGAGTGGAAACAAATTATATGTCAGCCTGAAGGGGATTTCAGGGGAGCCACCATGGGACAATAGCTACCATATAGAGCACAAGCTTTACGATTAACTGCATTCCAGTCCAAGCTCTGTGACCTTGAATAAACCACTGTTTCTCTCTCTCAGTTCTCTGATTTATATAATGACAGATAATAGAATCTTCTCTTTGGATTGTAATGGTTAAATATGTGACATATGAAAGTCACTTAAAACACTGCCAGCATGTTTATAAGTACTCAGTAATATGTAGGTAGTACTATTATCTATGGTAGTAATTTTTTAAACTAGGGGGTTAAGAGGTACTGATTTTCTAAGTAGTACTTAAATACTGTGATAATTATATTTTCCCTCCAGTAGTAATAATAATTGCTTACCTTTGCAGACATTACCATTTAATCATTAGCTACTTAACAGTATACCGTTAGTGTCATTTGGGCGGTGCATTGGTTTACATACTGACTATCCAGAAGGATGTCATGGCAGGTATCATTTCAATCAGTCAATTCTTGTATTGTATATATTTGAGAAAATTATAATCTTAAAATTTCTTGTTATATTATCTTATAAAATTAACAAAAGATACGTAATTTTTGGATATCTGTAGCTGAAATAATTGGACTGGTAAATGGTCAAGAACTGCCTGGACTCATATTCTAAGTTTGCTATTTATGAGCTGAGTAATCTATTGATGCCTGTAAAATGAGGATAATAGTAACTAAATCTTTGCCTCAGTTTTCTGATTTGTAAATGGCGATAGTACTATCTACTTCATGAAATATTGTGGCAATATAATCAGTTAAGCTTCCAATATTTGCAAATAACAGTTTCTGTTATTTTTGTTCCCCAGTTCATATTTTACTATTTTGACTACTATTTTGACATCTGAAACTGGATTTTCAGTCATACTTATTTTTTAAGGATTAATTTGTATATTTTTTTTTAGGGGTATCTAACTATCAAGTAGAAGAAGATATAGGAAAATTGAAATCCTGTCTCACTGGCTTCCTTCAGGAATATGGATTATCTGTAATGGTGAAAGATGATTATGTCCATGAATTGTGAGTATCTTTAGGGTATATAAGAGATAATACCCTGCTTGTTATAAAGCTGATCTAAGTTCATGTCTCTATTCTTTCTTGTAGTTGCCGATATGGAGCTGCTGAGCCACACACCATTGCTGCATTCTTAGGGGGTAAGTTCCATATCTTTGTTACATAATACCATTAATACATGTTTCAATGCCAAGTTTAGTTTTCTTAGCTATCTTACTTAAGTTGGTCAGTGAGTTAAGATGTCATATTAAGTTTAGATTCAGTAGCAAATACACCCCCCGCCCCCACTGCCACTGCCCACTGCCCCTCAAATCTGGTCTCCCTGCTTGTGTCTCTCCCACTGCCATCCATCTTAAGTGCCTGGAGAGTCATTAGTCCAACTGAAGACTAGTTTCTCCATGTTTCTCACTTTCCTGTCTGTACCACCAATGCATGCATACACACATGCACGCACATACACACATGCTGTCATACTCACGTATTCATATTCCTCTCTCCTCTCTCCAGACCTCAGAAACAAGTGCAGGGACGTTAGCCTGATATCAAAGACCCTATGTTCTGGTTCCGCACACCTTTTCCTACTCCTTTAGCTTTGCTTTTCTGGGACTGATGGCCTCAAAACCTATTTCTGCATGTCCACAACCTTCTTGTACTACAAGCCCTAATTGAAAAGTGCCACCTCTTTCATAAAAATTGCATTTCTTTCCCTCCCTTATTTTACTACTCAATTTAGTTCAGGCTACTATAACAGAATAACATAGACTAGGTATTTTAGAAGTTTATTTTTCACTGTTCTGGAAACCTGAAATAAGGGTATCAGCATGATCAGGGTCTAATGAGAAGCCACTTCCTTGTACATTGATGGCCTTCTTGCTGTCTGCTCACATGATGGAAAAAATTACAAGAGAATTCTTCAGGATCTCTATAAAGGCACTAACCCATTTCATTCATCTTCATGATATAATCTCCCAGTGGCCCCACCTCCTTATACCAGTCACACTGGGGGTTAACATTTCAACAGAGGAATTTGGGGAGTGAGGAATGATGACACACTCAGCCCATAATGCCCTCAAAATAAAAATTATTCTCTAGCTAGTGACCTCTTATAGACTGAGCCATTTGCTTATGACATTTTCCTTCTAGATGACTAGTGTTTTGAAGGCCGACTCAGGTATAATTAATACTCAAAGTGTTTCAAATGAAAAACTAAAGCCTGATTCTGGATTATTTATTTTAAATAAAACCAGTCTCTTCTGCTTAAAAGGCAACCTGTTAGTTCACAGAAAAGGGCAAATTTATCAAAGAAGAGATACAACTAGATAGGGTAGATTTCTTCCTGTAGCAGAATAACTATAAATTGAAGTTTTTACTTCTGTGTCTTCTATAATCATTTTGTAGTGTTACATTCCCTCACATTCTTTGTGTTTGGCAGTATCATCTCTGTGAGGCCATCCTGATTCCAGAATTGAGCCCTCCATTTGGACTCACATCTGCTTACCTTTCTTTTTGTTCTTCGCACTTACGGTGATTTTGTTTGTAAATTATCTCTTGCTCACTGCTAGAAAGTTAAGGTCCATGAAAGCAAGTAGCAGATTCTTTTGTCTTTTTTTCCCTACTGTTTGCTGAGTCTGAAGTATTATGATGTCAAAAAAAAAAGTAAGCCTAACACAATATTTGGGCCAGGGATATAGCTCAGCAGCACAGTGCCTGCCTGGCAAGCACAGGGTCCTGAGTTTGATTCCTGGTACCAAAAAAAAAAGTAAGCCTACGATGTCAGTGAATGCTTTAGAAAAGAAAGAAGCAGCTTCAGGTTATAAAAAGATGCAGAACTTTCTTTATTTGTAGTTTTTTCTTCTATGTTTTGTTTTGAATAATTGTAGGTGGTCGGCAGTATTTAATATAGGTTCTTTTGAAGTTACAAATGTATTTAGAGTAAATATACCTTTTTTTTATTATAAAAGTAATAAGATAAAATTCAAATTCCACATAAAGGGTGTCCTGCTGAATCTTTTTTGCCTCTATGTAGCCTTTGAAAAGTTTCATCTAGGCCAGGTGTGGTAGCATATGCCTGTAATCCCAGCACTGGAGAGGCTGAGGCAGGAGGATCACCATGAGTTGGAGGTCAGCCTGGAGTACACAGTGAGTTCAAGGTCACCCTGAACTGCACTGTGAGACCCTGTCTCAAAAAAAAAAAAAAAGAAGTTCCATGAACCAGACTACCACTGTTTAAACTTTGTTTTGTTCATTTACTGTATCTTGCCAATCTTTTGCACTACCATAATTAAAAATACTTCATGCTTTTAATTTGTGGCATAATAGCCAGTTATGTTTCTAAAACAAAACTTTTACTTCCTTTAATACCACAGTTAATACGGAATTATTTTTTTTATTTTGATATGACTGAGTAAGCTGTGCCTGTTTTGGGTTGCTTTTAAACATGTTTGCTTCTGGAAAAAAAAAGGCTTCTTCACAAAACTGAGTAGTTTTATTTTAACTCCTGACATTTTCTCCTTTTAAAGATTTGCTTTTCTTTTTCTTTGCAGGAGCTGCTGCTCAAGAGGTTATTAAGATTGTCACCAAGCAATTTGTAATTTTCAATAATACTTACATTTATAGTGGCATGTCACAAACTTCAGCAACTTACCAGTTATAGATTAAGCACCATGTTAACTGTGTTAATGACTGAAATTGTAATTGTCTTCAGTAAAATTATTGTACAGTTTAATCTGTAAAATTCTGCTGAAGGACAGCTGTTAAATTGTTTCCTCAATAAATATTTTTCTCATTTGTAATAATGTAGTGTTATTTGGAAGGGAGGAGAAAGGAAGCAGTCATTTTCCCAGAGAATAAAAGTTACCCATTTCTCATTGAGTTCATTGTTACTGGCTTATTTTAGTTACTCATCATCAGTTATTTTATTTCCTTAGAAATAGCCTAAATATTCTTTCACTACCATCTTAAATAATGAATTTTAGCTACATGTGACTTTTAGCTATGGACACTTTAGGACCATCATTATGTGTTAAAAATGAATACAATGTAGTAGGAAACCGTTACAGAGCATGTAGTTTCATCGGGAAACAAAACCATCGTTTTGTATGTAGTGGCATCTTAAGTTTTGCCACTTCTTGCAATTTTATGGGGTTGTTCCATCTATATTATGTTAATCTTCATTTTGAAGATTCATGACATTGGATTATTAATCATTGATGGACATAGTTGCAAACCTGAAATCCAGAAGGGGAGACGGGGTCCAGTTTCTGACTTCATACATGGCTGAGGAATGACTGTCAGTTCCTTAAGGACCATAAATGGGCAGGGGCAGGTCGGTCTCTAAAGAGGGTTATCTCCTAAGAAAGAAGCTGGCTAGATTTGCCCAGAGGGTGCTTTCCAGAGATGTGGTTTTCTTGGGCCTTAATGGGTCAAACCCTTTATCCGCTGACCTTTGCCACAGCAGGCGCCTCGTAACAGTAATTCACTTCCATCTCCCAACACTCCCATGGATTGGATTTTATTAGAGGAATCAGGCCTTAGACAAGGCTGGGCCTTGAATCCGTGAGAGCCAAGAGCCGTGGTCTTTGGGTCTAGACAGAGAAAACTGCTGTTGGCCTCAACTGAAGGTGCCCATGAGGTGGCAACCTGATGAAGCAGAGTGGCAAGTGGCAGCGGAGTGCCCAACGCAAAGGAAGATGGCCTAGTGTCGGGAAGGTTGGGAGTGACGGCTGGGCAGGGGCCGCCTACTCACACCTGCGCATGCGCCACATCACAGGCTGCTCTGCCACCGTCCTTGCGCCAAGCTTTGTCAGCATGGGAGCCCTATTTCCTCTGGGGCTAACACCTCTCTGAGGCACAAAAGTCTTCAAAACCGGGGGCAATGAGATTAGGGGATACCCCCTTCAAATTGTGGCTTTCCTCCATTAAAACCTCCCCACCCGCCCATAGGCTTCCCTGAGGGCGGAAGTTCCAGCCGAAAGTCCCGCCCAGCGGAAGTGAGCCTGGCCCCCTAGGCGGGAAGCCTCGTCAGGTAGTGAGGTGGGTGTGCAGCGAGGGCTAGAGGGCTGTCAGAGCGCTTCACCTTGAGCGTGAGGGCCAAGGCCTTCACTTCCGCGCCTTCCCGCGTTGCCTTAGCCGCGCGTGTTGTTCCTGTGGCAGGCAGGCTGCGCAGGCCGCCCAGGTCCCTTCACAGCAGCGCGGATGCGGAACCGCCCCGCGGGTCCCACGGACCAGCCCTCTTGAGGGGAGGTGTTGGGCTGAGGATACAGGGTCGCCCTGAGCAGGCCCCAGACTCGGCAGCCTCCACAGCCTGGAGAAGGCCGCTGCCAGCTACCGTTTAGCTTGGCGTCTGTGCGCCAGTGCGCCGTGTGGCCCAGACCCAGGGTTCCTCCCAGGTGGGTCTGTTGAAAGGAACGAGTGGGGCCCACAGGCAGAGATCATTTCTCGGGCTGAGCGACGCCCACGTGTGCCCAGGCCGCGCCTCGAGCCAGCGCCTGGTCTGAGAGGAGCCTGAGGGCCGTCTGTGCTCTTGCGGAGGAGGGCTTCAGCTCTTCAGGGGAGCCAGGGGCTGGCGTCCGCGGAAGTCGTGGGAACGGGGTGGAGTTGGGCGGATCTTGGGAAGACTGCGAGTAACCTGGGGAGCGTGGGTGGGCTGATGGGGCGTTGTGCTCTCATCCGTGCTCGTATCGTGGAGCTTCCCGATTCCTGGTACCCTCAGCACGTTTTCTGGGACCCGAATAACTTACTTTGCAATCCATTTAAACTGTTGCAGCAGAAAATTTATAAAGTATCACAAGCTGCAAACCCGTTGTTCACCTTGCCTCCTTTAAAGGGCACTTTGCTTCAATGTATGATTCTGAGCTGGTTAGCCATTGTCAAATTAGTGATGGCAGTAGGGCTGGATTACTTTTTCTTTAGCCCTGCCAGTCTTACACAGAAAGATGGCTTTTCTAGGTTAGGTAAATAAGTAAAATTCAGGGGCTGAGCTTAGTGGTAGAGCATATTCATATCATGAGTGAGGTTCCTTGTCCCGTCCCAAGCATCAAAGAGATAGGGGAATAATGTTCCCTAGTTTTCTTACTGAAATTCGAATTTGAGTTAATAATGCTGTTTTGGGGAGTAGATTGAGTGAAACCTGTAAGCAGGATAAGGTGCGTGGAAAACTTCTTTTATCCTGCCTTAATACCATGAAGGATGTTTAAAGTCTCATTGTTGGTGACAGTTTGCAGCCGTTTGCTAAATTACTGAGGACACTTCATAATCTGCATTATTTGGCAGCTGTTTTTGTTCTTGGGAATAGACTACACTTGTTTTATAATTTTAAGTAGAATTTTATAATTAGCAATCCCTTCAAACTTATAACTTGTCCTTTGCTGTGGATGTTTTAAAGCACTTAACTCGTAAATAGATAATTTACAATAGATGCTTGGCAAACTATCTTTACTGTGTAGAGTAACCATTTATTAGAAAAGAATGTAAGAAGACAAAAGAAGATAGTGTACTGTAATGTCAATTTCCAGACATTTAGATTTTAAAGTTATACAGGGGCTGGAGATATAGCTCAGTGGTAAAGTGTTTGTCTGGCATGTACAAGGCCCTCCATTTGAGCTCCAGCACTGCAAACAGAAGTGAAAAAACAAGAAAATTTATACATTAGCCCTCTTTTAAAAATAAAAATTATATTAAAAGAACACTGTCTAATTAAATAATCTTTAAGCTTCCCCACAAAACAAAAACATCCTCATATGATACAATTGTCCATTTTTTAAGTTTGATTTTTTTCCTTGTTCTAGGAATCAAACCCAGAGTCTGGCAAATGTATCACTCAGCTGCATGAATCTCTAGTGCTGAACTAAAAGCAAGGCTATTTAGGCCTCACTAGTCACATTAAAATTATGCAGCATAAGGGGCTGGGGATTTAGCTCAGCGGCAAAGCGCCTGCCTGGCAAGCGCAAGGTCGTGAGTTCGGTTCCCGGTACCGGAGAAAAAACAAAAAAACAAAAAACAAAAAAACAAATAAAATTATGCAGCATAACTTTATTTTATTTGATTGGCAGTGCTAGGTATCAAAGCAGAACCTTGTGGATGCTAGGCAGGCACTTCACCAATGAGTTGTATGCCTTTAACCCCTCATTTTAAAAACATCTAGTTTTCTTTTTCCAAATCTTAACTCATTTTCTGAAAGATAATATGTATAATATAATATGCAGAGAATATGTTTTGCATATGGGAGACATATAATGGAGGAGAAGATTTTCCTCTGTTGACCTCAGATGTTCTTGGTTTCCATTCCAACTCATCAGTCTTTGTTCATGTATCTCCCTCATAAAGTTATTGTGATGACTAAAAAGGTAATATTTGTAAAGTGTAAAGGACAGAGTCTGGCCTATAGTAGGTACTTACTGAATGTTAGAAGTTATTATTCTAAAAATTGCAAAACCAAAAAACACTGGAATAAAACAGCCATAGAACCACCTCCTAAAAATAACTGTTAATAATGTTGCTGTCTTTCTATCCAATCTTATATTTGCCTCTATCTAGTTGCCTCTGTGTGCCTCTATCTAGTTGGTACTATACTATAGATAAAATTTTGAATCTTGCTCTTTATGGTTAACATAACATAAGCATTTTTTGTTGCTAACATAACATTTTTTGTTGTGACATAACATAAGCCTTTTAACGTAAGCATTTTTTGTTGCAATTAAACATTTCTATTCAAGGTCAGTATTCTTGTAACAATAACCTATCCTGTGGATGTGTTATAATATACCTTGTCATTTCCTTTTTAATGTGATATTATGTTAAAATGGCAAAACTAATATAGGTTCATATATTAACTTATAAAAATCTTCATATTTTTAATTTCCTTAAACTTAGGGATTTTATTTTCATGTTGAAATAAAAGAGTATAGAATTTTGCAGACCTAATTTGTTGCTCTAAGAAATTAAATTGACTGTGATACATTTTATAAATATTCAACTTAGCATTCTCAATTAGGGCATGTAAGAGACCATATCAGAATGGCCTCATTTTTCTGACAAGTGATGTATATAGAAATTTTCCTAAGAAATGATATATACAGGGGCTGGGGATTTAGCTCAGCGGCAAAAGCGCTTGCCTGGCATGCGCAAGGTCGTGAGTTCGGTTCCTGGTACCGGAGAAAAACCAAAAAAAAAAAAAAAAAAGAAATGATATATACAAAGATTTAAGCTTAGTGGTAGAATACCATACCAAAAATAACCATGGGTTCTTGGAAAAAATTAGTGTTAAGCTTAGTTTATGGAGAGAAATGGAAATCTAAAGAGTGTATGTCTGTGTCTATGTTTTAAACTTGATTCATGCAGTGATATCTGATCAGAAACTGTGGGATAATGATTTGTAGTAAAAAAAAAAAAAAAAAGGAAGTGGGACCAAAAGAGGACTGGTTTGATTTAGTCAATCAACCATTCGTTTGTTTAATAAAATTTGTTGAATGCCTAGAGTTCTTTAAAAAGGCTAGATGTGTTTACATACATTTTCAAATTTAATACTTGAAACAATTCTACCATCTTATTTTACACGAAAGTAACTGAATCTGAGAATTCAAGCAACAGGTCCAATATCACATTTCCATAAGTTGCAAATTCAAATCCTTGTCTTCTGGCTTTAAGAAAACTATTTTTTTCCTATCTCCTTTGTATTTGTATTTCTGGCATTCTTAAAATCCAATTTAAAATGAGAAAATACCTTTCTCTTGTAGATGAATTAAAAAGAAATACGAATACAGTCAAGCATGGACACTGAGGACACAAAGAAAATACAAGGTGAGAAATTCATGGATCATATATCTACAGTTAGTTTTATAATATGTTTGTGGGTTATACTGCAGATTATCTGACAGCATCCAGGAATAAGTCACTCAGCATTGAACACCAGCTTTGTGCCTATCACTTAATTCCTGGCTTCAGGAAATGACGTGCAAACAAAAAAGCATGCTGATGCTTAGAATGTTATATAATAGTTGTTTAATGATCCTATATAAAATAATTGCAGGAACTTGAGAGGACCACTGTCAAAGTCTACAAGAAGGTGCAGTGTAACAATTGTTCTCAGAAAAATAGAAACAATATGAAAAGGATGGGGAATAGTGTGTCTAATGTATGCTAACACAAAGGTTTAGCTGAAGAGAACAGTCTCAGAAAAAAAAAAGACTGAAAAAAACATTTCAGGAAGGAGAAAGAATCAAAAGTGTAATGTCTTGGAAGTTACAGCCTTAGGAGAATGCTTCATGAGAAAGAAATCATATGAGAGTATCTGTACCACATACCACAGATGAGGACTGAATTTTCACAGGATTTTGCATTTAGATGTCATTTGTTTTATTAACAGCTGGGCATGGTAGCACATAGCCTGTAATCTTAGCTACTTGAGAAGGTGAGGCAGAAGGATCCACTGAGGCCAGTTCAAGGTCAGCCAAGGGAATATAGCAAGATCTTGTGTCAAGATAAAAAATAATAATAATGATAAAAATAAAAAAGTTTGAGGATATAACTCAGTAGAGGATTTGCCTAGCATTCGTGAAGCCCTGGGCTCAGTTTCCAGTACTGAGAAAAAATAAAAGATAGACTTAATAACAATCAGTCAGATTGTTGTAGAGTATATTTAAATGGGAAATGAAGACCTGAAGATGGTATAAGTAGCTTAGTTTTTTAAGAAATTTGACTAAAGGTATATGGCAATAGCTAGAGGGAAGTTCCAATATCAGTAGAGTCTCAGTGTGGTTATTGTTTTGATTTTTGGAGTCAAAGTCTTGCTATATTCCCTGGGCTGACCTTAAAGTGGCCTCAGTGGATCCTTCTGCCTCAGCCTCCCATGTAGATGAGATTACCAGTGTCTGCTGTTGTGCCTAGCTTGTCAAGGAAGTCTTAGAAGATTATAGAGGCCAAAGATTTTTGAAGAGAAAATTCAAGATTCTGGAGAAGGAAAAGTTGAGGAAGCTGAAAAGATAGATAATTATTGTTGATACCCCCTCCATTCACCCATCATACTTCCACCCTACATCTCTTTCATCTGATATATTTCACTCTCTTTCATTTTATATTTTTATTTGGTTTACCCCAAGAGGTAGACCTTGAGACAGGGATTTGGGTTTAAGTAGTCCAAAAAAAAAATTCTAGTAAACACTAGTTGGGAAGTGAGAAACTGAGGTAGGAAGGGAAAGGTAGATCAAAGAGTACATTATCCATTTATGGGTATTGGAGCTTAACTTTCTTCAGAAACTCTGGGAGTCATACCCCTGAGTCATCCCAGCCAAAAGGTAAAGAGTATTTATCTGTTATCTCCCATCAGTGACTCCCATCAAATGACTTTTATTTAAAGTCATTTGTTTAGTAGCAGCATGAAGTGATATCTAATTACGGTTTTGGTTTGCATTTTCCTAATGAGTAACAATGTTGTGTTATCTTCTCATATACTTATTGGCAATTTATCTTTGGAGACATGTGCATTCAAATCCTTTGCTTACTTCTGGCAATTTATCTTTGGAGACATGTGCATTCAAATCCTTTGCTTACTTCTGGCAATTGATCTTTGGAGACATGTGCATTCAAATCCTTTGCATACTTCTTAATTAGATTATCTTTTTATTATTGCATTTAAGAGTTTTAATATTCTGAACACAATCTCCTTGGATATCTGATTTATAGATATTTTCTTCCAGACTAGGCTCTCTTTTCACATTTTGAATATCTTTTAAAGCTTCAACATTTAATTTTTTTTTTCTTTTTTGAGACAGTGTTTCACCATATAGTTCAGACTGCCCTTGGACTCACTGTGTAGCCCTGATAGGCCTCCAGTTCACCATCCTTCTTCCTCTGCCTCCCGAGTGCTGGGATTACCATGCCCATCTTAAGTTTTTTATATGCCATCCAGAAGAGGCTTTATTAGGACTAGTAAGCTGCAGTTTAAAAGGGAACTGTGCGCTGCTTGTTTTAAATTTTAAATCAATTTTATCAAATTTTCTTTTATTACTTATACTTTTGGTATTATATTTACTTTATTTTTTGTTTGCTTCCTCTTTTTAGGAATTTTTAAAGGAACTGGTTGCTCAGCCTAGAGATGACAAAACTAAGATGAAACATAATAATTGTAGATGTCAGAAGGTGGTTTGGCTGGGAAGGGAAGGAGTATTATAGGAGATCTATATGAGACAGAAGTACAGAAAGTTATGGAGAAGTACATAAAGAAGTTTCTTACACCCTACACTGTGCCTTAAGTTGAAAACCACTATTCCCATCAAAAGTTTTCTTTGGCATGTTCAGGAAGACTAAACATTGATTGGTGATACTCTTAGTTTCTTTAGTGTGCTCTATATTATTATGTCCACTCTTCATCCTATATCTTTCAGAATTCTAAATGTTAATTCACACACTATGCCAATGTCTCTATATAACTTTATTTGAATGCTGTCTGCTGTTTAGTTACAAAGAGCTTACATTTTGATAACTTTGACGTATGTACATAGCTGTGCGAAGATCAGGACAATCAAGATGGTGCATATATCCTCCTGTCCTTGAAAAACGCATCTCTTCTGTCCCTTCTCAGATGCTCTTTGCCTAAGTAACCACTAATCTGTCTTCTTTTACTACAGACTAATTTGTATTTTTTCAATACTTGGAATCATATTGTATGTACTTTTTTCTGTGGCTTTTTTCTCTCAGCGTAGTTAATTTGAGATGCATCCATGTTGCATATATCAGTGGTTAATTCTTTTTAATTACCAAGTAGTATTTCATTACATGGTTTAGTATATGATTAAACTTTATGCATTCAACTCCTCTCTCTCTCTCTCATAGATATATATATATCTATATATAACTATATATCTATCTATATATATATATATATTCAGGTTATCTGTTCACCTCTGAATTTTGGTGATTGATATCTTTCAAGGAATTTGTCACCTATGTTATTGATCTATAGGTGTGAAGTTATGTATAGTGCTCTTTTTTATCTTTTGAATTATCTGTAGAATCTGTGATAATGCCATGTCTTTCATTCTTGATATTAGTGATTTATATCTGTACTTGTTTTTCCAAATCAGTCTGGCTAGAGGTTTGTTAGTTGTATTATCTTCTCAAAGCACCTGCTCTACTGTTTTCCTACTTTATAATTTCTTACTTTGGGATTAATTTGCTTGTTTTTCTTATTCATTTGATTTTTCAGTACTTGGCATTAAACTTGTACTGGTACATCTTCTGACCTTTTTAGTTTTATTTTTGTTGTTTTGTTTGTTTTAGACAGGAATACTGCTGTGCAGTTCAGGCTGGCCTTAAACTTTGGGTGATCCACCTGCCTCAGCCTCTGGGTGCTGGGATTATAGGTGTGCATCACCACACTCAGCTTTTAGCTTCTGAGACTGTTTCTCACTAAATTGTCTGTGCTGGCCTCAAACTTGTAATCCTCCTACCTCAGTCTCCCAAGTAGCTGAGATTACAAGTCTCAGCTCTCAGTGCTTTTTCTAGTTTCCTAAGATGGATGCTGAAATCACTGAGACTTTTCTTTTTTAATTTAGGTATTTAGTGCTACACATTTCCTCCTAAATACTGCTTCAGTAGCATCCTACAAATTTTGATATGTTGTGTTTTCATTTAGTCCTTCCCTCCCTCTCTCTTTTCCTTCTTCCCTTCATCTATTCCTCCCTCTTAATTGACTTCCTTCTTTCCTTCATTTCTTCATGTCTGTTTCGGTACCAGAGATTAAACCCACAGCCTTCACACTGTGCTACATCCCTAGCTCTTTTCAAAATTACTTATTTTAAGATAGAGTCTTGCTAAGCTGCCTGAGGTGGGATCTTCCTGCTTTGACCTCCCAGAGTACTGGGATCATAGGTATGCACCACCACACCTGCTTCATTCGGTTCCTTTCTAAATGGCAGATATTTAAACCAGTGTAGCCTTGCTTACAGAGAATAACCTTTATATTATTCCTGTATTACATGCAAGGGGGGAACCAAAGGGCTATAAGAAGTTCATTTTAAGTTCTTTTATTTAAAGAACATCTTTGTTTTCATACAACTTTATTGTTTGGTAGATTATGAAAGTAGTATTTTTTTAAATATCCAGCATTTCAGTGTGACAGTGTATGCCTATAGTTCTAGCACCCAGGAGGCTGAGGCAGAATCATAAGTTTCAGGCTAGTCTGGGCTACCTAGAGAATTCAAGGTCATCCTGGAGTATATGGAGAGACCCTGTCTCAAAAAAGAAACAAACAAATCGAAGATACGTAAATAGAAAGTGAATTTTTAATGGTTAGTTTTTGAAAGAAAACTTTTGGCTTAAAATATGAAATTTTTCTTCTTCAGAAATGAAGACTGACCTGAATTTATTATTGGAGTGTCTGAAGTACCAAATGGACAACCCTTTATCACAAAAAGAAGCTTTGGTCACTATTTATTCAATTTGCCAACAAAACAGTAAGACATGCTTGTGAATTTTTACCCATGATTCTAATTTTTTAGTCCTATATGTTAATTATGCATAGCTCTTTCTCCTCTGCTCATTTACTCTGTTATATTCTTCATTTTTTTCAGAATAACCTACACACACATCCACCCTCATACAAATAATTTCTATTTTGTTTTATCTCTACACCCTACAGGTGATGCAAGTGTTTATTTTCGGGAAATTGGTGGTTTGATGTTTGTAAAAAATCTTGCAAAGTCAAGTGAACACAGCATGTTAAAAGAAGCAGCCTTATTTACTTTAGGAGCTGTTGCAGAAAAAAATGGTAAAATATAAGCATATATTATATGTTACTCAAAAATAATTTTTTGTTTGTTTTTTGAGACAGGGACTCACTATGTAGTCCAGGCTGGCCTTGGATTATGTAGCCCAGGCTGGTGTTGAACTTGTAGTAATCCTCCCACCTCAGCCTCCCAAGTGCAGGGATTACTGGTGTGCACCGCCACGTCTGGCTAATAATTTTAGAATTTAATTTCTTTTTTATATATTTGATACTTTATCCAGATATAAATCAAAAGATGAAGATAATCCAGAACCAATTTATATAACTTGGGTACAGAAATTCATGTTGACAAGAACACTTTACAATATACCTGAAATGAGGTTGAATTTAAACCCATCAGTTTGTCAAACTAACTTTATATTTTTATATTTTCTTTAATTAAATGTCTCCATCAACTTTTAAGAATCAAGATCTGACTAGGAATTGAGGGCACAAAGAAAACAATCTACACCTTGCCTTTAAGGTAGGGTCAAATAGCTGGTTCTAGGCACTGGAGAATATGCTGATTATATTACTGTATTCAAATTATTATTTTTGTTCTTAGTGCTGATTTTTTTTTTTGTCTTTTTGAGATTAAGTCTGGCTATGCAGTTCAGGCTGGCCTTGAGCTCACTTTGTAGCCCAGGCTGGCCTCAAACTCGCAACGATCCTCCTGCCTCAGCCTCCTGAGTGCTGGGATTACAGGCATGTGCCACCATGTCCGGCTGTGCTGGGGATTGAACCTAGGAATTCACACATGTAAAAATGGGCTTTTCCACTGAGTTATACTCCAAATTATTTTTGTGAGACTCTGCTTATTGCGTGAGTATCAGGTACACAAAAACTCACTATTATGTAGACATCATTTTTTTTTAAATGTTTGTAAAAACTTTATTTCTCTCTCTGTCTGTCATTTTAGCTTGTTTGTTTCAGGGTCTGTGATGCCCAGGAAGACTTGAAACTTGCAGTCTTCCTGCCTTAACTGCCCAAGTAGGAAGTATTAGAGGAGAGTGCCACCCTACCTTGAGTGTTTCTCAATAAAACACATTTTATTGCTAAAAAAAGTGTCAAAAATAACACAAATATTGCTAATATTGTTCCTGTGTTTTCCAAAGCAGGTGTACAAATTTTATCTTTCTTGCTTTGTTTGTTATTTATCCTTTTGAAATTTTTTGTCTGATTGTAGTTTTTACTGGAAATTCTAGATAATTTTAATACATGTTTTAAAGCCTAGATAAAGCACTTTTGATTAAAATACTGCTGCTTTGGTCTGCTACTTAAGCATGTATCAGTATATTAAAAATTTTGTTGTATTTCTGGCATATATGAGTTAAATGAGATCTGATTGAGAACTATCCTTAGTTTGGCAACTTTGCATTTTACTCAGCGTACTTAAAAATTAGTTTGTACTAATGCTTTGAAATTAAAATTACATTTTATATTTCAGTTTACTGTCAGCAAAGTTTGTGTACTTCAGAGTTATTTGAAGAATTAACTTTGTTCTTATCTAATGATGATTCCAACACAAATTTGAAAAGAATGTCTGTCTATGTTATTTTGGTTCTGGTTTCAAATAATCGTAAGTACATTTTCCTATGAATGTTTAAAATAATTTTAAATAATAGATTTAAATTTTTTTTGTCTTTGTATCAGTGTCTTTTTTCAAATCTCATTAACTTCTTAGAAGTACTAGCTTTAGAAAAGGAATTAATAGCATGCACTTAATCATTTGATATGTATTTTAAAAATAGTAAAGTGATTTAGGATTTGGGATAATTTTAGATTTATAGAATAATTGCCCATATAGTATAGAATATTCCCATATTCTGCCTGCCCAGGATAAAATTATTTTTAAAAATTTTATTGGTACATTTTAGATACACACAATGATAACATTCATCATAAGGATTTTGTACTTCTATGTGATATATCTTGCTTCTTTTTATTCCCCATTCCCCTCTCTTCAACCTCCCCTTATTTATAAAAGCTTTGTTTCTATTTTTTCCTTCTTTTTATTTTGTTGTCCCTTCCTTCCTTTCACCCTCACTTCTCCTTTGTTCCCATTCCCATTTGAACATTTTCTTCCCATTTCTCAATTTTACACTTCCAGTTTTTCACACTAGTGAAACAATGTAGTATTTGACAATGTATGTATGATTTATTTCTCCTAAGGGTATGGTCTCAAGGTACATCCATTTAGCTAGAAATGTCTCAAGCTTATCTTTCTTTATCACGTAGTACTCCATTGTATAAAAACACGTCTTTATCCATTCATTGCTAAATATTGGAAACATCCCAAATCCCTATCAACTGATGATGAATGGATAAAGTTATTTTTAAATGTTATTTTATTTAGGTAACTTGTTAGGCATTTAATTGCTTCTAAATTTTACTTTTGCTATTTTGGAAAAACTAGAAAATATTTTTTCTCCTTTAGAGCACATTTTGGTGTTGTAAGAGAAAGCCATGAGGCAAAATAATTATTTCATAATTTCTAGAGGAAACTTGAAGGTTGTTAGCCTCTAAGCATAGCATATTTTTCATAATAATCTTGATTACAAATTTTTAGCTTCTATAATTGCATTATGCTTTATAATACCTTTAAGTGGTTTGAAAGATAATTGTTTATTAAAATTATTGCTAAGTTATATTTGCATAATATGTGGCTTTTTTAAGGAAGCGGACAAACACTTGTGAGAGAAACAGGTTGTATTACAGTTTTGTCACGGTTGTTCAGGTAAGCAAATCTAAATATCTTGTTGCTACTCATTATTTAAGAACTTAATGCATTTATATTAATTTATTTTCTTTTCTTTTTAACATAATAGGACAGTTTTTTCAAACTATGAGTTCAATTTGTCAGATAAAAATGTTTTCCAGAGGTACCAGTTGTGGTCTTCAGTATGTAGTACTCTGTGTGTCTGTGTCAACAATCCTCAAAATGGTAATTATCTCAGATATTTAAATATAAAAATAAAAACAAGTAAAAACTCGTATTTTCCAAATGTCAAATTTAAAATGATGGACTTTATATCCTTTCAGATGAGAATCAAATGTTTTGCTGTTCACTTTTTCCACATGCTAATGAGTGGCTAATAAATTGCAAGAAACCTGAGATAATTCGCCCTATTTGCTCACTTATTGGACTTAGTCTTGCAAATAACAGTAAGTACTTACTTTTTAGGCAGTGATACTTGAAACATTTTAAAGAAAAATAAAAAGTATTTAATGAACTAATTAATTGAATTAATGAGTTAATTTTCTACCATTTGGTCATTTGGGATGCACTTAGACTTTTGAAGATAAAATCTTAAGAATGGGTAGTATTAGGAAGATGGTGGAAGCAGCAGAGTGACTAGATAGCAAAATTTTTCTTTTTTCTTTTTTTTTATTTGAAAGAGTAAAAGAAGAATAACATAGTAATATGGGGGCTTACTGAATTACAGACAAAGTGGTAGGAAATTATCAATGGTTGTTGTTTTACATATTGTTATCTACAAGATAGTTTCTCAGGAAAACAAATAGACAAATTATAGTGAGCTGCAGACAGAAGTGGTAGGTTGTTATCAATGGTTGTTGTACTATACTTTGGTATCTTCAAAGTGATTTCTAAAGAAAATAAATAGAGCTATACATGAGTGACCAATTGAATATTCATTGACTATTCTCAATGGTTGTTGTAGGAAACACATAGTAATAAACATACACCATTTACGAAATAGCATAGGAACAATACAAACATTACAGAGTTATGGACAGGTTAGTAGGAAAATATCAATGGCTGCTGTAATATATGGTGGTATCTTCAAAGTGGTTTCTCAGGAAGACAGAGATACGCAAGAAAGATCTAACAAGTAGTTACAGCCTAAGGATTGTGAAAAATAGTGGATTACCTCACCAGTGACTCTTTTCACTGAGGTGTGACAGGTGGAAGGAAGGCCAGGATCGAAAAGAAAGACTGAGAGACTTGCCTCTGTATCTAGCAACAGACTGTTTTCTTTTTCCTCTGTAGTCATGATTACCCAGGGCTCCTCCTGGGTATGACAGTCTAGCCAGAGGGAGAAGGCAGAGCATGCCCCGGGCCCCCTCATTCCTGTTAGACTAACTGGTAGGATGGGTCTGAGCTCTGGGGCCTCCACTTCAGAGGGCAGACTGATCTCCAGTGGTTACCTTTGCATTCAGGACATGGCCCAGGGGGCTTCCTGGAGCAGTTCCTCTTGAGGTGGCCTGGCTTTTAACAGTGGTAGCAGATGAATGTAGTCGTCGAGTTCTTCTTGGGGCCCCGAGAATCAGACTTAGGGTCTGTTTCTCTTGGTGCTGCAGCAAAAGCAGCTGCTTTTTCTCAGTCTCTTTGTTTTCTCTCCTTGGCCTCCTCCTTGTCACGGCTATAGAATACTGAGGAGGTAATCCTTACTAACATCTCAAGTGAGCCATGTGGGGCGAAAGCCATTTTTTGTAGCTTTCTCTCTCCAGCCTCCCAGTGCATTGGGACCCCACAACCACTTAGTGTCCTCTCCCCAGTCGTGAGCACAGGCACCAGGAATCTCGGTGCAGACCTCTCCAGTGCTCCACGCACTCCTCCACCACAGCCTGTACTGTCAGGGGAAGAATGGCTTCCAGGAGGTCTCCCCAGGTATTACACAAGGTCCTCCTGGTTTCTAGCTTTGAAACGGCTCTTGTGACCCCGGTCAACTACACCTCTGAGTCTTCAGGCATAGTCTGTATTCTTATGTTCTCCGAGTCCTTATTCAGCAGCTGCTCTTCTGATAGCAAAATTTTTTGAAGCCTCATAAAACAGAGCACCTAGATAGCAAAATTAAAAATTCATAGAGTATGTGATCTAACCACAGTGGCACTAATTCACAAATAAGTAAAAATAAAACATCTAAAAAATCCCCAAATAACTGATAATTAAGGGCCCAAATTAGCAATATCAGCATAAGCTCTGACATCACCATAGGTCTTAACAGACACTAAAAGGATAATAAAAAAATAATAGAAATAACTTTATAGTACAAACTTTAACAGCTTACATGAATTGGGCAAATTCTTTGAAGAATATAAATTACCAAAGTTCACTCACTCAAGTTACATGTATATGCATTAAAGAAATACAAATTGTGTGTCAATACACAGGGATTTCTAGGCCCTATTGATTTTTACTGGTGAATTCTACCAGAAATCTCGGGGAAGAGTGAACAAATAATTCTGTGTAAATTCTTCCCAAAAATAGAAATTGAAGAAAAACTTCTCACACATTCTGTAGCGCTTTATGTACTATACCCATACAAAATTGTGAAAAAAAACATTGTGAAAAAACTATAGGCAATTATCCCTTATGGACATAGACATAAAAATTCTTTTTTTCATTTTTGTTTTGTACTGGGAATTGAACTCATGACCTTAGGCTTGCCTGCAGGCAGGTGCTTATGCTGCTGAGCTATCTCCCTGGCCCTTTTTTTGGTAAAAATTCTTAATGAAGTATTAGCTTGGGTTATATACCAAGTTCAAAACCAGCCTGGGCTACATGTTAGACCTTGTCTCAACAACAACAACAAGAGCAAAAAATGCTTAATAAAGCATTAACAGATTGAGTCTAGCAATACAGAAAAAGGATAATACATTATGACCAAGTAGTATATACCCCAAGAGTACAAGATTGGTTTAAAATTAGATAAGTGACTACATTCATAGATTAGAGAAAAAGGTCAGGGATATAGCTTAGTGGCACAAGCACCTGCCTGGCAAGCGCAAGGTCCTTAGTTCAATTCCCGGTACAAAAAAAAAAAAAAAGAAAAAAAGAACTATGTATGATCTCAATAAATTCAGGAAAAGTGTTTGCATAAATACACTTATAATAAGAACTCTTACTAAATGAGGAATACAAGGGAACTTCTATAATATGCTAAAGGACCTCTACATAATACACTCACATAATTAATGATGAAAGACTTAGTCCTTTTACATAAGACTGGAAAAAACAAAGGCTGCTCTCACTACTTTATTTTAACATTTTACTGGCTATCCTAACCAGTAAATAAGAAATGAAAGAAAGAAAATGAAATGAAAGGCATAGAAATTGAACAGAAAGGAGAAAATTATTTTTTCATAAATGGCATGATTGTCTGTGTAGAAAATTTAAAGCTACTAGAACTAGTGATTTTAGCAAAGTTGCAAAATAAGGTTCTGTACAAAATCAATTATTTCTGAATACTGCAACAAATAATTAGAATCATAAAGAAATGATCCATTACAATAATACCAAAAAGGTAAATTCTTAGGGATAAATTTAATGAAATATATACCATACTTGTGTTACAATTTTTCTGTGTCCTCCAAAGGTTCATTGAAGGACCAAGTGGCCCTCAGTATGTGGCACTGTTTGGAGGTAGTAGAACTTCTAGGGGTGGGGTCTAGTGAAGGAAGTCAGGTCTTTGGAGGTCTGCCTTTGAAGTGAGTATTAGGACCAGGCCTCTTTTTTTTCTCTCTTTCTGCTTCCCAGCTGTCATGAGGTGAGCAATTTCCTATGCCATACATTTTCCAATATGATGTGCTGCTTTGCTGCAGGCAGTAGAGCCGACTGATTGTGGAGTTAACTGACCATGCCCTAAAATTTCTGAAACTGAGCCAGAATATCAGCCTTTCCTCTATAAGTTTTTATCTTGGGTGTTTTGTTACAATGAATGACACAACTATGTGTATTCTGATAACCACAAAATATTACTGAAATAAAGAATATCTAAATTCAAGGGAAGCCAGACACGGTGGTACATGCCTGTAATCCCATCACGTGGGAGGCTAAAGCAGGAGGATAGCTGTGAGTTCAAAGCCAGCCTAAGATACGAAGTGAGTTCAAGGCCAGCCTGAACAGCACAGTGAAACCCTGTTTAATAAAGACTAACTAAATAAATAAGTAAATGGAAATAATAGTGTTCATGGATTTTTAAGACTCTGTTATAAGAATGTCACTTCTTAAATTCATCTCTAGCTTCCTGGCATTCCCAATCCCAGCAGGCTTTTCTGATGAGATGATTCTAAAAGTTACATGGAAATGCAATGAGCATAAAATAATAAAAACTGTCTTTGAAAAAAAGACAAAATTATTGGACTTCTATTATCTGATTTCAAAATTCACTATACTGTAATCAGGAAAATGAGGCTTTGGTGTACATATAAATATTTAGATCAATGAAACAACATAGCCCAGAAGTAGGCCCATAAATGAATATAGGGTTATTGTTTTTTTACATTGTTTTTTATAGTACACTGTTAAAGTCAAAGGAGGAAAGATTTATTTTGGCTCATAGTTTTAGAGGCTTCTGTCCAGGTCACTTGGTCTCGTGTTTCTAGGCCTGTGATGAGGAACAACATCACAGCAGGGAACATGTGGTAGAACACAGCTGCTCACTTCATGGTATCTGGGAGGCAAACAGAGACAGCTTGGTTTTATAATAAGTCCTTCCCCTCAAGCCCATTGAGCTATGAATCTATGAATGGATTCATCCATTCATGAGGTCAGAGCCCTCATAATCCAGTCACCTTTCAAGGTCTTGCCCCTGAAAACTGCTACACTGGGGACCAAGCCTTCAACACATGAACTTTTGAGGTATATTTAAGATCCAAACCATAATAGGTGTCATGGGAATTCTGTAGGGGAAGAGATGTCATTTTCAACTAAGGGGGTAGGAAAAAATGAATATGTATATGCAAAATATGAATTTCAACCCTTATCTCACACAATATATAAAATATTATTTAAAATTATCTATAGGCCTAAATAGAAGAGTAAAAAATATAAAACTAGACAAACAACATAGAAAATACAACTTTGGGGTTAATAAATATTTCTTAAACACAAAAAGCATGATAAATGGAACTTTATTTTATTTTAAGAAATTAAAATCTTTTGGTCTTTATGCGGTACTGTTAAAAGTCAAGTCACAGACTGGGAGAAAATGTTTGAGAAACACACTTGATTTTAAAAAACTTGAGCACAGAATATGTAAAGAACACTTGAAATCAATTGTAACATATAAACAACCTAATGATTAAAAAGTGGGCAGTGAGCTGGGGATATAGCTCAGTGGCAGAGGCCTTTATACCTAACAGTTTAAAAATGTGCACTGGGCTGAGGATATGGCTCAGTGAAGGAGCCTTTGCATAGCATATTGAAGGGCATGGGTTTGATCTTCAGCACTACAAAATAAAATAAAAATGGGCAAAATATTTGAACAGATACTGTGCAAAGAAAATGTGAATATAAATAAGAACTTGAAAAGATGCTTAAAAGCATTGCCATTGGAGAAATTCAAACTAGACTCCCTCTAAGATACCACAACCGACCTACTAGGTTGGATAAAAGTAAAAAAGATTAGTCATGTTGAATGAGGTGAATATATGGAGCAACTGGAACTTTTATACATTGCTGATTTATATGTATATTCAGGGATTTACAACAAATACTCATGTTTTACATACAAAATAATGTACCTCTAGAATTCTAATAATTGGAATCTTTGCATGATACCTTGTCATCTCCTATTTCTCTAAATGACAGCTTAAATGAACAGTAGTTATAGGATTTCATTACTGTCAGCAAACTGGTATGAAATATAAATTAGAAGAAATCTGAAACGTTCAACATACAACCAGTATGAAGTAGAATGTTTTGCTTATAAGCCTGAAATTTTATTGCTTAGGCTATAACCAAGAATTTTATGCTAACATAGGGCCATTGTCATCTAAGCACTTAAAAATATATATTTTGGGGGCCTGAGAGTGTAGCTCATTTATAGAGCCCCTCTCTAGCATGCCCAAGACTGAGTTAGATCCCCAGCTCTCCAAAACAAACTCCTTTTTAAAAATACATTTTAGTGAAGAAGCTGTTTCAGAGTCTCTATGAGATTGAAAACATTTGCTTATCCTTAAATAATGTTTCCTTAACAGTTTCTCAGATGTATAAAATTCCTGATATGATATTTGTAGATTATTAATATCTTTGTCTTATTAAGCAGTATAAAAATTAATCCTTGCCCTTTTTTTGTGTGGTCGTTGGAATGAACTGAGGAGTGCTCTAATGTGAGCAATACTTCTCCAGACTTTATTTTAGCCTCTTGCTAAGTTGCCCAAGCTGGCCTTGAATTTTCAGTCCTCCTGCCTTAGCTTTCATAGTAGCTGCAATTGTAGATGTGTGGCACTGTGCCTGACTGATTTTTGTTTTTAAATCATCTTGGCTTTAATTTATAGGACTAGGCTAACCTGGAAAAAAAGGTTTGTGGCAGAATTATAACCACTAGCCCACATATACATTTGATATAAGCCTATTTCCAGGATAGGGGCTGTGAAGACTATTGAACCATAGACCTATGGGAGTCATTCCCCATTCCTCATCAGAATCATTTTCAACAGGGGAACAAAAGGCTTTAGACTTAAAAATCATGTATCTGTCACTGGATCTTTGCTTGAAATATTCCTCAATAGTATGATCTAAAAGTAAAAAGAATTACATTAAATAAGAACAATGAGATATGTGGTTTTAGAACAGTTAAATAATTTGCAGATTTTAGCAATCTGAGGAATGAGATGTGTTGGAATTTAGAAAATCACTTTGCTAATTTCAGTGCCAACCAGCCAACTGGGGTGGCTCATACCTGTAATCCTGCATGCAGGAGGCTGAGACAGGAGGATAGCCGCAAGTTCAAGGCCAGCCTGGGCTGCATAGTGAGTTCAAGGTCAGCCTGAACTGTATAGTGTAGACCCTGTCTCAGAAAAGCCAAAAAAATTTAATACCAACCTACATGAATTAATCTCTTCCTTATAGCTCTATTAAAAGACTTGTTTAGTAATGTTAAGGGATAATAATATTCTTAGAAAACATGGCAGTCCTCATTAAATGCAGTAAGAAAGATTTCTTATACACAAAAAGCAGTATTATACTACACATGTATTGTGTCAGAGTGAAGTGCTTAAGTAATCTACCCTTTGATTATGTATATGCACAGATAAAGATTAGATTTTTTTAATTCTTTAATTTTCAGACTTTTAGTAAGTGTTTGAAAAAGTCAAGTTAATGGTATATTTGGTGAACATTAATTGAATGAAATCATATGCTGGCTTTGTCTGAGATACTAATCGTTCTGCTCTTTTATTCCTTAAGCATATGTTCAGAAATACTTTATATCTGTGGGTGGACTGGATATATTGTCTCAAGTTCTTGTACAATTGGAATCTGATTCACACAAGACTCCTTCCAGTGCTAAGCTTGCAGTAGTGGTAACAAAGACAATGGATGCATGTATTGCTGATAATCGTGAGTGAACAATGCTTGTTAGCAAGTTCTCTAAAATTGAATTTTGTTTGAGTTCAGCATGGTGAGTGTTGAAATGGTAGATTAAACACTAACATAGGGTAGACTTTCAGCTTCTCAACAAGTGGGCAGGAACCTTAGGAATTATCTAGTCTAATTCTTCTTTTCTCATAGAAGTTATAACTTTCCTAAGAGTTCATATCTAGGCCTTCTGATTCCAAGTCTGATGATAGTCTGTAAATCTTTATAATACAAGACTCCATTGGCAATCACAAATAACTGAAAAAGTAGTTTAAAAAAAAACAGTGATAGTGTCTGTTATGTGCTTAGCTCTAGAGATAGAAAATATATTAAGACGTAGTCCCTTGAGGTATGTGTGTATGTATGTATACATGTATATATTTATATATTCTTGGCACCAGTATTGTTAGACTGTGGGTGAACACCAGTAAAAGTCCCATGAGGTGAAGTATGGCTTACAGTAATGGAATTCTTGAATTTTATCACCTCTCTGCATAAGTTCAGTTATGCTTTACTGCGTCTTTAACATCAGTAGAATCCGAGCATGATGGTGCATGCCTGTAATCCCAGCACTCGGGAGGCTGAGGCAGGAGGATTACTGTGAGTTCAAGGCCAGCCTGGGCTACATGGTGAGGCCTTGTCTCAGAAAAACAAAAACAAAAACCAACATCAGTAGAACCATCATCAGTTAAGAGAATATTTTAATATTGGGCAGGATTTGATTATGTAGATATGTCTTCGCTACTAGTATCCAATGTGGGTAAGAAGAGATACATTATACTGGATATACTCAGCTTTTAGGAAGGTAGTATTACTTTGTATTTACATTATGCAGAATAACTAACAAGAAACCAAAAAATTTGCTTTAAAAGGACTAATGAGGACTATTATAATAAGCCATCTTATTAGAGTGAGTTTGTATTAACACGTGTGCTCACATATGTTAGATGTTATATAGGTAATTAGATATTGTATATATATATCTGTAATATATAGAATATGTATATCTATAAGATACACATATATCTATACATATAATAATATATAATATACAGACATATATATGTATCTATATATTATATAGATACTATATAGACTATATCATATTCTTCCTGGATAAGCTCTGAAAAAAATTATGTACATTTATAAGTTTTAAATTTGTACTTACTGCTTTCTCTATTTTATACTAATAGCTACTTTTGGAGTGGTATTGTCCAAGTACTGCATTGTTTCAAAACTTCTGGCATTACTGCCTCATGAAAGTCTGGATTCAGCAGAAAAATTTAGCATCATTCTTGCTCTTGGTCATTGCACAGAGGATTGTGGTTAAGTATTGATTTATATAGTGTGCTTATCAAAATAGCAGTGAAAATATGGTTGGTTTTTCCCCTATAGTCACATAAAAGGCTTAAAGTATTTTTTTCTACAAGTTATTTAGGGCCCAACTATTTATTTTAATTCCACACCCTCCTTCACCCCTTTTATTCAGTTGGCCATTAAGACCTATGGTTCTACTTCTCTTGCACCTTTCTTACTCTTTTCTGTCAATTGTCAGTGTTATCCTTTAGCATCTTTTACCAAGATTACTGCAGTAGCTACCTCCGTATGCTGCTTTTTCTTCTTCATCTTTTTTTTTTTTTTTTTTCATTTTTTTGAGACAGGGTCTCGCTGTGTAGTGCAGGCTGCCCTTGAACTCACTTTGTAGCCCAGGCTGGCCTTGTGCTCAGCAGCAATCCTCCAGCCTCAGCCTGCTGAGTGCTGGGATTATAGGCATGTGCCACCACATGTGCTTGCTCTACCTTTCTTCAAACCGGAAGGGCAGTTTTTTTTCTCTTAATGAGGTGGGATACTAATTTGGCTACATCTCAGAAGTCATTACTTATTTTCTCTATTTTTTAAAAATTTAAACTATGTCTGTGATTATCCCAAGGAAGAATCATTGCCTCATCCGTATAGTTTATGATAAAATAGTTGTCTTTAATTTTTGGTATGTTTTCCAGAGGAAAATCAGTATGACCTTTTTAAAAACAATGGACTTCCACTCATGATACAAGCTTTAACTGAATCTCAGAATGAGGAACTAAACAAAGCTGCCACTTTTGTGCTTCACAACTGCAAAAAGATTAGTAAGTTTACTGTTATATAAGAAAATAGCAACTAAAGTTTATAAAAAGAATTTGTATCTGCTGCAATGAGCCATGCCCTTTTAGCCTCCAGGTTCTTCTTATAGAAGCAGAATGTATAATTTGGACATAAAATCTAGGGTACTTTTAGCATATATAGACCTATTTAGAAGAGAGCAACAGTAGAGGTAATTCACATATTTTTATGCCATGCAGCCAAGTTCAGTTTGTAGGATGTAAAAATTGAGAGTGATTTATTATTAAATCATAATATAGAAGACATTTATTTATTTAAAATATGCTAAAATGTCTATTATGTGCTAGACATTGTGCTGGGCATTGGGGATACAGTGACAGGAAAAACACAGTATATGTATTCAGAGCTTAGTTTAACTCAAATAGACAGCAATATAAAACTTTAAAAGTGAGATTATATATTCATGTAAATTGAATTGAAGGAGACCAGGATGCTAGGGCACACTTGTAATCCCAGCACTTGGGAGGTTGAGTCAGGGGAATCAAAAGTTTGAGTGCATTCAGAGCTACTTAGCAAGTTTAAGGCTTACTTGGAGCACATAGTGAGACACTGTCTCAAAAACCAAAACAAACAACAACAACAAAAAGACGTAAGGGTTATGAAGAGATGGACCGTGATGATTCAGAATTTATAACAAAGGAATCAGACCTAGACTTAAAACAGAAAAGTCTTTGGAAGAAAGTAATTCTTGAGCTGAGATCTGAATGACTAGAGTTAATCATGCAAAAAGAAGGGAATTTATTACGGGTGAGTGTCTTGGGCCTAAGCAACAGTGAGGGACAAAGGCTCAGTGGTAAGAGGGAGCCTGGTGCCTTCAGGGAATTAATGACTAGTGTGGCAGAAGCACAGAGGGCATAACCATTATGAGGATTATTTTTGTGGAGGGAAAATTTGGACATAATATATTTTTTAAAAGATAGAGGAAGGAACCATTTCATGAATACTGTTTTTAAAAATAATTACTTTGGAGCTGGAGATGTTACTTAGTGATACAGCACATGCTTACCATGTGTGAGTTCCTGAGTTCAATCCCTTACAATAGAACAACAAAATACCCCACTTTAAACCAATACCCATATTCCTGAGGGTCTTTGTGTGTCTGGAATAACATAATTTGATGCCGTTCTTTTTTCTTGTAACTTTGAAAAGTCTAATTTATGACTTTTTGAGTCCTGGGCCTCTCCTGAGTACTTATTCTATTACTTTTAGTACACTTAAAATAGCCTAGATGGATGAAATTTACATAAGGGGTGAGGTAGGGCATGAGGTTGTCTTTAAAATGTAACATTTCTAGTAATGTATAAACCGATCATTTTTCCTCTGTATTACAAAGCTGAGAAATTATGTCTAAGTGTAGGAGACTATTCTTTTGATGAAAATGAAGCAGACCAATTAAAAGACGTAAATGTAACGAAAAAGAATCTTGAAGAGCACTGGAAGACAGCAAAAGAAATCCTGCACAGGATAGACCTGCTTGAAAGAGAAGAAAATGAGGTTGGCTTCTTTGTTTCAAACAATATAAGAATTTTTTTTCAAATATTGTTAACAGAGATTAAGGTGTAAAATTTTTTCTTCTTCCCAAATTATTTTTTTAAAGTAGTATTTGAGAAAATATCCTTAGACATAGAACAAAAACTATTTTTAAAGCAGCAATAATGACTGAAATGATGAGATATAGAAGAGCCATGAGATCTAATATCTACATAATAGGAGTTCAAGATGGAGAATAAATATTCTAATAATATCTCTTCCCCCTACCTACCCAACCCCAAATACACACACACACACACACACACACACACACACACGCAGGCACGAATGTGCACATGTACACACACACACACCCAGTAAACACTTACAGATACAATCATATATCACTTGACAGAGATACAGCCTAAGAAATGCATCACAAGACAGTGTCTTTTTTTTGTCTTTTTGAGACAGGGTCTCACTATGCAGTTCAGGCTGGCCTCGAGCTCACTTTGTAGCCCAGACTGGTCTTGAACTCGCAACAGTCCTCCTGCCTCAGCCTCCCAAATGCTGGGATTACCGGTGTGCGCCACCATACCTGGCCAAGACAATTTCATCATTATGAGAACATCAGGATGTCATCACACCACTATGACTACTTGATTTGGCCTCTTGGTGCAATCAAAACACACAGGAGAGTCAGCTGTGGTGGCACACACCTGTAATTCCAGCACTCTGGGAGGCTGAGGCAGGAGCATTGCAAGTTAGAGTCCAGCCTGAGTAACGTACTGAGACCCTGTCAAAATAAAAATTTAAAAAGGGCTGGGGTTGTATCTCAGTGTAAAGGCCCCAGATTTAGTGGCTGTACTGAAGGAAAAAAAGAGATGCAGTAAACTTAGATGTGTGAGGATGTTGCTAATCTAAAACAGCATATTATTTTATAGTAAACTTGTTTTTTGAGAATAGAAGGAATATATTCTAAAATAATCAAAAGAAAATATGTAAACCAATAACACAGTCATTTGTTATTGTCAAGTAGTATGTACTACACATAATAATACTTGCTATACTTTTATACAGCTAGCAATGCAGTAGGTTTGTTTATGGTGGCATCACTACAAACACATGAATAATAATACATTGTGTAATGATGGCATGATGTGTACAGTGTTACTAGGCAATAGTAATATTTCAAATTGGTTACAATTTTATGGGACCACTGTCACGTATAGTCTGTTGTTGACTGAAACATCATTGTGTGGCTCATGACTGTATATACACATTAGTATTTTTTCTATGTACATATACTTTTTGTCTTATATATCCATGTAGAGTAGTAGTTGCTAGGCACTGGGGCCAGTGGTTGAACAACATTGTGAATGCTCTTAATGCCACAGAACTGTACATTTAAAAATGGTTAAAATGGAAATTTTCACGTTACACATATATTATATCATTGATACTATGCTCGACATCTAGTCATGTGTTCAACATAACAATTGAACATTGTATTAAAAACTGAGTAGTAACTAGTATTTTAGATGTGTTATAACTGGTACTTTATTGATGGATATTTAGGTTATATTTAATATAACCTATTTAGGTAAATAGGTAAACCTGTTTAATATATTTAATACCCGTTGCTTACCAGTGTAAGCAACTCTAAATTCCTGGTACATTTATGTATGCATATGAAGATATATATGTGAATACACACATTTTTGTAATGGCTCTATTGAGATATAAGTCACATACCATACCACTTAAAATATATGATTCATTAGCCTCTGTGGGGATTACAGGTATTAGTCACCACACCTAGTTGCTCAATTTATTTTTACTAGAAACTCACTTTTTTCTTTTGCAGAGTACTGGATGTATATACTGGCTGTTTTTCTGATAAATGTTATTTTCAACTTTTAGCCTTTAAAGTGTTAATTAATAGCATTAATATTGTACACATTTAAAAGTAATCTGTAGGTTTTTTTTTACAGATGTGCAGTTTTTTTATGAAGGTTACTGTTAAATTGTTTCTACATAGATATTATACTAATATATACTCTTATCAGCTATATTCATGAGTGTCTGTTTCCCTATACCCTATTTCTACCAATGTGATATCTGAGGAAGATATCTCTAGGTAGCTTTAATATTTAGTTCTTTTATTACATGTGTGATTGAGGATTTTTTTCATGTGTTTAAAAGATATTTATGTTTCCTGTCTTGTGAACTGTCTGTTCATCTTGTTGCTCACTTATCTGTGGTATTTTGATCTTTTTAATTAGTGTTTTTTGTTTTTTTGTTTTTGTTTTTTTTTCCGGTACTGGAGATCAAACTCACAACCTTGTGCTTGCTGGGCAGGTGCTGTGCCGCTGAGCTAAATCCCCAGCCCCTTAATTAGTGTTACTTAAAAATTATCCCATGGTCTTATTATTTCATGATGTTTTGATTGCTATTGGTTGTGCTTTTCTCCTTTCTTCCCTGAATCTGTCTATCCTGGTCTCTAAGACCACTTTTGAAATTGTTTGTGTGCGTGTGGGTACATGTGTGCACATGTACTAAGGACTGAATCTAGAGCTCTCACATGTGAAGCAAACACTGTACTCTTGAGCCACATCCCATTATTATTTTTATTATAAGAGTGAGTCTTGCTGGGTTGCCCAGGCTGGCCTTGAACTTGTAATTCTCTGCTCTCAGTCTCTTGAGTTGCTAGGATTACAGGTGTGTGCCACACATAAAAAATTTTTATGTGATTAAGTATTTAGTTTTCTTCTTTATGATTTATTGATTTTATGTAATATTAAGAAAGGTTTTCTACTTGAGAATATTAAAATATGATTTTCTTTAGAATATATGTATTTTTAAAATTAAATATTTTGTTCACTTTTATCTTTTTTTTTCTCATTCACCAAATCAGTTTTGACTTTATTTTTATGTAACTATCAGATGCCTAGATTATTTTCCTAGGTGGCTCCCTAATTGTCCAAACATTATTTATTGAATAAACTCCCTTTTTATTCCTAATGTAAAGTGTCCTTGTTATTATATATGTTCTATTGATGGTCATAAGCATAATTCTTCTACATTATTTAAAAGAAATAGGCTGGGCATGGTAGTACCTGCCTGTAATCTCAGCACTCAGGCAGGAGGATTGCCATTTGAGGCCAGCCTGGGCTACGTAGTGAGTTCAAGACCAGCCTGAAGTACACAGTAAGTCCCTGTCTCAAAAAGACACACAAAAAAATGTAAAGTGGATTATAATGAAATTAATTATATTTAAATAATTTGTCATTTTTAATTATAGGAAAATATACAAAGAGGAAAATATAAGAATATTTCATCTATGAAAATAAACATTCCAGATACACTGAAACATCTCCATGCAGATAATGTTGGAGGTACCACAGAAGAAGATAAGGTTAAAAGCCAGCCTAAACAACTCCAGCCCTATAAGTCCTATGGAGTCATTTCTACAGCTTGTGCAAGTGATGACCAAGCAAAGACACTGTTAAATAATGCAAATCCAGTTAATGCATGCTGTACAGACAGTGGACAAAATGAAACTGTGCATAAAGCCACTTCAAGCTGTAATCAAAACCTACATGAAGAAACGACTTTTAACAAAAAGGATTTTGTTTCTCAGTCAAGGTAGTTTAATACTTGTACATTTCTTTACTTAGCAAGCACTGTATACTACTGTGTGTGACACTATTAACACTGAGGATAAAAAACGATAAAGTATGGTTTTGGGAGTAGACTAAAGTAGGAAATATCTGCAAAAAAATTTGGATGAGTAGATATGGGCAAGTTCATCAGGGACCTTGCATGTCCTACTCAGGATTTTTGGTTTTAACTCATAGGGTAAGGGGAGCCATTAAGAATTTTAAGTTGAAGGACAATCAGATTTGAATTTTAGAAAGTACACTCAAAAAAGAAAACCTAAATGAAGCCCTTTACCTATGCAAGCATTGGTAATTAATCAGCATCATATCAGAAATCAATTTATAACTTTAATATGATAAAGGGAGTAGGCTGTGATGAAAATCTAGTTTAGCATTGCCCATTTGTTTGTTTCCTGTACTTTGTTTCCAGTACAGGTACTTTCTCCTTCACAGGTAGCTGTAGGGCTAGACCTGGGGGTTAGGTTTTCTTCTTATTCTTTCTTGTATTGTTTTATTCCGATGGTTTTTATACCTAAAAAAAATCAAGGGAAGACTATGTTCTGGATAGTTTCAGGGTGAAGTAAGTATCAGGAAGACTGATTACACCATAACTACACCTTTTTTCCTTTTCAAGGTCATTCTTAATGGTAATTTTGACTTGATTTGGAATTGGCTAGCAGTGAGGTATACTTTTGGTCCCCCCTCTGATCCAAGCCTTCCATCTGTACTTTCCTCTTCCTTTAGAGTTGGCCATACTTTTACCTGACAGTTAAGCTTATTTGTCAGCTTGATTGGCTTTGGAGCCACCTAGAGGATTAGTGAAGCACACTTCTAGGTGTGTCTGAGTGAGTCATGGAGGCCAGCTTTGCAGTCTGTATCTGGTTCTGGATCCTTTGCACTTTGCCACCGTCCTCTGCTCTGTTTCCTGGCCATCATGAACTAAGCATCTTCCCTCCTTCACACCCTTCTGTCATGATACTTCCACCTTGGAGCTAGCTGATCATTGACTGAATCCCCTGAAAGTGAGAGCCACATTAAACCTCATCTGTTTTAAGTTGTGAAAGTTGAATATTTTGTCCCAGGAACAGAAAATTTGACTAATACACTACTTCAACCATGTTTTTAGTGTTATTCATATCAACTGAGTTGTTACTAGTTATATTTTTAAATGCTTTTTCCTCTGATGGCAGTACCTTCTACAAATACATGTATATAGACAGATATCTGTAATTATAGCTATTGCTGTGTCTGTTTGCTAGTCTACAGCTCTTGCTTTTTTGTATATTACCTGTTACTGTGTTAGAAATTAAAATTTACATTTATTCATTAAGGATTTATTCATCAGACACAAAAATATTTTGGCAATCAAGAAGGTTTTATTTTTTGAGATAGTATCTTCCTGTGTTGCCTAGACTGGTCTTAAACTCATGGGTGCAATCAGTTCTCCTGCCTCAGCCTCCTGGTTCCTGAGACTACAGGTCTGTGTGCATTACCATTACCTGGCTCAGGAAGTATTCCTTTTCTTCCCATGGTATTGGAGAATGAAGCCAAGGCCCTCATACTGAACAATATCTCTAGCCCTTTTTATTTTTTATTTTCAGACAGGATCTTGCTAAGTTGCTAACTTGCCCAGGATGGGCTCAAACTCGGAACCTTCCCTTGCCTCAGCTGCCCAGAGGGCTGGGATTATAGATGTACCCCACACTCTACTTCAGGACTTTTTAATGCAGGTCCTAAATGATTATAATTAATTAATACATTGTGATCCTGCCCCTGTATGCTTTTTTTCTCCCACTGATTTTGTTCTTTCCTTTTTTGCCTTCATTCCTTCCTCCTTTCTTCTTTTCATAATGTTTTTCTTCCATGTTTCTGCTGGTATCATTAGTATTGTTCCCTGGATATTATATAACTCCAGTTCTAGAAACTGTTGCAGACCCTGCTTTGATAATTTGATAGATGTATTAGTCAGCTTGATGTCTTTATTACAAAATATTTGAGGCAACAAAATGGTAGGGGGAATGAGGTGCCCGTTGCTTTTGGCCTCTGACAACAACAGTATATTATGTTATGAGCACGCCACTCACTTCATGGCTGAGAAACAAAAGGAGAAGGACTGGCCAGGGTCTCCTTCAAGTGCACATACCCAGTGACCTAAGAACCTCCTACAAGGTTCCACCTTCTAAAAGTCCACAACAGTGCCAACTTAGAGACAAAACCTTTTACACATGGACTTTTGAGGGACAGTCAACATCCAAACTATAGCAGTGGATTTTGGGAGAACCTGGTTCCAGGTTACATGCCTATTAAACACCCAGAATCACACTGCTTATACACACACATTTGGGTATTTTTCCAGTAGTGGAGATTGAACCTAAGGCTTCACACAGGCTAGGCAAGTACTCCACCACTGAGCTACATTCCCAGTCTTTTCTGTATTTTTATTTTGGGATAGAGCCTTGCTAAATTTTCTAGGCTGTCTTCAAAATTGACATCCTTCTGTACCTCAGCTTCCCAAGTAGCTGGAATTACAAGCATTTGCCACCATACCTAGTCCTAAATAGTTATCTTTGCTGTTAGTAATTTTATGTCTTTTTAAATTGTGGTTTTGTTTTGTTTTATTTTTTAGTGACCATGCTTTTAAGCATCCAACTCACATTGTCAAGAATAGAAAGAAGCAGTTACCAGAAATAGGTATGATTCAATATATTTTATTTTTTTGTTTTTCAAGAAAATAAGTGTTTAGGTGACTGATATAGCTAGAACTGTACAATGATATAGCTGCCCTCTATAGTATAAACCACACCTTTGACTCTTTCTGATGTAAATGCCTCTAGCACTTTTTACTGATGTCCAGAATTTTTGTGTTTATCTACCAGGATGACCGGATGTGTAGTACTGTGCTAAAATTTATGAAAATCTTGAAATTTAATAAATTTTATAAATGTCAGGACTTTTCTCATAAATAAAAAATCTTGCATTTTGTAATTTTTTTCCAGATCCATTTACATTATGTTCAGACATAATAAATAAAGAAGTTGTCAATTTTCAGTCAACTAACAACTGTTCCAAAATGTTGAATTATAGATGCTCAGGTAAATATTTTTAGTTGTAATTGTTTAATAATTAAGACTTGATGTATTTAGCTAGTATTTATTTTTTAATTTTAATTTTTATTAGTACATGATTGCATTCATCATGGGGAGTTGGTTCATGTATGTAACACATCTTAATTCTTTTTACTAGAATTGACAGTTCTACCTTTGTCACTTAAACTTCATTTCCTTTGGAGAAATAACAATCTGGACCATGAAAAAATTAAAACGTTTGTTTACATAATACAGTTGATACTCATTTATCACTTTATTATTGCTGTTTTGTCACAATTAGTGCCATCTTTAGGTTTACCTTTACTGAGAAAAACAGACATCTTTTATGTTTTTAGAGAACAAATAAATAGATATGTATTCTGGATTATGGTCCAAATATAGGCATTAAGTATTAATACCTATTTTTATCTTCATAATAAATGTTTCTAGTGCTGCATGCCCTATAATGTCCTGTAGTACTTATTCTTATAATGTTCTACAGTACTTATTCCATCTCATTTCTTCTTTTACATCCCAATATTTCTTCTTTGTTCATGCTTACTGGCTTTTTTTTCCTGGTTTTTTGAGACTAGGCCTCACTGTGTTGCCCAGGCTGGCCTTGAACTCTCTATGAAGCTGAGGCTGGACTGGAACAGTAATCCTGCTGTCTCAGCCTCCTTAGTGCTGGGATCACAGGCACACACCCCCATACCCACCTTGCTTATGCTTACTACTGCACTCTACTGAGAAAATTAAAGGGACTCCATGTTCAGCTCAGACTATCATTATTTTTAGCCTGACCTGGTGGCATATGCCATATTCCCAGTACTCTGGGAGGCTGAGGCAGGAGGATTATAATTTCTGACCCAGGCTGGGTAATTTAAAACAATTTACTGAGACCCTTGTCTCAAAATAAAAAACTTTTTTTTAAGCCTAGGGATATAGCTCAGTGCAAAGACCCTGGGGTGAAGCCCCAGTTGTGCTGAAACCAAAGAAAAATTTAAAATAAAATAAATAAATAGAGGAGAATATCTTCCATTTTTGTTTTTAATTTTTTATTTCATTATTACATGTTTGCAGTTCATGTAGTTCGCAAGCATCTTGGGGAGTGATTACAAGTACATACCACGGGTCTTTTTTTAAAACCTTATCCCCTTCCCTCTCTCCTCTCCAATTCCCCTATTCTATTTTTCATTCTTGTTGATATTATTAATCTTAGCATATGGCATATAATGTTTCAATTAATTGAGGTTCCTATTTCCCCTTCTCCTCCTCCTTACCCCTCACACTTTTCCCCTTGGATCACTTCCCTATTGCAAGAGATCCATCTCCTTATGCCTTTCTATCCATTATTATTTTTTGTTTGTACTTTGCTTCACTCAAATGAGGAATACCATCAGTATTTAAGCTTTTGTGTCTGGTTTATTTCACTCAACATTATATATTCCAGGTATATCCATTTTCCTACAAATGTCACAAATGTGTCATTCTTTATAGCAGAGTGGTATTCCATTATATATAAATAACACATTTTGTTTATCCAGTCATCTATTGATGGGTATATGGGTTATTTCCAGGATTTATCTACTATGAGTTGTACTGCTATAAACATTGGTATGCATATATCACTATAGTGTGATGTCTGTAGTATTAAGCTCTTTTGGGAAGATACCTAGCAGAAGGGTCACTGGGTCATACAAAATTTCTAATTTCAGTTCACTGAGAAATCTCCATACTGATTTCCATAATGGTTGTTCTAGTTTACATTCCCACCAACAATGAAGGAAGGTTCTTTTTTCACCACAACCTTACCAGCGTTTATTATTGTTTGATTGATATAGCTAGAACTGTACAATGATATAGCTGCCCTCTACAGTATAAACCACACCTTTGACTCTTTCTGATGTAAATGTAAAGAATTACAATTCTTAATGATTGTCATTCTTTCTGGAATAAGATATTTTAGTTTGCATTTCTCTAATGGCCAGAGATACTGAATATTTTTTATATATTTGTTGACCATTTGTATTTCTTCTCTATAAAGTGTGTTCATTTCTCTCACCCATTTTTTTGTGGGGTAAGGGTTCTGGCAGACACCAGAAAACCTGCTAAGCAAATTCTAAACGAGCTGTAACACTTTCTCTTACCCATTTATTAACTGGATCTTTAATTTTAGGTGATTTAATTTTTTTTCAGTTCTTTGCATATTCTGTATGTTAGTCCTCTGTCTGAGGAGTAGCTGGCAAAAATTATTCCCATTCTGTAAGTTGTCTCTTTACTGACTGATTCTTTTGCTGTGCAGAAGCTTTTTAGTCTGATGTATTCCCATTTGATGGCTCTTGCTGTTATTTCTTGTGCACTGGAGGTTTTGTTTAGAAAATCTTTTCCTATACTTACATTATCAAGTGTTTTACCTATTTTATCTTCCAGTAGGATTGTTTCTGTTTTAATGTTTAGATCTTTGATCCATTTTTATTTTAATTTAGTATAGGTGTGAGATAAAAGTTCAGTTTCTATCTTCTGCACACAGATAAGTGGTTTTCCCAGCACTACTTGTTGAATAGGCTATCTTTCCTCCAACATATAATTTTGGCCCTTTTGTCAAAGATCAAATAACTGAATGTGTCTGGAGGAAGTTTCTTTATCCTCAGTTCTGTTCCATTCATCCACGTATCTGTTTTTATTCCAGTATCATGCCATTTTTTTTTATCATTATTGCTTGTAGTATAGCTTGAAATCAGATTTGTTATGCTTCCTACTTTGCTCTTGTTGTCCAAAATTACTTCACTATTCTGGTCTCTTCTTGTTCCATATGATTTTTAGAATTGTTTTTTCATGGATCTGGAAAGTATGCTATTGGTATTTTGACTGAAACTGCATAACAGTTTTGGGACTATGGCCATTTTGACAATATTGATTCTACCTATACAGGAGCAGAGGACATCTTTCCATTTTCTGATGTCCTGTTCAATCTCTTATTCAGAGTACTGGAGTTTTCTTGGTGGAGGTCTTTCACTTCCTTGGTTAAAGTAATTCCAAGGAATTTCATTTTTCTTGAAGCTACTGTGAATGGTATTCTTTTCATAATCTTTTCATCCTATTCACTGTTGATACACACAAATGCTAATGATTTTTGTGTGTTGATCTATCTTGTATCCTGCCTATATTGCTGAAGTCCATTATTAATTCTAAGTGTTAGAGTTCTTTGGGTTTTCTATGTAGAGTATCATGTTATCTGCAAATAATGATAGTTTGAGTTCTTCTTTTCTTATATGTATCCGTTTTATTTCTGTCTCTTGCCTAATTACTCTGGCTGATGTTTCAAGTACTATGTTCATTAGAAGAAATAATAGTGGACATCCTGTCTTATTTCTGATTTTAGTGGGAACCCTTTTAGTTTTTCCCAATTTAATATGATGCTGAGCCGGGTGTGGTGGCGCACACCTGTAATCCCACCACTTGGGAGGCTGAGGCAGGAGAATTGTTGCAAGTTTGAGACCAGCCTGAACTGCATAGTGAGATCTTGTCTCAAAGAGACAAAAAAAAAAAAAAAATGATGCTGGCTATTGATTTATTATACATAACTTTTATCATATTCAGGTATGGTTCTTATATACCTATTTTCTTCAGGTTTTTTATCATAGAGGGGTGTGGGATTTTGTCAGAAGCTTTTTCTGCATCTGTTAATATGATCATATGGTTTTGACCTTGCTTGTTTGTGTGATGTATTACCTTTTGACTTATGTATTTGAACCATTCTTGCATCTCTGGGATGAAACCTACTTGATCATCATGTATACTCTTTTGGATAATGCACTGCAGTCTGTTTGCTAATATCTTGTTAAGGATTTTTGCATCTATATTCATTAAGGACATTGGCCTATAGTTGTCTTTTTTAGTTGGGTCTTTATCCGGTCCTTGGGGTCAGGGTGATACTGGCTTCCATAAATGAGTTGGGGAGCACTCCATCCCTTTCAGTTTCTTTGAAGAGCTTGAGAAGTATTGGTGATTTAGCATCCTTCAAGGTTTTGAAGAATTCAGCAGTGAATCCATCAAAGCCTGAGTTTTTTTAGTTGGTAGATTATTTACTGATATGTCAGTTTCATTGCTTGTTAATAGGTTGTTAAGCATATTTATGCCTTCTTGGGTTAGTTTTGGCAATTTATAATCTAGGAATCTCCATTTCTTCAAAATTTGCTAATTTGTTGGAATATAATTTTTTGAAGTAGTTATGATCTTCTGTATTTCCACATTATGTGCTGTGATTTCACCTTTTTTTTCCCCCCTTTTAGGAAGGGTCTTGCTATGTAGTTCATTCAGGCCATGAACTCACTTTGTAACCCAGGTTGGCCTCAAACTCACAGCAGTCCTCCTGTCTTGGCCTCCTCAGTGCTGGGATTACAATCGTACGCCACTATGCTCAGCACCTTTTTTGTTTCTAGTTGCATTGATACTAGTCTTTTCTCACTCTCTTGTTAAGTCTGGCTAGGAGCGTATGTATTTTATTTATTATTTCAAAGAAACAGCTCTTCAATTTGTTGATTTTTTTTTTTTTTTTTACTTTTTTTTAGTCTCAATTTCATTGATTTCCTTTCTCATCTTTGTAATTTCTCTCCTTAATTTCAGTTTGGGGCTTGTTTGTTGTTCTTTTCTCAAGTATCTTAAAATTTCTCATAAATTTGTTTCGTATCTACTTGAGCTTGCTCTGTTTTCCTAACGTGAGCATTGATTGCAGTGAATTTTCCTCTTATTACTACTTTTATGCTGTCCCAGATATTTTGACAAGTTGTACCATCACTGCTGTTAACTTCTAAAAATTTTTCAATTTCTTCTTAGAGTTCCTTTGTGACCCTTTGGTTGTTGACTGCAGGAGCCATATCTGTGTTCACCAGCCCTTACCTCTCAGCGGGACTCTCCTCAGTCTGCTCTCTTAACTGCCAGCAGTCTCCCGTGGCTGACTGTCTCCCTCATCTACTCTGGGAACTTGGCAGTGTGAAGCAGCTATGGGGTTGCTCTGGGACCCAGGTTCAAGCACTCAGACCTTCTCTACTCGAGGTCTTCTTCTGCAATTGTGGTTTCTGGTGCTGTACCAAGGTCACTCACCAACTGTTGACTGTGGAAGGCTACTGTGGAAGCAGTGTCCCATATTTTCCTTGCTGGTTCCAATTCCCAGTGATTTTTTTTTTTTTTTTGTACTAGTAATTGAACTCAGAACCTTACCCTTGCCAGGCAGGCACTTGTGTCATTGAGCTATATCCCCAGCCCTTCTCAGTGATTCTTTCAGTCCTAATGCAGTTCTCTGGTTCTCCATAAACAAAAATGTTAGTTTCACTTTGCTTCCTTGGTTGGTGACTAGCCAGCCATTGTCACGGTGCTGCATGGTGTCTCCTCTGCAGTGTGATCTATTTCTTCTGTATCACTTAATCCTATCTTCGTCTCCTCTGTCGCTTCCCTCATGGTTCCTGTGTAACTTCCACTTACTCTGATTCCTGTCTAAGCTATTGTTTTCCAGACTCTAAACACTTTGTCCTAGAGAAGGTGAATTGCTGGCACTCACTACTCTGCCATTTTGGATACAGTCTCCCTCTAAATCTTAGGTAGCTAAGCTACCCTCAAAGATGATGCTTCTGCATCTGAGTTTCAGGTGCTAGAATTTCAGGTGTGAGTCACCAACAACAGCATTTTGTGGCTTGAGTATCTCCCAGAGTCCTTTCCATGTAGTCTGCAGCCAATAGAAGTCACAGAAGGTGGTCTAGCAGGGGGCCACTCAGCATTGTGCTCAGGACACATATTTTGGTGCCATTATACAGGAAGTTATTCTTCCATTTTGGATATAGATATTTATCTATATTATTCTAAACCTGATGTCTAGTCATAATCTGAATCCCATCTCTTCTGCCCACTTTAATAACTGCAAAATCTTTTCCTTTCATCTCTTCCATTAACTCCTTTTGCCCTACCTTAGACTATATTCATTTTTCCTTATTTAAAAAAAAAAATCTAGCTGGGCATGCCTGTAATCCCAGCACTCAGGAAGATGAGGTAGGAGGATCACTATGAGTTTGAGGCCAGCATGGGTTACACAGTGAGTTCAATATAAGCTTAAGCTACATAGGGAGACCCTACCTCAAACTTTCTCCCCCTCATCACAGTTCCTTGTGTGATTTGTTATCCTTCAAGTATTCATCCACTCTTCGTTCCATATTTTATTGCCAGATTTCTCTCTTGTGCCTTTCTCTTTCAGTGTATTCATTCCCTTCTTAACTCTCTGAAACCTGGATTTTTTTTCTTTTGCCATTCTGTTTAACCTTACAGGTTTGCTAGACATGGTAGCACATTTCTGTAATCCCAGCATGTAGAGGCTAAGGCAGGAGGATCACTGCGAGTTCGAGGCCAGCTTGAGCCACAGAGTGAGTTTAAGGCCAACCTGAACTACACTACATAGTGAGACCCTGTCTCAAAAAAGTAAATAAATACCTAATTATTTTTTACTTTCTAAAACTAATAATTAAAAAAAAAAGGTCTTACCAGGTGTACCACACCTATGAACCCAGCACTAAGGAGGCCTAGACAGGAGGGGCCAGCCTAGACTACATAGAGAGTTAGTGAGTTCAAGCCAGCATGGAATACATAGTACAACCTTGTCTCAAAAAAAGGCTTACCCACCTTAGCATCTCTGTGTTTGTATTGTTGACTACTGTTCCTTTGAACTCTTTTTTTGGGGGGTGGTGTTACCAGGAATCAAACTCAAGATCTTGCGCTTGCCAAGCAAGGCGCTATGCCTTTGAGCTATATCCCCGGCCCTGAACTCTTTTCTTTCATGAATCTAAAACCACAATTCCCAAATTGTCCACCCACACTCCCTAGAGCTCTGCAATGAATTCACAACAATAATGACCATCTTTCAGATACCATATGAACTCAAGATAGTTCATAGTTTCAGCATTAGATTGTACCACATTCCTCTTAATGCCATGTCTTTTTTTTTAAGACAGAATCTCATTACATTACCTAGGGCGGCCTTAAATTCCTGAGACAAGTGATCCTCCTGTTGTCTAGTCTCCAGAGTAGCTGGGACTATAGCCATGTGCCGCTGTACCTAGCACAATGATGCTCTATCTTTATAAAGCTGAATTTTTAGTGATTGTTAGGATGAAAAGCAAGAACTATATGAAAATCGTGAAATAGGAAATGAGGGTGGCAGCGTCCAGTTTTACTCCTAGTTTGGAGAAGTCATGCTGTCCCCAATACTATGTCTGATATTACCTAAATCCACTAATCCATTTTGACATTAAAAAAGAGACAAGTGCCTCTTTATATGATGCAGTGTAAAGCACACAATACTACCTGTGAAGCATTGTAGCAAAAACACTTGAACATGAATCTGATTACTCATCCATATCTAATTACCAGTTTACAGAGTACACAAGAGCCTAGTGTCTTCTATAGGTCAATAAAGAGCAGAGAACTGATAGACTTCAGGCAACTCAAGGACTGAGGGTGGAATCCAGTGGTAAAGCACATGTTTAGTGTATATGAAGCTCTGGGTTTAATCTCCAGTACTATAAACAAATAAAAAATAAAAATGAAAGAGACAGCAACCACAGGTAATGATGGACTTTGGATCATGATTTAACCAACTAACTGTAAAAATAAATTTTTGAATTGATGGGGGAATTTGAACACTGAATATTAGATTATACTGATATCTTAATGCAAGCATTCCAGTGTACATACAGTGTAATCAAAATTTGATTTTCTGTAAATAATTAATGAAGCTGGGAGATGGATATATGGGGGGGTTGTATATTCTGCCCCTTATTATTGTTTATAATTTTCTATTACAATTCTTAAAACTCCATATCTTGTACTTTCAGTAACTATTTTAAAGATAACAATACACAATGTATTAACCATTGTTACTCCCCTATTATCTTGTTTTGAAATTTTTTTTCTCTTTAAAATAAAATTTTTAAAAGTGCTTAGAACATAAAAGTATTAACCTGTGCTATGTACTAGTCAAAAAATGCTTAAATGATAAGAGATGATTGGCTTTTGGATGTTCTCCCTTAATAGCTAAGAACCAAGGTAGATTCTTCTTTCCTTTCGTTCTTTTTTTTTTTCTTTTTGTGATGCTTAGGGATTGAACCCAGGGACACTCTACTACTGAGCTATATTCCCAGCTTTTTAATTTTGAAACAAGGTCTTACTGAGTTGTCCAAACTAGCTTTGAATTTAAGATCCTCCTGCTTCGATCTTGAGAGTAGCTGAGATTACAGTTGTGCACCACTCCACCCAACTTAGATGCTCCTTTTCCATATCACTATTGCTGTCTGTTCACATCTCTATTCCACTGCTTATTTTATTGTAATGTATTTGTTGTCTTTAGTCTTGCATGACTTTGGATTATGTGCAATATTTGTAATTAAGTTCATGGTTTCACTTCAATTACTATCGTATAGATATTTGCTTTCATAGATTTGTTAGTAGGTATTTTGTAAAATCTATACATCATTTTAATTTGTTTTCTTTTAGGTTGCATAGCAGTAGGAAAACCCCTGAATAGCCGAAATTTTACCAAGCTCTTGCACTCTTGCCCATACCAATGTGATCGTCACAAAGTCATTGTGGAAGCTGAAGACAGATATAAAAATGAACTAAGGAAATCACTTATTTGTAGCAAAAGTAATTAATTCAACGACTTTAAAACTATAATTATGTATACCTTGTGAACGATCAGTATTAAGTATATTAAAAATTAGTGGTTAGAATAATGTGAAAAGAAAATCTGTCTCTAAGCAACCAGTTTTAAAATGTACCTAGGAAGTAGAGTCAGTCTCTGGTGCTTTAAAATTCTTTCCATTTTATCAAAGATCTCCTATTAGAATGGGGGGGGGCATCATACTAATGTAATTAATATACTAATACTCAGATTGTTAAATGTTTTCCATATTTTTCAGAAATTCTGCTGACCCCACGTAGAAGACAACTTATTAATAAATCTACTATCCCTGGAGGAATAAGTGAATATATTTAATTTTTAAATAAATTTAAATTTCATACCCCTAAGCAAAAAGAGAAGAGCTGAGTGGTTGTTTCTAGCCTCATTTTAATGGATCTTAAAAGAGAACCCATTTTGATAAGTATTATCCCTGCTAAGAATGAAGACACCCCCTTCCCTTCTTCATCATGTTTGCTCACCCAGTGCCTGCCAGCTAGGAAAGGAGCAGGAGAAAACTAACATTAATAAGCACTTGTTATGTGCTAGGTGTTTTACAGATATTATTTCCTTTAAGTCTTGTAATGGTAAGTTGGTAAATATCAGAACTTAGTTTCAAGTGTTAGTCCTTCTCCAGAAACCTTTATTCTATCCCTTGGGTCACATTTCTATTTTAAGAACAAAATTATTCTTCTGTGTACAAGTGCCTCAGAGAGACTTTGCAGAAGGCTTTTGTTCATAACTCTAGCATTTCACACAGCCAAACTTGATGGGACAAATAGTATAAATCTCAATAACACACACTGCTTAAAATTCAAAATGCTTCTTAAAAAGTTAATTTATGGCAATTTTAGTTTCACTGCAAGGTTAACATTTCAAGTTTATTACTATTCCAAATTTATCAAAGAGATATGTAGAACATTATCATTTTCTTCTATCCATAGCGAGTTAATACCTGCAGGTTAAGATTAAGCTGTTGAGCCAGGCGTGGTGGTTTATGCCTGTAATCCCAGTACTCGGGAGGCTGAGGAAAGAGGATCGTTGGGAGTTTGAGATGAGCCTGGGCTACAAAGTGAGCTCAAGGCCAGCCTGAACTGTATAGCCAGACCCTGTCTCAAAAATAAGAACAAAAACAAAAGCAATGGAGATTAGTAATATCAGTAGAACTACTGTGTTATTTCTTACAGAGACATATGGACTTGGTACATCTAGGAAACATCTTGTCTTATGTAATACTTATTTGGCTATTTTCACTGCCAAAAACTTGAAAGAAATTTCCAATTTACTTTATATATCTAGGTCTTTTTCTGGGTTAAAATTTCTGCATGTAAATTAAATACAGCACCACTATAGAGAAATTCAGTTTTTGAAGTACTATTTCCTGTAGAAGCTACTAGAAATTTACTTCCATAGAGACATGCTGCACTTTGAAATACTGTTCTTAAGAAAATCTTGAAATCAAATTAGTAAGAGATTTTTTTCACCATGTCCTCAAAGCGAATATATAACTAGTAAAAATATCTATATCATTTACATAGCACAGTTATCTTTAGAGCCCCATGAAATGGGCATAATTATGGTTAAAGACCATAATTATGGGTATACATTGATTGTGAGTGATCTTAATACTATTAATATTCAGTTTATAAATACCATACATCTGATTTGTAGGTTAGACTTACTTTAGCTAAAACCAAATAGTTAAATAATTTGGCCTGCTTTTTTAGAATTTACAAAGGCATCCTGAGAAAATATAATCAATGTATAAATTATGGCTGTTTCATGAAGCTCTGAAGATGATTTTGCTATGTAAATGAATACAGAATATTTTTAGTTGTTATGTATTTGCTTTGTTTGGTCTTATACATCTTTACAAACAGACCTCAAATATTTGGTATTTTGCCATTTTTTTCCTCTTCATAAATTTCCATTTTGTATTAGGATATTTTACCACTATTCGTTTATTATAGCTTACACTCATAAGTGAGTGCTGGACCACTGCAGTATCTAGGCATTTGGGTTTCCTCAGGGCTCTCTGTCAGGGTGGATTGGTAGCTTGAGAGGATTTTTGTTTTGTTGCTTTTTTGAGACAGTGTCTCTCAGTATGTAGTGTAGACTGGCCTTGAACTCATTTGTGTAGCTCAGGCTGGCCTTGAACTCACAGCAGTCTTGTCTTAGCCTCCCGAGTGCTGGCATTATAGGCATATGCCACTGTGCCTGGCCTCTAGAAAATATTTGAAAGTAAGAGTTTCTGGGATTGAACCTTCCTGCCCATTTTTACCTGCTCGTCCTAATACACATTCAATATTATGAGCACTAAAGAAGCTAAGGCTTAGTGTGTACAACCATTTCCTGCAGGCTGCCCACTACTCTGGTGTGGAAACCTTTAAGGATTGGGGCACAGATACTAAGTACAAGAGTCAGAAAGATGGCAGCCGCAGTGGAATAGAATGGCTTTACTTGAACCGCTTCAGCCCCTCAGTATCCCAAAAGTTTTAACCTATCCAGTCCTAATTATACTGGGTTCAAACCATTTAACAAATGATGGTAAAAACTATTTCTTGCATAGCCACATTTTTCTAGTAGCCCCAAAACTGTCAAGTACTGATAAGTTTTCAGAGAATTTAATCAATAATAGTGGTACCTTGGTTTGTGAACTTAATTTGTGCCACCATTCTGGGGAACATGGCTACAGTCATGTTCATCACTGGATGGAGAGTTCAGAGTTTTCAAACGCAAAATTTTGCCAAATGCTTCCATTTGTGAACTGAATTGTTCAAAAACAAGCTTTCATGAACTGAGGTATGTATTACTGTAACAATCACCTCCTATGTCTGAGATATTAGTCTAGGTACTGGGAATACAATGATTAACAAACTAGACACAAGTTCCTGCCTCATGGAGCTGCTTTTGAGTAATACTGTTAAGTAATAATAAGATATTATTTACAATGATTTCTCAGCTTTCTGTTGGTAAGATTTTCTCTTCTATTTTATTTTATTTTATTTTTTATTTTATTTTGGTTTGTTTTTTTTCCAGTACTAGGAATCGAACTCATGACCTAGTGCTTGCCAGGCAGGTGCTGTGCTGCTGAGCTAAATCCCCAACCCCTTCTCTTCTATTTTAAAAGGTCTAAACTGTGGCTCTTATATTAGAAAGGCGAACAAATGGCTAATAGTCCTGCCTTTCAAGGGCAAGATTTTCTGAGGGTGACCAAGCACAACTATATCTAGTCCTAAAGTAAATAGAAGCCTTAAGTGGAAATACAAACTACTACTCTCCAGCATCTATCTACAGTGATTTTATGAGTCAACAATAAATGAAAAAAAACTAAACTTACAATATTTCCCAGTAATTATCATCAGAAATACTTGCTTATCAATTTGTATTCTTTTAAGAAAGTATTGCTCAAAAACCAGGGAGTCAACCTGGATATAATGGCACATGTCTGTAATTCCAGCACTCTGGAAAGCTGAGGAAGGAGAATCTCAAGTTCAAGCCTGCTTTGGTAATTTAGCAACTTAGTGAGACCCTATCTCAAAATTTAAGAAATTAAAGAAGAGCTTGTTACACAGGTCAGAGTAAAGATCCTAAGTTCTATTTCAAATAATGTGTGTGTGCGCGTACACACACACACAATCAAAAAACTTTCTTCACCATTATGTTCCCTATTTTTGGAGTTTTAATCAAACTGAGCACCTATATAGGTAGTGAACATGTTTTTTAACTTTTAAAAGATTCTTATTTGGTTTTCTTTTCTTTTCTTTTTTTTTTTTGATACCTGGAATCAAACTGAGGACCTTCTGCTTTCAAGGCAGGTCTTGTGCCGCTGAGCTATATCCCTGGCAAAAGATCCTTATTCTTAAAAATATTAATCGAGCCTACTAAAAGTAACAAGTGTTAGTATTCTATTTTATGAAGTTATGGAGCCCTTTGGAAGACTGTATCTGTGAGAGAGGTAATTCCTCACAGGAATTTTACATTAACAATGAAATGTTTATAAACTTTGTTTCTTGCTTGAAAGGTATTAAGGATATTCTTACAGTAGATTAAGTTACAATTATTGAAGCACCTCATGGTAGCACCTAAATTAACAGTAGGTGTTTGTTTTTTAAAACTGAAGGGGATTTTCATATGATCCGTACCGCAGACACAAAATTTTCTTTGTAGTTTCTAGTTAGCACTTACTTGGGTCTCATGAACACTCCTTTTTTTAGCAAGTACTAATGTATTCTACAATTTTTATTGCAGAAAAAAGAAGAATTCGTAAAAACTTTACTGAGGAAGAAGTAAATTACCTTCTCCATGGAGTTAAAAAAATGGGAAATCATTGGAATTCAATTTTGTGGTCTTTTCCCTTTCAGCAAGGACGGACGGCTGTGAACCTTGCACACAAATACTACAACCTGGTCAAACGCTCCAAACGTGCAGTTCCTTGATTGAAAGAGGCTATCAGTTTTTAGTCTGAATTCTTCAAAATACAGTGCATTGAGCTGAGTGTGGTGGCCTGTAATCCAAGCACTTGGGAGGCTGAGGAAGGAGGATTACAAATTTGAGCCCAGCCTGGGGAGTTTAGGAACTCAGTAAGACCCTGTTTCAAATGATTTTTGAAAAGAAAATTTAAAAAGGGCTGTGGATGTATCAGTGAGCAGGCCTTCAGTTCAAGCCTGAGTATCACACAAGCACAAAGTGCCTTGAAAGATATAAAATGTTAAGTATATATTCTTCTAGGGCCTGGGGATTTAGCTCAGCGGCAAAGCGCCTGCCTGGCAAGCACAAGGTCGTGAGTTCGGTTCCCGGTACCGGAGAAAAGCCAAAAAAAAAAAAAAAAAAAAATATATATATATATATATTCTTCTAAACCCTCATAGGACAGTGAATCTGGAAACAGGAATAGTTTCAATTAATTTTTGTGACACTTGGAACTCTTCAAATCATTACAATAATTTCTAAAGGAAAGACACTTTAGGAGGTTGGTAAAAAAATTTCTCTATAAGGTCAAATATTTGTTTAGTAATATTCCTTTATTTAAGCTCCAAGAACATAGCTCAGAAGAAAAATTACCAGTCTCTAAACTTTATTTGGCATTATATATCCTTGCTATATAAAATACCTGACATCCAGAAGTTAAAGGAGGAGAGGTTTGTTTTAGCTTACAGTTCCTAGAGGTTTCGGCTCACAGTTTGTAGGCATTACATCCTGATCCAGTCACTGATGGCACCCTGAACTGGCCAGGGGCAGGCCCCTATCAGCCTCTGCTGGTAATCTCTGCCGCTTACCATCCCCCTCCTGAAAAACTTCAGTCCTGCCTGCATTTCATCTTTTTGTCTGTGTTATGAATTGCCACATGCCCTATTGAAGTCTGCATTTCCTATGTCTGTAGCAGCCTCTGACCTACTATGTGAGCCATTTGGATATTAGTATTTTTGCCTAGTAACAAAGTTCCTCCCCGGAACTCAGAATAGTTCCAAGCTATTCAGCTGAGATCCTCACCCACTAAATCAATGTTTTACATTTTGTTAATTAAAATGTTTCTTCTTGTAAAGGCTAAATGTGAAGTTGCTTTGAATAAGTCCATATTATATGGGCAGTTTCCCTTCTTTTTAGTGTAAGCTTTAGCTTTTTTAGTGTATATTACATCTTTCATCCTTCATGCTGATGACCTCTGGCTATTTCATATTATAGCAGGGCAGTGTCCTGTCCCTTATGATCTTAGTCACCTACCACTGCACATATCTGTTTGTAAAATGTGTCCAAAGAAAAATGTGATCCTAAGGCCCACATCTAAGTCAGCTTCTTTGCTAGGTCCAATGAGAGTTTGTAGACCTAAGACACTTTCACATTCTACATGACAATCTCTCACATTATAGCTAATACAAGGCTTACATTTACTTTTTATTTTCAAATGATTACTATCCTGCTTTTATGGTGGGTTTTTGTTGTTGTTAAACCCCACAGCAGGCTTTAGTTTCTTTGTTAAATTTCATCTTGTTAGATTTAGTCTGTGCTCAGTTTGCTATCCAGGTATTTTAGGCAGCCTTTCTGCCTCAGGTCATCCATACCATTTTTGTGTGAGCAGCTACATCCTGATCCAATCACTGATGGCACCCTGAACTGGCCAGGGGCAGGCCCCTAGCAGCCTTTACTGGTACTCCCTGCCGCTTACCATCCCCCTCCTGACAAACTTCAGTCCTGCCTGCATTTCATCTTTTTGTCTGTGTTGTGAATTGCCACATGCCCTATTGAAGCCTGCGTTTGCTATGTCTGTAGCAGCCTCCTACCTGGTGGTATTCTTTGAAGAAAAGAAAGATAGTGTATAAACCTGTTGTTATCTTTTCCTTTCCAACTGGTCAGTTTTTTTTTTTTTTTCCTTGCTTTTTAAGCTCACTGACTGATGATTTTCAGCTCCATCTTCTATGCTGTGAAAGTTCCCTGGTTGCCCTTTTATGACTTTGAACACTGCCTCCTCCTCCCAGACTTCTAACATATAATGAGTGTCTCAGTTACTTTCTCCTTGCTGGATAAAATACCTGACATCCAGAAGTTAAAGGAGGAAAGGTTTGTTTTAGCTTACAGTTCCTAGAGGTTTCAGCTCACAGTTTGTAGAGGTTAACTCCAAGGCAGCAAGGCATGGCAGAGGGTTATCCCAGAGGAAAACCATTCCATGGCTTAGCAGACAGGAAGCAGCAAGCAGACAGCCTGCCTTCTCTCTTTCCCTTTACAGTATTTCATTCAGGCTATAAGCCTATTGGTGCCACCCACACCCAGGCTGGGCTTTCCCATCATCCACCCCTAGAACTATGCTAAACCAATCCAGTTTTGTCCATAACCCATATTCACACACCTTAGATCCAACCACCTCAGAAATGCCCACGTATGAGTGCGTGAGGCCTTCGGGGGGACATTTAGATACAAGCCATAACAGCAGGTTTTCACCATTGCCTTTCATAAAACATATCCAAGCTGGCAAATGATACACGTTTGTTGGATCTGTATGGTGCCAAATTTTTGGCGGAGCTAGGATCATTATTCACCTGAAACCCACTTACGTGGCTACTTTTCTGCCATATCCCATTTCTTCGTGATATTTAACAATGCCTTGTAAAGTTAGCTTGCTTATAGAATAGCCTGTAGGGCCTACACCTAAAGTTACCCTTGATGAGTGCGATGTATTTTTATTTCTTTTTCTTTCGTTACCATTTCTCTTCCTCTTTTCTCCCCTGCCCATTCCTTTTTCACATTTCCTTCCCTTTTGTATTTTTTTCCATCTGAAGAAAGCAAATTGAATCCTTTTTTTGGGCGATCCTCCTGCCTCAGCCTCCCTAAGTGATGGGATTACAGCGGCGTGCCACCTCACCTGGCCTGTATATCATTTTTTAAAACCGTTAATAAAGCAAACAGTGTATTTCTTACTGCAGTAAAATTCACTACTTCACAATCGTAATAGGGTCTTACCGAGGAGGTGAAAACCAGGATATGAGGATTTCGGGACCCATCGTTGAATGCAGGGTTTGATGAGGATCGCCTAGATTAATAATATTAAGTTTAATGAATAGCATGGGAAGCGCGGGGATGCTACCTTCTGCATTGGGTCCATGGATAGTTCTGTTAAAACTTTATGAGGTTCACGCTCCTCATCGGTTTAAGACGTAAGATTCAGTAAGACTGCGTAACTTTGACCCACGGTGAGCGCTAGATATATGGCGCTGTCTTGCTCGAGTCTTGGGGGTTTGCTGCGTCAGTCCACCTGCCTGCCTAGCCCGGACAAACAGCTGGAGCGCCTAAACTCCCGGGTCGGGTAGTAGAGGCGCGGCGCGGCGCGGCGCGGCACCCCTCGCCGCTAGAGGCCGCCCGCGC
>NW_004955433.1:23246201-23286506 GCF_000276665.1 Chinchilla lanigera | reverse complement strand
CAGCGCGCAGACACCGCTGGGTCGGCAGGGCTCGTCGGGTTGCGCGGCACTTGCGGCGCAGACGGAGCGGCAAGGCGCGGGGGTGGCCCGGCGGGGTCCTCGCGGGTCCTCGGCGGGCCCGGGGGACGGCCCTCTTTGTGGCTGCAGTTGGCAAGATGGCGCCAGTGGGGGTAGAGAAAAAGCTGCTGCTGGGCCCCAATGGGCCCGCGGTGGCTGCCGCCGGCGAGCTGACCAGTGAAGAGGAGGAGGGCCAGAGCCTGTGGTGAGGCCGAGGGCCCAGCCGGGGAGGGGCGGGCCGGGCCGGGCCGGCCCAGGGCGGGCCGAGGGTGACCGCCTTGCCATTGTTGCCGCAGGTCCTCGATCTTGAGCGAAGTGTCCACCCGCGCCAGGTCCAAGCTGCCGTCCGGCAAGAACATCCTGGTCTTCGGTGAGCGGCGGGCGCGCCCTGGGGGCCTGGGGTGGGCGAGGCGGCGCCCCTCCCACAGGTCCCAGCCTTGCGCTTCTCCCCTGCCGCGCGCCGCCTGTCCCCTGCCGGCCCGGGTTGGGGGCATGCCGGGCCTTGGCAGGGCCGCCGGAGAGTCGCCAAGCCCACCCCACCCCGTCTCACGGTGGGTTGCTTCCCTCTTTGGAGAGCCCAGTGGTGCTGCCTGGGGTTGGCACATCCCTTCAGTCACCTGGGCGCGACATCAGCCTTGACTCCCTGCGCCCCTGGCGTTCTTCTTTCACCAAGTTCACCCTGTGGAGAAAGGAGGGAGTAGATGAGAAGGCTGGGTGAAGACAGGTAAAGGAGATGACCTGGGCTCGGAGCTTGACCACGAAACTTTCCTCGGTCTTCTAGAGCAGTACTCAGATGTTTTCAGAACTCTTCAAAGGACAGCAGGCCTGGGAGTCAGCACCGAGGACTTTTATTATTTCCGCCCTCACTGCTGAATTTCATGAGTCAGGTCCCTTAGCCTCTGTGGCCTCAGTTTCCTCGTACAAAGGAGGAGCTCCGGGTGTATTCATACAGTAGACCCATTTGTGGAATAGGACCTGTGGGCTGGGCACTGGGACAGCACAGACAGCCCTGAGACACTAACAGCAGTGTCATTCGAGCAGATACATATGTGTTGGTGATTGCACCATGTTGGGCATGGGCAGACTGTTGTGGGAGCATCACATTGCTTGCTGCTGTGAAAGGGAAATTTGGAGTTGGGTCTTTTGAAGAGTGTGAGTAGGCAGGAGCACCAAGCTGATCAGTGTGCTGTTTGGAAACTGTTAGGAGCCTCTTGTGGTAGATGCCCACTAAGGGACCTTGAGGGCAGATTGAAAGCCTGACGAGTTAATGGTCTTTCCTGAAGGCTCCAGATTTTCACAGGCCTTTTACCTTATCTCCATCACCAGGCCTTAGGGGACTCAGTACTTTGGTGGTTTTCCTACTGTTTGTGAAGGGACCAGATGGTCTTCACATTGGTGGTAGGTTATAGTGGACCGTAGAGATCTTCAAAAAACGAGGAGTCAGGATCGCTAGATCTGTGTTTTAGGAAGGTAACTTCGGCTGCAGAGTGACAGGTGGCACAGAATGAACTGAAGTCAGGCTTACAAGTACTTGCCATGGTCCATATGAACTGTGGAGAGCCTTATGGATGGACGGGGGATCCTTGTGGTTTACCCTTTACCTTTCATGAGTGTAATTCTATATTATTAAATCTCATGACTGTCTAGTGACCTTTATTGATGGTGGTTCTACTTGATGTTTAGAGGGGTTTCTTTTGGGAGGTGTTATTCATTGGTCAGAGGGAGGTAAGGAAGCACTTAGTAATTACAGAGATTGTGCTTTAGAGTTTTGCTTAGGTCTGTAATTATTTTCTTTAGTTTCCCAACTTTCAGAATGCTTATGAAGGAGATGTACTGAAATCAAATATAAATAATAATGTCTGTTCTTCATGATTGTGAGGAAAAATCAGGTTTTTAAATTCAGAGTGTCTAGACTTTGAGGTTAATTCTGTTGTGAAAATTTCTTTCATTTCTTGTGATAAAAGTTTTATTTTGTAAGAAACTAGCCCCGCCTTTTACTTCTCCAAATACATATGTTACATGTTACAGGTAGGACCCGTTGGCTTGCCTATCTCCTTCCTTTGTGAAGTAAGGAAAACTGCAGTAGGATGTTGTTTTACATGTTTGAAAATGCAGTATTTACCCTGTCCCCTCTCCAGTGACTCTAGTGCCAAGTCTGCTTTGTTTGTGAAAGCAGATGAGATCTCAGTAGTGGCTTTGCATGAGATTCTTAGTTGTTCCTTGTTATGTGAATGTCATGACTTGCCATCTTTGTCTTTGTCTTCTTGGAAATATCATTTGTAGGTGAGGATGGTTCTGGTAAAACAACGCTCATGACTAAACTACAGGGAGCAGAGCATGGCAAAAAAGGAAGAGGCCTAGAGTATCTTTACCTCAGCGTCCATGATGAGGACCGAGATGGTAAGTGAAGCATTGATCCATGGTAAAGGACATACGCAGGACTCTGCCTCCTACAACATGTCTAGGCATTCTCAGCTTTCTCTTTGGCTCATAGAGAATTATTCAAGAATAGATGACGTGGGTCATTTGTGAGATTTTATTCACTTTCTTGTACAGAGCATGTTAGCAAAAACGAGGAATGGGACTATTAGGTGCTTGTGTCTACATGTAAAGGAAATCCTTAAAGTAAAGTTTGACATGCACATAAAGGAAGCAGGAAAGATTTTTTTAAAGCTTTGGAGTTTTCTATGACAGAAACATTAAATGCTTAGCAGACTGATATAGCACCGCTGTTACTCTGCCCCCTTCTACTGGAGAATCTTAAAGTTCATATACATTCATTGATATTTTTTGGAGTCTTTTTGTGACTGTTTAGAAATGCAAAATGCTGGAGGTGGAAGGAATAGAGGTTCAGAGGTAATAATGTTCTCCTTTAATTCCTTGAAATGTGGATAGTAGCTGGGCATGGTGGTCTATGCCTGTAATCCCAGCACTCTGAAAGGGTGAGGTGGAAGGATCATTAAGTTTGAGCCCAGTCTGGGCAGCTTAGCGAGACCCTGTCTCAAAATAAAAAATAAAAAAGATCTGGGGATGTAGCTCCATGGAAGGTTCTGGGTTCAATCCCAGTACTGCAAGCAAACAAACAAAAATGTGGATGGTAATAGTTTCTATCTGCACAGTAGTTAGGGTGATTAAAGGCACATGGTAAACATTTGTACAAAGATTAGTTATTATTTGGAAACTTCGTTCTTATAAATAGGAGAAGTATGAAGTAGCGATTTTTGCTTACAATTACTCTGTAATACAGTCTTTAAAATCTTAGGATTAAAGTTAGATTTTTTTTTAAATGGCTATAAAATTATAGGTACCTAGGGGAATTTTGTTTTGTACAGAAGTTATGATGGTAGCCTAAAGGTGAAATGTATTAATTAAATTGTGTTCATTGTATTTGCCTTTACCCATTTAAACAGTAAGACTCTTGATGTAAGGGGAGCCAGTCCTCCCACTTCTGGTTTCCCATTTGCTTGTTGCTAAACAGAGGAAGCTGAACCAAGGTCCTTTCTAGTACTGTAATTCTCCTGTCTCCAAGAGCTGTTTAGTAGAGAGTGTGAGTCAAAGTCTCTTGTTGAAGCTTGGAAATCTACATTGTGTGAATGCTAATTTAGTGGTCATTTTAGAACCCCTGGGATTTTTTTTTTTTTGTCTGTTCCCTTCCCCTGACTTCTTTGTCGTACTGAACATTCCCTGGAGGACTTGAAAGGAAGACAGGAGGTGGACCTGGTGCCAAGGTTATGTCAGAAGGACAGGAATCAGGTGTCTCTTTAGGCCCATCAGAGTCCATGGTTATAGGGCTGGAACTCAGGGGCCACTGAGTCAGCCTAGAGGACATTGCATGTCTGTATCTTTTGCTTCCTTATCTTTGTAGGGCACCATGGTTATTGTGGAAAGAACTTGGGCTTTGGAGCCCGGTGGATCTGGTTCAAGATGCTACTCCTGTAGTCAGCAGTTGTGTAGCCTCAGGTAACTAATTTAACCACCTACACTTGAGATTTCTCATGTGTAGAATGGATGATAGTGCCTATTTTTCAGGTTGATAGAATAAGAGAGTATGTGTAGATTGTAATGGAATGCTGGAGATGTGATAGCCCTAGTACCATTTTGTCTTGTTTCTTTTTAGTTTTTGTCTTTGTTTTGATTTTGAGACAGATTCTCACTGTGTAGCCCCAGGTGACCTCAAACTAGTGATCCTCCTGCCTCAGCCTTCTGAGTGCCATTATGTCCAGCAGTCTTGCTTCTTTTGAAAGAACAGAACAATGTGTGTGCTCTGAATCTGTACCCTCATCTATTTCAAGGCAGCAGAAGCATGTTTCAGGCCAGAGTGTAACATTAGTTGTATTTTACTTGCCTTTGAGTTATAAAGTGTATAGTAACTTCTATTTTTCATTCCTTTAAGATTACCTTAAAAACTTTGGTTTCTGCATTTATATGATAATTTTTAGGTTACCTACTTGTGAGTACTTGTTTGATGGAAAAGTTGCCCTTACCTGTGGTTAATTATATATCTTTAAGTCCTAGGCTTCTTTTATTGTGTGGCGTGACCGGGTTATAAATACACATTTCACAGGCAATCACCCATGTAGGAAGAGTCTGACTTGTACCTCTGCCTTCAGGGTTGGGGATCTAACACTTTGTGGGATGTGTATGGTCTCCAAGCATGTGGACAAGTTATATGTGATGGGCAATGGTAAGGGAGGCTGGAAAAAGGAACCATGCCTGCTGATGGGTAGGCATTCAAGCCCATAGATTTCAGGTACAGAGCACTGTTTTTGTTTTTGTTTTATTTTTTGATTCTGATAATTGAAACCAGGGCCTTGGGCATGCTAGCACTGACACCTTAGTGTCCAGAATAGTATTTTTTAAGGCATTCACAGAAACCCAAACTGAAACCACTATTTAAAGTACATTAAGAATTTGAAATATAAGCTAGGCATGATGGCACACACCTGTAATCCCAGCACTTGGGAAGCTGAGGCAGGAGGATCACTTTTGAGGCCAGATGGGCTACTATATAGTAGGTTTGAGGTGAGCCTGAACTACATAGAGAGACTCTGTTTCAGAAAAAAAAAAAAAAAAAGAAAAAAAAAAGAGTATTTGAAAATTTAGCTAGATTTAGATAGCATATACTATATACTGTTGAAATAAAGTTAGGAATATGTATTTTTATAGCATATTAATGAATTGATTATATAAAAAAGGCAGCTATAGGTTTTAAAAGTATGTGTTTGACTTTATTAAAAAAGGTAATAAAATATTTCAGGAAGTGTCAAGGTTCTTTTTTAAAAAAATAGTTCTTAAGAAAAATTTCTAAAACTGTATTATCAGTTGGTAGGATTGACTTATACAGTTTGTTCATCCAGTTATAATTTTAGAACCATATACTTGATAAAATGTCAGCACTTAACACATTTTTTATATATTTATCCTAACATGTTATTGTAGAAAATAAAATGTGTAAAATAGACAACTGTTATGACACATATACATAGCACCTGCCTTGAGCAATTAACTAGCTTTTGATTAATTTTATTTCAACTATATCTCATCTTCTTCACTCCATGTGGGATTTTTTCAGACATTATATCATCTGTGAATACTTCCATAAAGTATGTCTAAAGGATAACAATTTTTAGAAAATAGAACAATGTTATTATATAACGAGAACTGTAATCCTTAATATCATCAGGTATCCAGCAATTCGTATCTCAATGTAATGATTTTACCTTGGCATTTAAACCCAAAGGTCTGTTTCTTTGGTACCCTTCTGGTATGTGCCCTGCTTACTGTGGCTAACACAAGAAGGGTTTGTTTAACCACAGGCTGTTAGGAATTGCTACCCATCTCACAGGTTGCTGCTATCTTAGGACAGTGAATTGTTTAGACTGTGGCACAGCGGGCCTGTGAATATCAGCATCTCTAAGTTCGTATTGAGAAGTAATTACCTTTAGCCTACTCCTTAGACATTGCTGAAATTTTTCTTCACTTGTAGATACTTGCTATGTATCAAGGCTGTCCTTCAGCTTGCTGTGTAGCCCAGGCTGGCCTCAAGCTCATGGTGATCCTCCTGCCTCAGCCTCCTGAGGGCTGGGATTACAGGTGTATGCCATGATGCCTGGTGTGGTAGATACTTGGTTTAAACATTTTAAAACCTAGACAATTCCTGAGGCATTAGGACCAAGAATTGCTGTTCCTTGAACGTTTGGACCTTTTTCAGTTAGGATTTCTGTTTGCATTCTGTGTGGAATTCATCTTTGTAAGGCTCCTTTTCTGATAGCTGTGCTGATGATCACTGTCCAGTCGTAATTTAACTTCATTTCTTAGATCATACACGCTGCAATGTGTGGATTCTGGATGGAGACCTCTACCACAAAGGCCTGCTGAAGTTTGCAGTTTCTGCCGAATCCTTGCCAGAGACCGTGGTCATTTTTGTTGCAGACATGTCTAGGCCTTGGACTATAATGGAATCTCTACAGAAGTGGGCAAGTGTTTTACGTGAGCACATTGATAAAATGAAAATTCCACCAGAAGAAATGAGAGAGCTAGAACGGAAGTGTAAGTGCAATTTTTTTAATTGGAAAAATTATCAGACATTGAATAGTCAAACCATCTTCCCTTTTAGTGAAGAGACTTCACTTGGAGAAAGTTGTGTTTTGTTTTGTACCATTAACTTCATACTTGCTCTTACAAATGTAGCTATCATGAATACTTCGAAAAAGTGTTCAGAACAGTCAGCGATGGATCAATAGTCCTTATTGTCTTTGTTCTGTTTTAATAGAGTTCTTTCCTTCTAAAATGTGATCTGTTCTCTGGTTTTCCAGGATTTTCTGCCATTCTGTCTGCTGAGTTAGCATCAGGGTGTCGGGGTTTGTTCTGGTTTCTACAGACTGAATCCTGGCTCTAGGACTCTGAAGGTTCTCTCTATCCTCTTGTTGGTAGGTTTAGTGGGAGTTGTTAAAAAGGTAAATCTTTTGGAATCCAACAAATACGACTTTTTATAGGAAAAGGAAGGCTATTTTTGGGTGTCATTAAAGTGAAAAGCTATTTTAAGACTAAGGATATCTAAGTTTTTTAGAGAACAAAGAACTTTCATATTAAAGGAAGTTTGTGTCCCCCCCACCCCCAGTGTGGTTCAGAAGCTTGTTTTTCCTTTCCCTTGCTTCTGTGCAGTTACATCAGCTTCTGTCTCCTTGCCAGAGAAATGGGAGGGGCCGGGGCTGGAGCTGTGGTAGCAGCAGCCGCCGTCTTGGGCAGGACAGGCTTGGCCTAGCCTGGCTTAGTTCCACAGGATGACATCATTCCTTTTAGTGAATTGATGAGGGTTGTAAGACTTGACACGAGATCTTCACACTTACTGGCAGAAGGGTTCAGAAATTTTGATGTGCTTTTCAAATTATGTTTAATGTTCTATGTCTACCTGTCCCATACTTCATCTTGCCCCTGTCCTACATTAGTTAAAACAGAGATTTGAACATCTTATTTGATTTGCTGCCAGTGTGATACGTGGATCACCCACATGTGTGCTGTACTGATTGTTATGCAGCTCAGCTCATCTGTCTTCAACCACTGACCTTTCTAGATAATGGCTCTTTTTCCTCTGAAATAGAGACCCTAATGATAACTTGTCAGAATAGTTCTGAGGCTGAATAGCTGTTTTTTGTCCATTGCACATACAGCTTCTTATCCACACTAGCAAATTAATGCACTAGAGATTTCAGTTCTCTAACCTGTTTTCTTAGAGTGATAACATTGTAAAGATTTGTTAAAACAGAAAAAAGAGAGGCCAGGGATTGCTGGCCGGACAGGGAAAATATCTGTTCAGTACAAGGTCCTGTTCTAGGCCCTGAAAAACAACAGACAAGCTCTATTCCTAGGGAGCTGAAGGCATGAGACACTGAATTTATTTTATGCTCTTAGTCATTGATGTCTGTTGCTTAAGATTAGATTCGTTTGCATATGGCACAAAACTCGAGATAATGATGCCCTGAATAAGAATGAGATTTCTCTCTCCTGAAAATGAGATCTAGAAGTAGGTAGTTCAGAACTGGAGAGCCAAGGGCTCAAGGACCCTGATGTTTTGTGCTTACTGCTTTGTCATTTCTAGGGTGTGGTTCTCTTCCTCCTAACAAGTAGAGCTCTGCCTTTCACATCTATGTTCCAGGGAGCAGAGAAGAGGAAGGAAGAGTTGGAGGGTGCATGTCTGTCATCACTAAAGGAGGCTGGGAAATGCAGTTTTTATTCTGTGTGGCTATGTATTGTGGACTTCAGAGTTCTGTTCAGTTAGGAGGAGGAGGAGGAGAGAGGACCCTGGAAGGCAGCTAGCAATTGCTGGACGCATGTGTGTATCTCCTGACTCCGGTTAACCTTCCAAGGCCCTTGCTTCCACCATCCCTTGTCTGAGATGTTTGGAATGGTAGCCATGCCTTTGTGCTGCATATTGAAGGAGTACCTTTGTTAGTGCTGGTTTTAGATGACGTTTTAATAAAGTAGTTGGCTATACTCATGCTCAGGGGACTCTGTTGCCCAGATTAATTGGACTTAACTATTGTACTGAATGAGTGAAGGGCTCTTATCCAACCAAGCTTCTAATCCAACTACTCTCTCAGTCTGCCAGTTTTGGAAACCTGCTCTGTGGCCAGCCAGTCTCTTTCAGGGTTAGGGTTCCCAGTGGTCCAAGATCTGTGGCAGCTGTTTCACAGTCAGAACCATCTGAGCCAGAGGAAGAGCACTCCTAGGAGCTAACAGAAAATGGTGCTTGGGTGTAGGTTAGTCTTTCTTGCTTATGTGGAGCTCTGGGGTCTTCTCACAGCTAGATCCAGTGGGTGGTCAGTAAAGTAGGAGGGAAAGATGCTGCTGCAGCAGCAGCAAAGGTATTTTGTGATCTCTTTCTTATGCCCACTCCCCTCTGGTCCTAAAAGGGAGGCCCAAGTGGGCTGGTGGCCCCTGCTGTAAAATACTGGCCATCTCCTTTCTTGAGAGAAATTGTTAACGTTACACTATGTGTATCCTCTAAGGAAAATGTACATTTTTACTATTAGAATTACAGTCTTAAATTTTTTTTTTTTTTATATTTTCAACAGATAAGTGAATTTTTAAAGCAGTTTCAACATTTTTTTTTCTTTATTTTACTTTAATAGTATGAGTGTGAGTGCCTGCCTGGCAAGTACAAGGTCCTGAGTTTGATTCCCAGTACCCGCCCCCCCCCCAAATATTGTGTGGGTGTAGTGTTTGCGTTCCTTGTGGGAAATTGGTACATGTACATAGCGCATCTTAATTCCTTTTTTCTTCCCATTTCCCTTCCCTTCCTGCCCTCCCCCTCGATCTCAATCCCCTTCCATTTTGAGAATGACCTCTCTCCTTGCTTTCTATGATCTTGTATTCTGCTCTTTATTTTTACTTGGTTTCTCATGTAAGAGAAATCATGTGATATATTCAATATTTTTGAATCTTCCATTTCCGTTTTTTTTTTTTTTTTTTGGTGCAGGGTCTCACTGAGTTGAGGCTAACTTGAATTCATTATGTGGCCCAAGCTGGCCTCAAACTTTCAGTGGTACTCCTGTCTCAGCCTCCCAAGTGCTGGGATTACAGACTTGCAACATCATACCCGGCAATCTTCTGTTTTCTTTACCTGTATATTATGCACATTTGCTCTGCCTTTCAACCTATTTTCTAAAATGCTGAGTTAACTAAAAAGATGTAAATTCCTATGCTTACCTGAGAGCCATAATTAAAGTCATTTGTTCAAAGTTTGACTAGTCTCATCCAGGGCGTTGGGCCATTTTCTTGGCACATATGGAATACTGCAGAGTTGGGCAGCACCATAGGTAATAGAGGATCCTGGAGCAGGCTGCCTGGGCTGCTGCACCCCACCTCACTTCCTACTGCAGCTCAGCTCACCTTTCTTCTGCCCCAGGCTCCATCTAGGAAGCCTTAGCCAGATGCCTCCCACACCTTGGGTAGTTAGATCTTACCTAGGTAAAGTTTTGTATTTTTCATTGATTTGAAGTTTTGTTAATATGCTTTTAAAGAGACTATGAAAATATTTTATTTTTTTAAGCTCCTTCAACAGCCACCTCAATTCTGTTTTTGTCCAAAATGGAGTAAGAGTCACTCGAGTATATTGTTTATATTGATGGTGATATTGTGTGCCTATCTTAAAGAGAAGTTTAAAGGTGAAATATTAGCTCACCTGCACTTGAGAGCTTAATCAGTTAGCTTTTAGTTTGCCGAATGTTATTTGAAAGACAGTTGGTGCCAGGTAATTTTACCTTGTACTCTGATTACCTAAAATCTCTGTAAATAAGCACTCATTGTTTTAAAATGTTTGAGACCTGTTCTGTAGGTGCAAAGGAGAATGTCCTTTGTAGTGCTGTTATTTGCATTTACTTCAGACACTGAAGTAAGTCTTCTGTAGTGCTGTTCTTTGCATTTACCTAATGAGCTTATTGTTGGTGAGAGTAAAGGATCTTAGGGTCCTTAGTCCTCCAGGGTTTATTAGAAGAGAAGAGCTAGCTGCCTGTTGGCTTCTCTAGCTCCAGATATTGCCTGTCTTTTATTTTCTGGCCTGACATAAATCTTAAAATGCCCACATCCAAGTGCAGGTCTGCTTAGCCAGAGTAGTGAAGGTGTGTGCCAAGAAACGTTGCTTGGTACTGACTCTCATTGTGCTAGGCAGGGACAGGCCCTAAAGATGAGTCTGAGTTCCCAAGAGTGAGGACGAAGTGTGCAGCTCGTGCTAGGCAGGTACAGCCTCAATACTTAGTGCTGACGTACTGCAGCTGTGTGGAAAAAGTGTTTTCCGTGGAATTCAGTGTTTCGGCAAACACTTCTAATGAGGATTTTGACAAGATTTCTTAGTTATAGAAATACCTAATGGTCACCTATGTGAAGGTAACAGTTCAATTCTGCTGGTATTTTGTTTGTTTGGTTTTGGTACTGAGAATTGAACTCATGACCCTGAACTTGCCAGGCTTCTTCTGGTATTTTGAAGTGTTTTTTTTTTTTTTTTTTTTTTAATAGTAGGAACTAGTGATGCGTTAGAATTTTTACAAACTCTTTTAGGAGATGGATTCAATTGAAGATGTCTGGAGGAATTTTTTTGCAGCTCTGAATTTACAAAGCTCAGACTGAATATGTCAGAATTGGCATTTTTCATCACCATCCCCAAATCCCTAGTACGGCAGTCCAATATGACTCGGTTTGTCGCTCGTAGCTGCTCATGTTTGGTTGCTTGTTACTGCCTTATTCCATTTTTTCAGGCTACTGTGTATTTTTATTTGGTGTGTGTATAATTTTTTTTTCCTTTTCCTCTGTAGTTGTGAAAGATTTTCAAGACTATATCGAGCCAGAAGAAGGTTGTCAGGGTTCCCCACAGAGAAGAGGGCCTCTGAGTACAGGCTCCGATGAAGAAAACGTTGCCCTGCCTCTGGGTGACAATGTGCTGACTCATAACCTGGGGATCCCAGTGTTGGTGGTGTGCACAAAGGTGTGTCCAGGGAATTGTTGGCTGAGTTCGGCCAGTGAACAGTCACTGTCTGAAAGAAAGTTTGAGAAACTTCGGTGAATTTCTTCCCAAAGGAGAGTTGGGCTTATTCAGGATTCATTAAGATACATCAGATGTGTCAGGATAGAACATATTGTCATTTAACGTTGCTGCTGGAAGCATGACATCACTCAGTTCATGTGTGCTCTGGGTTAATCTCCAGGAAGCACTGAGTGTATGGGTATACTCAACTAAAAACAGCTTTCTTAAGGTGACATAAACTGGGTCATCTCGTCTAAACGTGGTGAAAAAGTAGAATGATGAGGTGGAAATAGAAATTAAATTCAGTTATAGGGAAATAAAGTGTGTCTCTTACATAAGAAAAACAGTTTTAAAAATGTTTCCAGTTTCCAAAGTACACAGACAGATGACTGTTTTGTCTCCCCTGCAGTGTGATGCAGTAAGCATCCTGGAGAAGGAGCATGATTACAGGGACGAGCACCTGGACTTCATCCAGTCGCACCTGCGGAGGTTCTGCCTCCAATGTATCCTTGGGGTGCTCTGTCAGGCCTGGTGGCGTGGGCTTCCCTCCAAATGGGTGATCTTCACGGGCATGCCTAAACTCAGAGTAGTCTTCTGCCTGTGTATATTGTTTTACTAATTTTATATTTTACTGTGTTGGAATTTGAAGCTATTTGACTTATGCCAATCTTTGGTTACTTTTTATTTTTAAGTGTACATTTGATAGGCTTTTATGTTAAGAAGCAGCTGAGGTCAGGTGTGGTACCCTCCTGTAATCCTACCACTCAGGGAGGCTGAGACAGGAGGATGGCAAGTTTGAGACTAGCCTTGGCAACTTAGTGACTGAAACTCTGTCTTAAAAAAAAAAAAATCAGTCTCCATACCCTATTTTCTCGCACGCATGCATGCACGCACACATGCACACAAGCACTCATGAAGGAGAAGCTGATGTGAGACCATTTTATTACCATATTATTTTTATCACGCTTGGAAATCTTTTTAAACTTTGCTTTTATTCAGAAAGGAGTAATTTGTAATCCAGTCGTAGGTGCTACTGGTGTGTCCCATGTGTTTGTTTTATGCTACTCATAAAAACCTATTGTGTCAGCAGTCTTTCTCTGAAAAACCAAAACCTTCTTCCCTTTAGAGTCAGGGTGTTGGATGCATTACTGCTGCCTCCTTTCTGCCCATTCCTGGAGTGTATGCTTTCCTTTTTTTTTTTTGGTCTTTTAGAGACAGGGTCTTGCTGTGCAGTTCAGGCTGGCCTTGAGCTCACTTTGTAGCCCAGGCTGGTCTCGAACTTCCAGTGATCCTCCTGAGTACTAGGATTACAGGCATGTGGCACCACACCCAGCTTGTGGAAATGCATGCTTAAGGATAAATTTGTTCATGCATAAGTGTCTGTCTACAGAGAAGTCTAAACCTCACTCTGCTGAGGATGTTTTCCCACACTCACCTGAGAGCCAGTAACTTTGCTTCTTTGGAAGCAGTCCAGGGGATCAAGATACCGGTTTATGTGTTAAGTCAACTACACAGCCTGCTGACATTAGCATACTTTATGCTTGTGACTTGGTTCATCTGCAACTGTTGCCTTTTTTGTTTTTAAAATTGTAATACTTTCTGATTGTCAAAAACTGATCAAATTGTCTGCAGTGCTTTAAGGGTTGTGCTTCTATAGGATTAATTTTGTCCCCTCCCACCGTGAATTGATTTTCCTTAGCAGATTGATTAGATGGAGCTGCCTTGATTTACACATCAGTGAAAGAAGAGAAAAACCTCGACTTGTTGTATAAGTACATTGTTCACAAAACATATGGATTCCACTTTACTACACCTGCCTTAGTTGTGGAAAAGGATGCAGTTTTTATGTGAGTTCTGGAGAGGTGATACTTTCAACCCCTTCTTTCTATAGCACACCTACTGCTTAACATTTTGTCCTTTCAAGTACCTTGCTTTCTGTCTGTGTCTTGTGCAGCCAGCTCTCTTGCTGCTGTGGCTAAAGTGTGTGGATTGGACCTCAGACTTTCCCTCTCTCTTCCTCCTGAATTACGAAGCATTCTGCTTGAGGGGAATGAGTGGTGTGGTCAGGGCTACTGTCTTTCCTCATTGAAAGCGAGTTGCCAAACAAACCATTTTTGGCCACTTGCTGTGAACTGGTGAGGTACTGGCTGGGGGAGAGAATTGAAGTATAGGGGATTTCACTTCAGGGATTGTATGTGTGGAGTCTTGTTTACTTTAGGGATTCTAAACATCTCCTGTTAGAGCATCTAGTTCCTCTGCCCAATAGTAAACATGCTCCTTCGCCCTGTCACAAGGTTTTGGCTGTTCTGCGTGCTTATTTTATTTCCAGAATTTCAGCATTTATTTCTAGCCACAGGGATTGATTGTCCTGCCAAGAGAGTTAGAAACCTGTATTCCTGAGTTTCTTTTTCTCACTAGAGAATCATGTTGCTGGATGCATAAATAAATGATGAAGCCGTAGTCACTGAGAACACTTGCATTAGCAAACTGATGTTCAGCCTTAGCTAGCCTCTTAGCTTAACAGTTGTATTTGTCTATTTAGCAAGCCATACTCTGCATCTCGTAGGTACCCAGGTTCTCTGCTGGGGCCACAGAAATGAATGAGGTGTGGTTCCTGCTACAGTGTTGAGAAAGAGAGACACAGCTGAAGAGGAGAAAGGCAGCAGTGGGCTAGTGCAGGAGGGGTGGCAGGGAGGGCAGAGGTGTGAGGCTGGGAGGTGCATGTATCCCAGACAGCCACAGAGGAGGTAGGTGCAGTCTGAGAGCCTGGAGGTGTGAGCCCCAGGTGGTGCAGGAACTGAATAGATTACTTGTAGCACACTCGAAGAGAGCTACCTTTGGGCTGCTGGCAGACCGCATAACTGCTTTTTGAGAAGCATCCTAAGCAATCAGCCACAAAAGGTACAAGCTTAGTGAGCAATGTGTTTTTGGAATTACTTTAGTGCCCAAATCACCTGATCCAAAGTGGGGAGGCTGGTTAGATTTGGGACTAGTCTGGAATAGAAAAGTATCTTGTGGCTGTTGAAGGCTGCTTGGGTCATGGCAGTATCTCAGTCCTGCCCTATCCCTTTGTACCTTTGGGACTATTGATAGTTGCTTATACGTGAACTGGTAAAGTTAGCAAGGTCATTTTGGGGTACCCTGGCTATACCTTCTTGATTGTAGACCTGTGGATCAGGATTTGGTGGGAGAATGAGAGTCTTGTGAGAACAATAGTTGCCATCTTTCAAAGCTTCTTGAGTTCAAAAGTGTGGCATGTAGGATACTCTGCAGTTGCTGCCTTTAGGAGAGTTGGCTGGGAATAATAGGCTGTGGCTTAGCCTAGTGGAAGCCAGGTCTTTTTGCCCTGTGATGTCAAAGTACACGGCCCCCATGTAGGAACCCTTGGGGTTTGGGCCCCAGGGTGGATGCAGGCCCTGTTTTCCCCTTGGCTCAAGAGTATATCTTTCTACACAAGCAAAATCAGTGAGCCAGTTCACAAGATAACTGTTAGAAGAGTTCTTAGAGACAGCCCATAAGAGGGGAGCCTCCATACCAAAGCCCGAGAGAAATAGTCTCCTCCTAGGCTCTGTCCTTTGCTGCTCTCTGCATTCTCTTATGATGAGTCAGGACCCCATTGTGCTGCTGTTGGCTTTGTGCAGTAGCTCTGACCACATCCACTGGCACAGCACGTGGTCCTAGCTCTTACACTGGCTCCTTAGACCTGGAGCTTATGAGCTCTGTACAAAGCAGGGCTTGCTCTGCTGATATGATGGGGTGTCCCTGCATGTGTCCAAAGCTGCCAGCCACCCAGATTTTGTGCAGGTGCAGACCAGATCTTGTGAAGAAGGACATCACCCAGAAATCCTTTCTAACCCAAAATGTGCTCTGAGTATTGCAGTAAGCAGTCTCAGGAAAAGAAAGCCAATACCTGTCTCTTTGCCTTTAGACCGGCAGGCTGGGACAATGAAAAGAAAATAGCTATTTTACATGAAAATTTTACAACTGTGAAACCAGAAGATGCATATGAAGATTTTATTGTGAAACCTCCTGTAAGAAAGGTATCCAAATCAATCACTTTAAAGAGTCCAGGTGCTTTTTTAAAATGAGGAGCAGAGGGGGGACCTGTGAAGAAACATCTTACATTATATCATTTTGAAAAAAGTAAATAACCCAAGGATCATTTTGTTAGTCTTTAAATGGGGCCTTGTGTTACATAAATGGCTCAGGGTGGGGTGTGATGGTGTGCCCACGTGGAGCTGGGTGGCATTTCCCTTGAAGTCCTAACAGTGCTGCTGCCATCTCTAGATTACTGTTGTTAGATTCTCTCTCCTGAGAGCTATTGAAGCTTCTAATCAGGAGATGTTTAGGACCTGTGAGACTTAAAAATACCAGTTGGCTACCTGCCACAGCCAGTTTTGGGAGAAGATCTGTGCCTTACTGGAAAAACTTTAATGGCCATCTCTGGAAGGATCCCTCAGACACATACAGAGGGCTGAGGGCCAGGGATATATAGCTCAATGGCACAAGCGCCTGCCTGGCAAGCACAAGATCCTGAGTTCGATTCCTGGTACCAAAGAAAGTAGGCTGAGCACAAGATTCTTCTTGCAGCTTGAATTTTGACAGTCACTTGGGAGGGGTTTGGGCCTGTGGCCACAAATATGTATATTGCTTTACAGCTGGTCCATGACAAAGAGTTGGCAGCAGAGGATGAACAGGTATTCCTAATGAAGCAGCAGGTAAGAAGATACTGACATTTAATTGAGGCCTTTTCATGCATGGAGTGCCAATTTCCTAGGAGGGTAGGGGCTACCTGAATATGGCAATCACAGTGGGCTGAGCATCAGGGGTTGAGACTAGGGCTCCCAGCTCCTTCCTCTTTCTGGGATTGGCAGGGGTTGGACCACCTGCCTTAGAATGTCTGCCTGCCATTGCGTTGCACATTCTTCCACAGGGCTAGTGGTGAACCTATGGGACACATGCTATAGCAGGCTGTTAGTATCATTGAAAGTTCTAGAAGGTTTGCCATCACTAGTATCTGTTTAAGTGCCTTTTCTATGAAAAGTTAGATTTTCTGCCATACTTCCTGAGTTACTGAGTTTTATCAAGTGACCTGGCCTTACTTCCTTTATTTCACATGGTCCCCCACAACCTGGTGCACAGAGATAAGTAGTGCCCACTTTATAGGTGAGGCAGTAACTTTTTCAAGCTGACAGTGTAAAAATACGAACTGAGTCTAATAATTGGTCTTTCATTCAGATTTTTTTTTTTCACCCAGATTATTGTTAGATATTTCATAAGTCTCCTTGAGGGTACAGGCAGGTCCCAGCAGGTTTTGACAGTTCTTTTTCCAACTCTTCCAACTTTCTGTGCCCTGCTTCCTTCCTTATCTTCAAATGGTTACCAGAATCACTTTTTCACCATGTACCAAACTGCTCTGTAACAATGTATTTTTTGACTTAGTAGCTGTTAAATGGCACCCTCTAGTGGAATACTAGGAGTTAAGTTTTTGACCTCAGTGCACTTCGCAGGCCTTGGCTAATGGCCAGTTTATCCCTCTCTTTGCAGTCACTCCTAGCCAAGCAGCCGGCCACACCCACAAGAGCTTCTGTGAGTACCTCATACCAAACACTCATGGCCTGATATTGGGGGTGTCTTTCTTTCTTCCTCTTTTTTCATCCGTGTCTGTCTGTTTGTCTCTCTGTCTTTTCTTTTGTCTTTTTGAGACAGGGTCTTGCTATGCAGTTCAGGCTGGCCTTGAACTCACTTTGTAGATCTTGAACTTGCAAAGATGCTCCTGCCTCAGCCTCCTGAGTGCTGGGATTATAGACGTGTGCCACCATGCCTAGCTGTGGGTGTCTTTAGAACTTATACTGTTATTTGTGAGAACATATGTTTGTGTGGGCTTTTGTGTTCTCTAAGAGGGTTTGGTCTCCCTAAAGGCCAATAGCCAGAATCTCAGGAAATGTTTGGTAAAACACAGCATTCATGAATCAGAATGAGCTGGCTTTATTACCTTGTTACATTTTCTCTTAGGAGAAATTGAGGTCTGGAAACAGACTAACCTGGGAGCAAACTCCTAGTTCTCTAACCCGGACTGGAAAATATCCTGCAAAAGCATGTCTTCATTTTTGGAATTTGTATTTTCTACTACTGTACTTTTATGCTTGTGTGTGACCTGGACTGTTTTTAAAATTAGGAATCCCCTGCAAGAGGACCCTCTGGCTCTCCAAGGACCCAGGGCCGGGGAGGGCCAGCCAGTGTGCCTAGCGCTTCCCCCGGCACGTCTGTAAAGAAACCAGACCCAAACATCAAAAGTATGTATCCTGTCTTTGGAGAGTGGTTTTGTCCTAGGTCTGAGCCCTGCAGGGATGGTTGAGTCTCAAGTGGAACCGAGGAAAGCTGAGGCCTGTGCTTTTCCCTGAGAAGGGCTGCTTTCTACTTTCTTCCTCCCAAAGGGTGGGGCTGTGGAGGCAAGGTCCTGTTCCTTTGTCAGAAGCAGTAGTCTAGCCACCTAGCTTTTTTTTTTTTTTTTTTTTGTACTGGAAACTGAACTCAGGACCTTATACTTGCCAGTCAGGCACTTGTGCTGCTGAGCTATCTCCCTGGCCCTCACCTAGCATTTTTTGGAAGGGAATGCAAAATAGGAAATGATTTTTAGAATACATACTTTGAATTCTAGTGTTATTTCTCATTATCTTATTACTATTTTGAATTTGTGGAATTTTTTTTCTCCTTTACTGTGTTTGTCAATCTGAATTACTAGTTGAAGCAGCTGTCATCTCAGTGGCTTGATACCGGAAGATATTGGCTGCAATAAAGCCATCAAACAGAATTAAGCCATCAAACTTGTATGTTTGATGAACATCTTCTGCTTAGGATATCAGCCGTTCCCAGCAGACGGGGAGTGCTGAGGGCTTAAGAAACTTTGATGAATAAAAAAGGACATCTCCTTGATACTGGCAGATAATGTGGAGCACAAGTTAATCTTTATACCCTCAAACAGATGGGAAATGTAAGCACATTTCCACTTAGTAATTATGCTAACACATAATTAGCCTTAACAATGGTGATATGTAAAGAATGTAGTACATGAATGGGATCAGTATTCTAGGAAGGTGATAGCTATAGATGTGTAATTCTAAGGTGAGAACTACTTTTTTTGTTTTAATTCATTCAGTTTGTATAATGCTCTTTTTTCTGTTTCCTTAGATAATGCAGCAAGTGAAGGGGTGTTGGCCAGCTTCTTCAATAGTCTTTTGAGTAAAAAAACAGGTTCTCCTGGAAGTCCTGGTGCTGGTGGTGTGCAGAACACAGCTAAGAAGTCAGGTACAGAGGGGCCTTCTGAGGCTTTTGATCCTTGTCGCTGAGCAGTGCTGGAAGGATGGGAAGGCAGACAGGAATGTGCCTTTACCTGACCTTCAGATCCTCAGTCGTATTCTGAACAATTATGCACAGAAATAGATCTGTACTTTACACTGAGCAGGTTGCTGTGCTTTTGGTGGGGTTGTCTCATTACCATGCAGCTTTCTGTGATACATGTAACATGTTCCCAGTGACTTGTACCACCTGATGGGACTCTGGCATGCTGCCTGATGGGACAGTCATGCATGTACCACCAGTGGTTCAGCGCTGCCCAGTAGCAAGACATACAACTTAACACTCCCATTGTGAATGTGTTAAATTTGGGTTTACATACATTCAAGCTGTTGGGTGAGTTGAGGTATAGTCTAAACTATACATGTGAACTTGGGTGTAGGTGTCTCTGCTAGAGGCCATAGTTAAGCATGCGTGTCCAATTTATAGCCCACCTTTACTGCCCTTATATTTTTAAACGTTGTGAATAAAAAATATTTTTAAAAAGGAAGTTTAATTGCTTATATACATTAACTATATTATATATTTTATATATGGCCCAAGAAAATTCCTCTTGATTCAAAAAAATGAGACCACAGGAAAGATGGGCTGCAGGTTGAACATGCTGGTGTATTATTGGCATTTTGTTTGTTCTTTTAATTTTCTGTGATGCTTTAAAAATTTTTTTGCTCATTTCACTGCCATGTGGTCTTACTGTGAGCTGAAGCCTGTGACTGAATCCTCATTGTCTCACTTAGGGGGTCCTTGTCTCTTCCTCTATGAACTCTTGGTGGCCCATCCACCTGACCTTGCGTGTAGGCTGGTATGGGGCAATCTGTCTTGGAGATCTCTGAAACAAAAGAACCAAGTTCCTTGGGAATTACATAAATTCTCAGGAAGCTGGAAGATTTGTTTTGATTTGATTTGATTTTATAATGCTAGGAGTCAGATCCAGGGTCTCACTCGTGCTAGACAAGAAGTGATGAACATTTTAAAAGGTTCTTCTGTTTTTAATTTTTCATGGTTATAAGGTATTTTAGTACAGTGTTTTTCCTGACAGATATTTCTAAAGCAGAGGAGACCCTTAGGAGATCATTGTATCCTTAGGGAATTCTGCCCTCCAGACAGTCTGGTCTGGTGGTGTCGGCTATGGGCTAATACTATTCCTTTACCAGAGATAGGGGTTATTTTTCAAATCCTGGTGAGTGTCTGACAGTAGAAACATATGAGCACCAACTGCAGGACTTACCATCTGAACTTTCTGGCGTTGGTCTTGTCTTCTTATTGAAACCTGGTATTTCCAGGCTGTCCTTGAAAGACAGTCTAGACTAGAGTGTTGTAATTAGGAACAAAACCTGATTACTTGTCTGAGACAAAGAAAGAACTTGGCTGCATGACTGAAACTGCAGTGCCCACTTCTAACAAGATGGCAGAGTGCACAGGGGTGAGGATTAGAGGATGAGAGGGGTTTTGAAAAAGGCCTCTTTGTTTGCCACAAAGGCATTGCCTGCCAAGGGCAGCCATATAGCTGGGGAAGCGTAGACCTGTGACATGGGGAATAATGAAGGCTTAAGGTCTGTCTTATGACCCTTGGGACAAAGTGTTACTATCATCACAGAGTCACCACAAATGTTTACAGAAGTCTATATAATTTTAAATGTTTCATTTTAAAAATTATTTTCTGTTTTCACATTGCTGCTTTGCTTTTTCTTCCCCTTTGTTAAGGACAAAAGACTGTGTTGTCAAATGTTCAGGAAGAACTGGATAGAATGACTCGAAAACCAGACTCCATGGTAACAAACTCTTCAACAGAAAATGAAGCCTGATCTTCCTTAAAATGCACATATCAAATGACCAAATAACTATGTATATTGATCTGCTAAGACCAGGATTTTTCTGATATGGCACATGCTATTGGTTTTTTGGGGTAGGGGAGATGAACTTTTAAAAAAAAAACTTCATTGGCTTGTCCCAAGTGTGAAGTGCACATTTAGGAAGGTTATGTGTCAGAACCCTTGTTAAGGATAACCCTTGGACTCTTCAGGCATGTAGCTGTCGTGTGGGAAGAGCACAGCTGGGCTTGTAGAACAGAGAAAGGGAGCCCACTTTCCATCAGGGCGGAGCAGACCAGACCAGGAAATCATTGATCAGATGGTGGTTCGTCTGACCAGTTGTGTATTAGCAAATTCACTTGTTCTTGGGAAGCAGATTAAATAGCAGGAAGTCCAGGGAAGAAAGACTGAAAGAAGAATGAGAAAAGTGATGGTGGGAAGCTGGACGTTGAGGGAGGTGAAGGAGGAGAATAAGCAGTGTTAGCAAATACTGAGCTCAGTAGAGTCAAATAAACATTGTTTAAGACTTAAAATTAGAAGCATTTCCAAGCTAAACACTAAGCAAAATGGGAATTAGACTTGTCCTAAAGGCATCTTTTTAACTTAAGGAAGATGTGTTAAATGTGGGGTGCCTGAGTCAGGTGGGGCTGACACAGGGGTGGGGAAGATGGCAGCTGCCCAGTACCCACATGCTTGGCCCAGGCCGTGTGCCTGTGGAGATCCTGGGCTCCATGCATGTGTATTATGAGGCAGGCAGTCACTGTGGGCTGTGTTCAAAGTCAGCAGATACAATATTAGTTTACTTTGAATTATGTTTTCTAAATAGCTCCTGCTTTGTTTTTTAAATTAAATTTTTTGTTTTTTGTTTTTTGTTTTGTTTTTTTACGACCGCAGGCTAGCCTACTAATAGGAAATGGTGATCAACCTCTCATTTAACCATAATGCAATGTGTTACAGAAAGTTTAGAGGAGGTTGTCAGTGTCATTGTACTCTGGTTAATTATCTTGCACCAATCCCTGCCTTATAGTCTGTGGAAACCTTCACAGAGTTCCACTCATGTAAAAGGATCTTGTCCTAGTACCCTGGGCTGATCAGTGTATCAGATGGACAATAAGTGTGAATGTTTTATATTGAAAAATGAAACATTTATTTTGTGTTTTTCATAAAATGTAGCTTTTTTTTCTTACGGAAGTGAAAGTTTCAGCTGTCTCCCCATTTAGGGCAAATTTATCCACATTGTCCTGTCATACCACCATTCTGGAAATGATTTCTGTGGATTTGAAATGGCACTTTGGATTTTATATATGACACAGCATTTAAATGCAAACACTAATCTGAATTTCATGTATAAAACATTTGTTTTCAAACCAAGGGAAAACCACAGTTCACTTAAGTGGAGTTTACTTTTTTTTATGAATGTTTGTTGTACTGTGTCTCAGCCTAACTTCCCTAATGTTATTACTTTTACAGACCAGATTTGACTGACCACTAACATAATACTCGGCATAATTTATATCCTGTGTTATATAACAAAACTCTTCAGACTATCTTGAATTGCTTTTATAAGGTCTGAACACTGTTAAGGAGAAAGTTGTGTATTTACTTGCCTTTTTGACAAAAAGACGTTTATTGTGCCAGGTTTATTGGTGAAATACACTGTTTTTTCCCTTTTTTTAATTGTTTTTTTTTTTTTTTTAAAGTATTGTGGCTTCCAATTACCAGGTTGTCTAGGTGATGACAGTAAACTGACTGTGGAGCAATAGTTGTGTAGTGATGAGTAGATGCCAGACAGTTTATGGCCACACAAAAGGTGGGGTCACTTAATCTTTCTAGCAGCTGGGGGCAGAATGAGTGATCACAGAAACAAGAAGGAATTTTTGGAAAGGCACATGTCTAAGAGGGAAACAGTATGATTTTAAATTCGAATGCAAAATTTAAATTTGTATCATTTGAACTGAGAAGCACTTTTTGGGTCATTGTAAAACGTACTACAACCGACAAAATGCTAAGATGCCGGTTTTTTGAAGGAAGGTTTTTTGGAGACCACTTTTATTCTCATGACAAGTGGACACTTCTGGTATCAGAAGAAACTGATGCATGGTGTCATGTGCTCAGTGGTTGCCAAAGTCTACCAACTTTGGGGAGCTTCAGGGTTCTTTTGGGGGAGTGGGAGGGAGATGATTTTTATTATTTTAGGGTTTTCAGGCATTGGAACCAAAGGCCAAGTAATAAGCAGCCTTTACTTTTTAAAATAAAATTCATTTTATTTGCTGAATACACTTGTATGGTAGATGGTTAATTTATATACTTATAGTGGTTATATCTGCTGTTTGTCTTTAAAATTTAAAAAACAGACCCAACCTAGAAGATATGGCCCAGACAAAGGCCATGGATTGGTCTTTCCTAAAAATGCAACAGTTATGCTGCTAGATTATTTTATTTTGTTTGCACTTTCTTTTTTGGGGATTGGCATTTTAAAATCACTATTTAAACTGAAGAAATTGTTGTGTTTTATTTAACGAAGTTGAAAATGACTGCTCTGTACATCATGACCTTAACAATGTTGATGCTGTAAGTGAAAGTTCACTGTCGTCTCTATGCTAAGTTCATTGGTGTTCTTAATTTAAAATTAGGACTGCAGATTATCCCCAACCAGCCTTAGTCCAGGGTGTGGCTCTATCCAGGTGCGGTATGCAGTCATGTGGAACCTTGCTTTCTAGCAGTGGAAAAAAAAGATGTCTCTAATTACTGGCTTCAATAAACACGAATCCAGACTGCTTACAATTCTGGGTGACTTTCTTTTTTGATAAATCATCCCACTGAAGATCCGTTGTCTGCTACTATGGGGTATCTGACCATATAGTTAAAAATATGTTGTCCCTTAAAATTATCAGAACTTCTAATAAGGGGAAGAACATTTTAAACCCAAACATTGAAGGTTGAGAAAGTCAGAGTTGTGTGTAGAGTGCAGCAGGGTGTGGGAGTTGTCCAGCATGTTCTCTTGTTTCTTGAATAAATGTTTCATTGTCTGAATTGAGCTAAGTGATTTTCCCTTGGCTTATTTAGAAGAATTGAGAAGTTACAGAGAAATTTCAGAGCAGCTACTGTATACCGTAATGCTTTTCATTTACTTAAAATGGGGCACAGTAAAATCTGTTCAAGAGAAATTGAAGATTGCATTTCTTGCTGTTGGACTCAAATTTTCTCAACTTTTTAATGTGAAAAACTGCAAAGCTGTAGAAAACTTGAAAAGTTATATTGGGCATCCATATTTCACAAAGATTCACTTTTTAAGTGTCTTTTGGCTTTCAAGCAATCTGTGAGGTGATTTGGGGATTATTTCATTTGATGAAACTAGTGGTAATGTAATAGCAAATACCTGTATTAGATATTGCTGCATATCAGTCACTCTTCTAGATGTTTCATGCAAATTGATTTATATTCACAACAACTCTCTGAGGCAAGCATCGCTTTCATCTTAGTTTCCAGACAGGCACACAAAGACAGGTACAGGCTAAGTAGCTACTAAGGTCAAAGTCAATTTGAGCCCCAGAAGTCTAGCTGAGTTTGGGTCATTGCTGTACTCTGCTGGCACTTGTGTTTACACAGACCAGATGGCAAAGGCACTAATTGAAAGTGCTTTTTTATCTGTGGTCCTCCACAGCTATGTGCTGCTGTTCTACCTCTTGCCCTTGCTATCATGGATACAGGAGCCACTCTTGTTAGATGGACAAAAACAGCAAATGGAGAATGTGTCCAGTGCACTGTGCAAAGGGGATGGGGGCCGTAGTCGTAGTATCTTTTGGGGTTGAGGTGCCTGCCACTCTTTATATAGAAAAGACTTCTTAGGCACAAAGAGCTTTAGGGCTCATCTGTGGCAAGGGCCCATGTTAGGCTCCAAGACAGTTCTTCACCAGTGGAGATGTCCATAAATGCATATGAGGCTCCATGGAGGGCAGGCCTGCTGGCTCACCTGCTTAGGGGCCCTCACACACACAGTTCACGCACTGGATTCTGTCCTGGGAGGGCATGAGCTGTAATGCGTTCCAGTCTACAGTTCTAGTGCATTATCTCCTTACTTTCAAGTCAAGCAGGCACAATTTAGACAGACTAAGAAATTGAGCAAGAAATAAGACAACCCAAATTGGGAGGCTTCATCCTTCTTGGGCCTCCTTTCTCTATCTTTGTAAAATGGGAATGAATTTCTTCCTAGACATGAACATTAGAGGGTATATGGTAGGTGTTTGGTGTAATTGTTAGCTGAGCTGTATGTCTGGCATATATTGTAGGTGTTCAGTGTAATTGTTGATCCTAATCACACTTGCTGATTAACACTGATTGTATTTTAAATACTTCATCTCTAAGGAATACAAGTTAGAGGGATGGGTATGCTGTCACCGTTCATTCACCATGATGATTCCTGGTAGTTTCTACAGGAGGCCACAACTGAGGTCTGGATTCTGGAAGCAGGACATGGTATGTGGTATTGCATTCGTTATCCTGCAAGACCTGCAGACAGCTAACGATACAAAGTGCTGTCTTGATGCTGTCTGTGACTGCTTGATGAGGCACAGATGGTATGTCCCGACTGGGGTACAGATGACACGCCAGGAGCAGTGGGGCTGAAAAAAGGAAAAAGCTAAAACTCCCACCCTGATAAACAGTGCACCATGCTGGCTTACAGTTAGCAGAGCCTCCAGTGTCTCTGGGCACTGATGTTGAGGAAATCTCAGGGACTGTAAGGAAAAAGACAGAAGTTTTTGCTGAGACAGAGGTTTGCAAGGCCACGATGGTTGGGGATGGGAATCCAGAGCAGTGGGCACTGGAGCTGTGTAGTTCTCCCCAACCCCTGGGTGGTATTTCAGACAGGAGACACCTGATCTAACAGGTGTCTCTAATCTTGGTAGGGAATTCATGTGGAGCCCTGTACTTAAAATTCCAGTTCCTTGGGAGGCTGAAGCAGGAGGATCTCAAGTTTTGAGGTCAACATAGTTAAAAAGACTGTCCCACAAAGGAAAGGGCTGGCAATGTAGCTCAGTGGTAGAGTGCTTGCCTAGCATGCACATACCCCTGGGTTTGATCCTTAGTGCTGAAAAAAATTTTGAAAGGAAATTGCTATGTGAGTAGAGTTGCACTTTTTTGCAGTAACGTTAACATTTAACTTTGCATACCATCTTGATTGTTATCACTTAATTGAAGATAAGTGGCAACAACAGTGAGATAGTTTCGTATGTGTTTTTCTGTGACATAGAACGTGTTTTTCACAGTGCTGAATTAACATTCTTAAGTGATCATCAGTCTTCTGTATCTCGCCCCCTGGCCTCCCCGCAAGCCCACTCACCCCTTCACCATCTCTAAAGAACTAAAGTTCTACTAGAAAAGGCCAACACATGTGAAGCATTTAAGTTTTTGTTTTGGGAAGAATGCAGCAGTGTAAAACTATGTTCCTTTTTAAGGCTATACTTTAAAGAGTTGGGGGATGTTGGTATATCACCAGCCTGTGTCAGTTACATCTGTCCTTGATAGAGTACTTAGCACTATTCAGCAGTGCCTCCATCTCTGACCTCTTCAGACGTGTAACAGATGCTAGCCTGGAATTAATCGTGGATGTATATAGGAAACTAAACACTGTAATTGTTTCAGAGGTTCCACTTAATGGCAAGTAGTTTTGTACCCTGAGGGATGCATGGTCTCCAGCAGGTCTAGAGAGGCTAACAAACCACAAGGTCTGTTTGCGATTGTTGTGTTGCAGACCCTGCCCCTAATGGGCTGCCTTGTTCTTAAAAGTCTTTGGCCCGTTTCTAAAAGCCTAAGTCTAGGTGTCCCAAAGTGTGTTCTGGAAGATACTGTCTAGTAGGTGATGAAGCAGGTTTAGAAGACTTAGAAGACTCAGGTTTAGAAGACTCCATAACATTAAAAAGGTTTTTGTTTTGATTTGCCAGCTTTGTGGACATCCTCCAGGTCCCACAAAATGCCTTTGACAATGTTCATGTGCAGGGTGCTGAGCCTCCGTTAAGGTGTGTGTTTCTATGAACCTTGGAATTTGGACTTTGGTGATAGTATCTTGTGGCCTATTTCCTGTCTCCTACCCCTCATTGCTATTGCCTTAAAGAAGACACCCATCTGTAAAGTGGCGAGTTTGCTGTTCGTTGTAACTAGGACACCCGTGGGCGTTTTCAGCCTCTGAGAGTAGGTTTCTCCATGATGCTGACTAGTAGCACTCTCCTAGGCACAAAGACAAGGAAACGTTTCCCTGCATTTGGTACCAGGACTGGCTTGGTTTTTTTTGTTTGTTTGGGTTAGGTTGGGTTTTTTGTGTTTTGGTTTGCTTTGTTTTGTTTTGTTTTTTGTCTTTTTGAGACAGGGTCTCACTATGCAGTTCAGGCTGGCCTTGAACTCACTTTGTAGCCCAGGCTGGTCTCGAACTCGAAAAGATCCTCCTGGCTCAGCCTCCTGAGTGCTGGAATTACAGGCATGCACCACTACTCCCAGCCCTTTGTTTTGTTTTTAAGAGTCTTGTTATATAGTTCAGACTGGCCTTGAACTCATTATGTAGCCTAGGCTGGCCTCAAACTCATAGCAATCTTGCTTCTGCCTTCCAAGTGCTAGGATTACAGGCATATGCCACCACACCTGGCAGTCCAGGTCCTCCTTGGAATCATCACTGAACACTCAGTCCTCCACTTTGTCAGATGGTTCTCCCTGCAATTAAATTTGTAAGTATTTGGCACTCAGCTACTCTGATATGACATAAAAAGAAATCTAGATCACAGCCAGGGCTGTCTCACCTAGGAACCTGGAGTCAAGTAGACTTGGGTTGTATGATGGTAGAAAAGTCCCTTAACTCCTCTGGATGTCCGTGATCTCCTCTAAAGTGGCAAGAAGACTCTCACCTACTTCCAGGGAGTCTGGGTGCCCTGGCTGAGATGACATGTAACAGATGCTAGCCAGGAATTAAACCCAGATGGGTTTAATTAGTACCGTGCTTAGCACAGTACCTCACGTGCAGACAGTGTCCAGAAACAGAACCAGCCCTGAACTAATTCTGTGATTGACAAACCTTGGGTCATGAAAGGGCCTTAGGAATCGCTGCCTTAGAGATGGGGAAGTTGGGCCATGGAGGGAACTTAATGCCAGTGTTACACAGAAAGAAGCAGAACAGGGTATTAGAATCCCTGTGTCGCTGCTGCTGCCTTCCTCTCCCAGTCTGTATACTTTTCTCCAAACCAGGCAGTGCTAAAGACCAGGTCTTAAATCTGAAGAAAAAAACTGCTAGTTTAGACTATGCAAGAAAGCTATTTTAGGGCAGACCATCTCCCAGCACACCATGAATTCCATCACCTGGGCAACTGCCTGCTTTCTTGGGCCAGGCAGTTCTCTGCCATCTGCATGTGTGGGCATCCAGCTATATGGTTGAGAAATGTGACCACCTGGGGCCTCCTCCGTGCCTCTTCTGGGAAGCAGTAGTCACTTTCCAAGGAGCTGTGGGCATAGGTTAGGGGTGCTGAAGATGCTGGGGATGGGGATGGGGAACGAGGTGGGCCTGGCCCTTCCTGTGCTGGTAGTGTGCTGGGAAAGAAAAGCAAGTCATGTGATAATCTCAATACCACACTCTGCTTCTCCCCATTTCAAGGCCAAAACTTCTGTAGGGTCACTCTTGCCCCAACAACTTGTCCCTAAAGCTTTTAGGTGGGTAAGGCATGGTAGGTGTCTGTGCCTGAGGTAGAGAGGGAAGCTGTAGAAAGCCAGAGTGGGATTTGGGACTTGAACATAGTGAAGGAAGGGGTGGAAGAATGGCCTGGCATGGAGTGTTGACCAAAGCATGGTGAAGACATCTCCTGGGCATGTGGGAGAGGTGCAGAGTGTCAGGTCTAAGTACGGGGTTGGCCCGACTCCCGATCAGCCCAGATGGGAGTGAGAAAGGTATCCAAGTGGAGGAGAGCAGCCTGGTCTGGGTATAAGAACCTAACCGGGTGGCTCAGGCATGTGGGGAGAGCAGCTGTGCAGAGATAGGGTGACAGTGTGGATGGGAGAGGGGTTACATACAGGGCATTGGTCCAGTAAGTTAAAGTAGTATAATAGGTTTCTCACTGCAAAGAGGGGAAACTAGGATGAACTTTGGTGTTGGACTGGAATCAGAGTTGTCTGTGAACTCATGGCTTCTCGTACATACACACAGATGTAAAAACAATTAGATATATATGTATGCATGTATATGATTGTGTTTATGTACATACACCTTTGCTCTTTACATTGAGCAGGCCTAGGAGCAGCTTGGATCCAATAGCAGTGAGCACATGTTGTGCCGAGATCTTGGCTTCTACATACCATTCTCCAATAAACTAAGTTGGGGGCTGGGGGGTGTCACTCAGTGATCTAATGTCACTTAGCATGTATGAGGCAGTGGGCTCCATATCCAGCACCTCAAAACATAATAAAATAAATTGGGGCTCTTTGAGAAATGGCAAATACCAGGACTGGGAAAGGACAAGTTTATGATGAGTCTGGAACATCAGTGTCAGAAAATAAGAAAGGGCTCAGAGAGTCATAGAAACATCAGAAAGTCAAAAGCCCATTGACCAAATCAGGGACAATTTGAGCATTTAAAAAAAATAAGTTTATAAAGTAATGGAATCAGTGAATAAAAAGGGAGTCTATACTGCATTTATTTTCATGTTTACATTATCCCAGGATTATTCTTTACAAGGGGAGAAGCCTTACAGCCATTCAACTGCAAAGTGAATGTGACATGAGACAGGTGTGCCTCCTGGTAGGACGCACTGAAGACATTATCTGCCAAAAATGTATAACCAAAATCTAATCTTGAAGAGACATCAGACAAACCCAAATTGAGGGAAATCCTACAAAATAACTGGCTCTTTTCAATAGAAGTCTTTTATTGCATCGTTAAAATATCACAGATTGGTCTTACCATCTGGAAGCTTGTGTCTTTAGTCGGATAATTCTTGTACCTTATTTATCAGGCTGCTGAACTGTTCCCTTTTAAGAAACAAAGATACCATCCAAAAGTTTTCTGATATCCTTGTTTTTAACTGGTGTGGCTTGCTGAATTAAAGCAACTGAATTTGAAACAAGTTCAACATCACTTCCTTCAAGGATTATTTCATCTTTCTGGGCTTGAGATATTGAACAAGCAATACCTGCCCTCATCTGAACTCAGTGGATATATTTTTTAGCCAAGAAATTTCAGATTTCGACAAGAGAAATATTCTTCTGAATAATCACTGCTGGGGAGGTGTGTGTACACAGACCTCATCTTACAATGAAAGCCCCTTGATCATGTTCTGTGCGTGATTACAGATCAAGTGAAGAACAGGCAGTTCCTATTTCCCCACCCTTTGTCAACCTAGAGTCACTTACTTCTTTCCAAAGATACTGAGTTCTACCTTGATGTGGTTGAAGACTGCAGGGTTCCTGTGGGGCCCTTAACAGTAACTGTCCATCCCTTCAGGGGGATGTCACCATTTTCTGGGTGGTCGACAGTCTCATCACTGAAAATGGTCTTCATTCTTGCAGATGTGTTTCTGGTTCTGTACTTTTTTGTAACTTTGAGACTGTTTTGAAATAAGTACAGTTAATTAAAACAACCATCATTCACGTCTTCCATATATGTGATGTGACAGTCCAGCCTTTTACAGTGGCCCATAAAGTCTCTCCAGCCTCACTACTTTAATGTGTTCCTGGATCACTTTCACTCCTCCTCGAGTCTTGTCCTCCCAGATCCGTCTTTGCTATATCGCACCACCCTGTGTTCCCGTTTGCTCTGACCACATGCCTAAGGCCTGTCCTTCCTTCAAGGTTTAGCCCAAGTGCTCCTGGATCTGGCTCCCTGAACCCTTGGGCATTTTTGGCTGCTCCACTGTTTCCCCAATGGGTTTGAGACCCCTAGACATCCATCTGAGGGTCTCTGAGACCATTTTCCTTTCAAAAGGCCTCTATACATTATTCAAAGTAGCAGTCTTTACTACCTATTTGACATGGAAGAGATAAGACTGAATAATTCATCTGTACTTTCTATTTTTGCCCAGATCTGATCATGTCAGTCTCCTGTGTAGCAGTGATGGTGAATCTGTGGCATGCGTGCCATAGCAGGCACACAGAGCCCTCTGTGAACACGCAAGCCAAGTCACCCCAGCCGCGGAGCACTGGATAACAGTTGGTTTTTTTATCTAAAACCTCCGTAATTTAGGTTTAATTGTAGTGTTGACACTTTGCGATAAGTGGGTTTTGAGCTGCAGGTTTAACTGTAGTGTGGACACTTTGCAATAAATGGGTTTTGAGCTGCAGCTTGGGCACTCAGTTTCTAAAAGGTTTGTCATCACTGTTATAGAGCAAAGTGCAGTTCTGATGACTCCCCTGACCAAAGGGCTTCGTTAGCTGTCACTATAATAAAATACCTGAGGTAATTAACTTACAAGAGAAAACCTTTATTTAGCTCATAGTTTTGGAGGCTCCAGTCCAAGATTGAGTGGACCCATTCACTGCTTTGGGCCTCTGTTAGATATGGGGGAGGGCAATGGCTGGGAGCTTATGGGGGAGCAAACTGCTCCCTTCATGTCTGGGAAGCAAAAGAGGAAGATGGATGGGTTAGGGACCCAAAATCCTCCTTTGGGGACAGTGACCTAAGACCTCCTGTGAGTTCTACCTCAGAGGTTCCAGCACCTCCCAAGAGCAGTCTGGGGACCAAGTTTTTAACACATGGAGGATTGTGGTTGTCTCTGAGAGTTTGTTCTAACTTGCTGTTCCTGCCCATCTTTCCCTGCCCTTCACATACCGTCTAGCCCCTCCCCACATCTAACCAAGAACTCAAACTCCTCCTTTCTGAACCCCTCAGTCCTTGCCATTAAGGCCTACGCTGAAGCACTCTCCTCTTCCTAGAATGCCTTGCCCTGCCTAGCGTGTTCAGAACCATAATACCAATAAGTGAGCCAGCTGATTGCTGGCTTTGTCTCAGACACAGTGCTAAACCATTTACAATTTGCAGATGAGAGAACTGAGATCCATGGAGGTTAATGTGTTAAGGTTACACAGCCATTGAGTATGGTCCTGCTCCACAGATGGTTCCTATCACATATCCGGCCCAGAGATAAATGAGGTTCTGCATCCAGCCTAGTGTGTAGCACATGGAGCAGGGCATCAGCAGATGCTTGGTTGTGCACATTGCCCCCTGTGGACTCCAGTCCTGGAAGTAAGTGAAGGCACTTCCCACATTTCCCTGTGGCTACATTTCCATGTTCTTCCCCAGAAAACCCCTCCCCCCCTCCCTCTGCTGTGGAAGAGGAGCAGGAGGAGGGCAGGCAGGGTGGGGCTCAGCAGCTCCTGAGCAGGGTTGGTAGGTGCCAGGAACCATGAACTAGGGGCTCGCTCAAAGTGGGGGCTACAGTAAGGGGCACAGAACAGATCGGTTTACATTGTCCTTGGTCATAGGAGCTGAAGGAATGTCAAACTGGAAAATCCCAGTGAGCACTATTTTTAGAGACGACTTGGAAAGCATTTTTCCGGCTGAAGGGACAAGTTTTTGCAGAAGCAGCAGTTACCGCTAACCCCTCAACCACTCCTGCCTGGAATTGGCCCAGTCCCAGGCCCTTCCCCCCAGGGCATGTGGGAAGAGTCTGGCACTGCCACAGAGGAGAGGGGCAGGAACATGGGCTCCTTCAAACACAAAAGTGGGGGTTTTGTTTATTTTTATGTCTTTGAATGTAGTCCTTCAATCATGGCAGCTCATATATGAGTATTCTTTCTTTAAAAGGCTTTTTGGAAGTGGAATCATTTTAAGCCAAGTTGGTAGTCCTGTAACATTAAATATAAAAATTCCTTTTGTATTTGGCTCAGACTTAATATTGAAAACTGTTATTTATAAACTTAGCATTCCCGTTTCGTTTTTTTTTTTTTTTATTTGAAATCTACGTACCCTCATTGTCCATATTTTTGTTGTTTATTTCTTCAGTACTGGGGACTGAATGTAGGGCCTTCATAATGAGCTAAGCCCTAGTCCTTTTTTTGTTTATTTTGAGACAGGATCTCACTAGGTTGCCCCAGCTAAGCTTGAACCTGTGATCCTCCTGCCTTAGCTTCCCAGAGTGCTGGAATTACAGGCCAATACCACCATGGCTGGCTGCTATTTTTCTGTTTGAGATAGAAATCTCTCAGAGCTCTTACTAATTACTGAGTTTATTATAAGTAGTAGATTAGACCAACTGCTTAGTTAAACTTACAGGAAAACATTCCCAACACTTGCATGGATGCAGAAGGGAGAGACCTGGATAAGAAATGAACTGGGAACCCCTCTCTCCTCACCACAATGAGGGGACTGCTCCAGGGAAAGAACACACAGGGTCCAGAATCTAAGAAGGCATTTGCTCCCAGCCCTCCATGGAAGTTAGAATCTAAAGTTATAGGCTTAGGATTAGGGCTTTCCATGTGTCCTGATAATCAAGGGAACCTGTGTACATGGAGATGGACTAAGGTGAAAGATCCCTAGGTTTGGAAGTGGTACCCTTGGAGGAAACCAAGCCCAGGGCTAAGAGAGGACAAGGGCCTTGGGAAGAGACCAAACCTGATCCAGGTGAAGGGAAGCATCTGTACGTAAGACTGCCACAAGTGAGCTTGGCCTGGAGAGCAGACAAGGCACTGAGCAGCTGTGAGTATAGAGAAAAGGGTCAATAATGAACCTGTCAGTGCGCAAGCACTTCTGGGACTGAGAAAGACCCTGTCATAAGCACCTCCTGAGGCCCAAGCATGTCTTCTCAACACATCATCTGGCTGCTCTGAGCAGCTCTTCCAGGACACATCCAGGGGCTGAGATAGGAGCCTGCATTCTGGCAGTTTTCCTCTGGCAGCGATGTATAAAGTAGCATCTGGCTTCTTCATCAGTCTCTTCTGAGTCTGGTTGCCCTGAGTCAACCCTGAACATGTGGACCAGACCCTGGAATGGGGACCTGTCCAAGGCCCTCCCTGCTCTTCTATCAGTTCCTGTCTTTATTCTGTCTTTAGCGCTTGCAGAAACCCAGAAGCACAGCTATTTCCAGGGACTCATGATGTATCACAATTTATCACAGAGGAAGGGACCATAATGCCAAGTTTTGTCCACTATTTAAGGATCCATGTGGGATTCCCAGCAACACCCTTTGGAAGTCTGTGAACTTCTGTTAAAAACCAGAAGAGAAAATTTTGAGTCTGTCTCTGGAACTAAAAATAAGTCTAGGCAAGTGTCCAAGAACAAAGAACAGTTAGTAAGTACTGGAGGGGGCCTCCACTCTGGCTTCTGCTCCTTCCAGCCTCTGCGCTGATGCCAGAGAGAGCATCCTACAAGGTGACTTGACTTCCTGCAGCCATGCTCAAGCTGAACACTCTGCTGTTGGGAGCCCACTTTGTAACACAGTCTACGAGGCCCTGCAGCGGTGGTCCCAGGCTCCCTTTCAGCTTCAGATCTCACCATCGGTCCTCCTTTCCTTCACTTCTGTACCTGAGGGCTGGCTTCGTTACTCTTCTCATTGCTGAGATAAAATACCAGACACTCTAAGTTAAAGAAAGAAAGGTTTATTTAGCTCACAGTTTGTAGAGGTTTTAGTCCATAATCGGCTGGCTTCAAGGCAGGATGGAATGGCAGAGGAGAAACAATTCTTAGTGAGCAGATGGTATCAAAGCAACAAGGGATGACCACAGCTCTTTGTATCCCTTATATCTTATCTAGGCTACTCACACCCTTAACCCTAATGCCCTTGAACCACAATCCTAGTGTCACACACTAGCGTTGAACCACAATCCTAGTGTCACACACTATGATGATCACATTCATCATAGAGAATCTGTACTTGTACATAATATAACTTGGTTCTTTTTTAGAACCTTAGGTCCAGCCACTTCTGAAAAGTCCCACCTATGACTGCATGAGGCTTTGGAGGGACATTTAGACACTAGCCATAACAAGGCCCTTTGACGTGCTTTACTTTTGTTTCTGGGCCTTTGCATGTGTTCCTGCTGCCCAGAATGATCTTCCATTAACCCTCACCTTCCTTTGCCTGACTAATGTGTTCATATTTCAGAACTCAGCTGAATTCTGACCCACAGATGTAATGAAATCCTTTTGCTGGAAATTTACATGAGCATCCTTCTTTCTTCAATAACATTCAGACCATGAGGTTCCATAGAGCATACTCTGCTCTTTTTACTGGTTTTGATACTTGCTGTCCACATCCTTTTTGGCAGAGACTTTGCCTGCCTTGTTCACTACACTCCTGAGATCTTTTTCTAAAAAATTACTTTTAAAGCCAGGTATCATGGCACATACTTGGGAGGCTGAGGCAGGAGGATTGAGAGTTTGAGGCCAGCCTGGGCCACACAGTGAGACCCTGTCTCAAAAAACCAAAAACAACAAAATTTTGTCTTCTATTTTTATCAAAGGTAATTGTGAACCTAGTTGAGAAGTTCAGACAGTTATATTAAGCCCATCATTCCCATGACATTTCTGCCTGCCCAGAGGCAATGTTTTTTTTTTCTTCAATCTCATTTTATTGGTACATTTTAGGTAGACATGATCACATTCATCATAGAGAATCTGTACTTGTACATAATATAACTTGGTTCTTTTTTTCTTTCTCATTCCCCTACCCTCCCTTCAGCCTCTCCTCTCCTCCCCATTTACAAAAGCTTCATTTCCATAAGACTGTTAAACTGTTAACTATTGCATATTTTGTATTTATACATATTTTTCTTTTTTTTGGTACAGGGTCCCACTGTAGTCCAAGCAGGTGTACCCTGTATCTAGCTTGTATTTATATTTCTAATCAACACGCATCTACTACTACCTCTGGATTTTTCAGTTTTAAGCAGCCAGTCTCCCCAGGTGGATGATGAGTGTTCAGGTCTCTAGCCCATCCTCCCCTTCTCCCTACCACCCATGCCTCCAGTCCTCTCCTCTCCTGCAAATCTAGGTAGGTTCTTTGGATTAGATCAGCATTCACTGTTTACATTATTATAATTGTACAGATGATACAGTTGAGCCATGAGATTTACCATACTTCCCCTTTTCTATACCATTTTATTTTCCTGAAAGTTAATAAATATGCATATTTGCTTAGTTTTTAAAGGATTTATCACTAATGTTTTTCAAAATTCTCCCAAAACTATGATCTTTGTTTTCTGTGTGTTCAAATACATTTTTTTCCAGTGCTAGGGATTGTAACCTGGGCCTCACACATGCTAGGACCTTCCTTCTTTTCCTTGCTTCCTTCCCTCCCTCCTTCCCTTTCTCTTTTTCTTCCTTTTTCTTTCTTTGCCTTCTTTTTTCTTCCTTCTCCCTCTCTTCTTTCATTCTCTTTCCTTCCTTCACTTTTCCTTTCCTGCCCCCCCCCCACTTTTGTGGAAACAGCTTCTCTCTATATGGCCAGGCTGGCCTTGAACTCCTGAGCTCAAGCAATCCCTTGCCTCAGCTTCCTGAGTAGCTGGGATTACAGCCACCCAAGTGCATTCTTGATTTTGTCCTGAAGAAGTCTTCATTCTGGGGTGGGGCCTCCTAACTCTGGCACCTTTGGTTCTGCCCCATTCACCCTCAGCTGCTCATCACCTCTCTTGCTGCAACAACCTCTTTCCTGCATCCCATGTGTTCTATTTCCTTGGCTTAAATCCTCATTTTGGTGGTGTCCTCCAGCAGCTTCCTGAGACACAGAGGTTGTCTTTGCACATCCAAAAGATTCTTTCATCAATCTTCACACCTGATTTATACTCAGCTGGAACCAGGAAGCTCCATTCTCTGTATCTTGCAAAGTTGCCATAAACAAGCGTGGTGCCCTTCTGATTCCTGATCATTTATAATGAATCTGCTTTGTTCCTTTCTGGAGCCTTAAAGATCTTCTCTCATTTTCTATCTCTTTGTCCTTTGGCTCTACTTCCTGTGGGATTTTTAAGTTTTGCATTGAAATTTAAAATGTCTCATATTATTTAACAACCAAGGTGATAGATGTTAATGTGTACATAAAATTTTCCCCTTTTAACCATTTTACGTGTACAGTTCAGTGACATTTAGTACATTCACGGTGTTGTGTGAACATTGCCACTATCCAGTTCCAGAACATCTTCATCACCCAAATGGAAATCGCACACCTGTGAGTGGTCACTCCCCACCGTCTCTCCCCCAATCCCTGGCAAACATTAATCTGCTTTTTCTTTCTATGAATTTGGCTATTCTGGATGTTTCTTATAAATGAGAAAGTACCACACGAGGATTTTTGTATCTGGCTTCATTCACTTAGCATGTTTTTGAGGCACATCCATGCTTTGTAAGTATTAGTACTTCATTCATGTTTATAGCTGAGTAATATTCCATCGTGTATTCCATACACCACATTTTATCTATTCATCAGTTAATGGGTTGTTTCTATCTTTTGGCTATTGTAGATAGTACTGCTATGAACTTTTGTGCACATGCTTTTATTAGAGCACTTATTTCAGTTCTTTGGAACACATACCTAGAAGTAGAATTGCTAGATCCTATGGTAATTCTATATAGTTGTTTGAAGAACTGACACAGTGTTTAGCCCAGAGGCTTCACCATTTTACCTTCCTATCAGCAACATACAGGTTCCAATTTCTTTTCTTTTTGTCTTTTTTGAGACAGGGTCTCACTCTGCAGTTTAGGTTGGCCTTGAGCTCCCTTTGTAGCCCTGGCTGGTTTTGAACTCACAACGATCCTCCTGCCTCAGCCTCCCAAATGCTGGGATTACAGGCATGCGCCACCATGCCTGGCAAGGTTCCAATTTCTCCACATTTTCACCAATACTTGCAATTTCCTGCTTTCTTTGGAGCTATTTTAGTAGGTGTGAGGTGGTTTTCATGTGCATTTCCTGAATAACTAATAACACTGAACATCTTTTCATGTGCTTGTCTAAGAATTTTATTTTTCCTGAATATTCTCTTTTGGTGGTATCTCACTCTAAATTGTTCTTTTGTGTGAGATAGAGTTGTGACAGAAAATGCCCCCGCTCCGCCCGGCAGTATACTTCAGTTTGTTAGTTGCCCAGGTAATAATAGTTCCTGTTCCAGTTCTGGTTGCTTCTGGTCTCTTAGAAACAGCTGGTCACTGGGATGCACATTGTATAAACCAATCCTCAATTGACAAGCTGTTCTGCCTCTGTACTTCCTGCTTGCTTATCCAATATAAGCCCTAGACCACCAGAGATCGGGGCCTGATATTCTGGGAATGATCCTGGTCAGTGCTTATTGATGTAAATAAATCTGTCGCCAAACCCTGGGTGTCGTTTCGGTGTTTCTGCTTACTGTTGCAGTCACTATGACTGAAGACTCACTAAGACTGAACGAGATGGCCGGTTAAGAATTCCTGGGCTTCAGTGATCCTCTCTCCTCAGCCTCCTGAGTGCTAGGACTACAGGCACATGAACCATGCTGGGCTTCTTCTAAAAATTTTTAGTTATAATATCTTCTCATTTTCCCTGAAAATACTGAAATGTGTATGTGTATAATGATATATGTATAAAATGTATACGTGTGTATGTATACACACAGGTATAAACATATGTATATATGTAAAACATGTAATGATACATTTTATTTCCTCGCAACTGCTTTATCTTCTAAGTGTTGACCTCTACTTATTATATCATAGGCTTTCCTCAAATGTTTGATGCCATTTATATTTCAAACTAGGGCTGTAGAAAGCTTAGTGAAGCCTGGCATAGTAGTACACACCTGTAATTTGAGCATTCTGGGATGCTGAGGCAGGAAAATTGCCAAGTTTGAGTGCAGCTTGAGAAATTTAGCAACTTAGAGAGATCCTGTCTCAAAAATAAAATAAAAAAAGACTAGAGATTAGCTCAACGCAAAGGCCTTGGTTCAATACTGGGTGGGGGGAGCTTATTGGCAGATCTAGCCAGCTCAGGTTGTGTCACTTGGCAGGTTGCTCTTTGAGAAACTTCCTCTAAGTCTTTCCTCCTATTGAGGCCCTCCAGAGAGGGTTAGAGGTTTTGGCTTCCATGATCTTAAGAAAGAAGCCCATGGGTCTTGACATTCCATATACAAGCTTTCACTTTATCTACTTTATTTTTTTTAGTAAGGCACTCTTGCCCTCGACTGTGCCTAGACACCCTTGGCTCAGACCCTTAGTTATATCTTCAGAAAATACAATTTCTGGGGCATGGGCATGAAAGGGATCCAGAAATCCAATTTCTTTTAAAAAAAATCAGCAGGACCTGTGGCCCACACCTGTAATCCCAGTCCTCTGGGAGGCTGAGGCAGGCGAATCAAGTTAGAGCCTTGCTGGGGCAATTTAGCAAGATTCTGGCTCAAAATTTTTGAAAACTTAAAAAGGACTGGGAGTGTAGCTCAGTGTGAAGGCCCTTCGTTCAATCACCAATACTGCCAAAAAGAAAGTTTTAATCCGTTTCCTTGGTTTTTTATTCCTGCCTTCACTCATCCGGTGTGTCCTTGGCGCTGCCCACTCCTGAGCCTTTTGTTCTGAGATACGCTGTTATCTGGTTTGCATTTCAGCCTTTCTCCAGCCAGTTTAGAGTTCAGCTTTCTTGGGTCTGCTCCATTAATTAACACTTGCACATTTGCTTCCCCACTTCCAATATTTTATTGTGTCTCCTTTCCCTTTCTTTGTTTCTGGTTTTATGCCTTTAAAAATATAAATCCCTCTAGCTGTCATATCACTGGGATTTTGAGAGAAAGCAGAGGCCAGAACCTACATCTAGCCATTCAACTAGTCCCCTGTAACTGGTAGTCTGTCCCCAGTAGCCTGTTGCCTAATACACAGTACTGAAATAGTGAATACTTGTTGATAAAGTATTAAAGTTACTGTTCTCCCATCTTTGAAAATGGGTGGAACCTGCCCTGTGCCCGCCACATAGTTGTGTGACCTTGCAAAAGTCACTTCGGCTTTGGAGCTGTGCCCTCTGTGAAATAGCAATCATACATCCCCTTCAAGTGCCCCGCTTTGTGGCTAGAGCACGGGAAGCTCTGAGTATTTGTGGTGTGGAAGGGTTCAGTATCAGAATGACAGTTCTTAGAAAGTCAGCCTTTTAACTTAAGCTTAAAATTAGCCTTCACACTTGAATTGCAAATTGGTCCCTAATTAATGCCTTCGGGGCAAAATCTCTGTTTAACCTGGCTCGATGCCCCAGAAGTAACGACACCTTTCAGTCAACAGAAGAAATGAGTGTTAGTCACCAGGACCTACTTGGAGAGGGTTCAGGGCTTACACCGCCCGTGTGGGTGCCGTAGCCCCTACTGGCCCTGCACCGCTCACCTCTGCCTGATGCAGAAGTGGCTTGCTGCAGGGCGACCAGCTTGGGATCCCACAAAGGTACGCTGCCTTGTCTATCACAGGCCCACCTCCGGCCTCCTTGGGAAGTCTCCCAGCCTACCTGTACAGGACCACGCTTTATCCAGGAGAGAAAGAGGCAGCGCCTGGGAAAGCGGCTCCATGCCCCCCTCGGCCTACTTTAATGCTTCCCTCAGCCTCCATTCCTCCCGCACCGCACCGCCCCCTTCCCGGGTCCCCAGCCTTCCCGAGCTGGGACAGCCGGC
>NW_004955433.1:23178054-23245728 GCF_000276665.1 Chinchilla lanigera | reverse complement strand
GGCCGCCTCAAGGTCGCCCAAGTGGTAGGTGCCGGGCGGGGCTCCAGGTGCCGCGGGCGGCCTAGCCGCGCTTTCTCCCCGCGCCCCCTCGCGCTGCGGGGCGCAGGCCTGGCTGGCCTCTGCCGCGTCCCCGCGTCCGATTCCAGCTCCTCGTACCTTTCTCCCCCGTGGTCCCCGCGCCTTGCTCTCTCCTCCGGGGACCCTGCTGTCTTCAGGCACCTGCCCCCTCCGGTCCTACAGCCTCAGGTGTGCCTCGTACCTGCACACCTGCCCCGGGGCCTACCTGCTCACGTCTGCCTTAGTTACCGGCTTTGATGGTGCGCGGAGGCGCGGGGGGGAGGGTGGTCAGGCAGTCCTTTTGGTACTACCGGGCTTTGCAACTTGTGGCACGTTTTGGGGGCCCACGTAAGCCCCGGACGGACCTTGTCTGCCTCCAGAGACTGGGGACTGAAGCTTGGTTTACTCCCTGGCGCCTAGCAGGGTGTCGGCATATGGGTTCTCCATAAATATTTGTGGAGTGGGGTTATACAGTGGGGTAGTCTAGATCTGACCACAATGTCCAGTTTATACTGCAGAGGTTTGAGTCTTTCTTGCATCCCTGAGTCCTCTTCCCAGCACAGTGACTGGCACTGCCCATTTGGTACCTGGAGTTAAATCACTGTAGGCGAACAGCCGGGTTGGGAGCTAACAGTTACAGGGAACTTTCTGTTGGACTTGTCCATAGTATAGCTCCTTTCGGCTGGGGATTTAGCTCAGTGGCAAAAGCGCCTGCCTGGCAAGTGCAAGGTCATGAGTTCGGTTCCCGGTACTGGAGAAAAACCAAAAAACAAAGGAGTGGCATAGTATAGCTCCTTTCTCAGGGTTCTTATTTTTTTAGCCCCCAGGTGTTCAGGGCAGCGACCTGTCAGCTCTGTTCCCGTTTTGTGGTTTAGTAACAGGCTTCCCGGCAGTAGCTTAGCTCTTGTGGACAGGACATGCTCCAGTTCAGAAGACCCTGTGTGTCTGCATATTCCCTGTCACAGGTAGGCCTTCCTCTGAGGCCGAGCCTCAAAACTTTATAGACTTCTCAGCCAGCCAGAGAAGCCATTTGCATGGAGCTGAGTATATATGCATTTTATTTCTTGAAGCAGCTGTTCTCTTGTGCTTACTTGATCACAAATATACAAACATTCCTATGGAATAATATAATGTGTGGACATTATTTTTCAATAAAGGTCCCAGTGTTAGTAAATTGCAGAATCATACTGTTCTTATCTCAGGGATGGAAGGCCTGTTCTGCTGATTGCTGGAGGTACTTTGAAGGGTTTTAAGGAAACGGTCTCACTATGTAGTCTAGGCTGGCCTCGAACTCTCAGTGATCCTCCTGCCTCAGCCTCCTGAGTGCTGGGATTACAGGTGGGCACCACCACCCCAGCCTAGAATTTTAAACTGACTTTAATCCAGTAAACTGGAATGTTCTCAAAGAAATGTTGGTTCTGTAGTTAGGCAATGCAGCTAGGAAAAAGAATGTAGGAGGAGGGAAGAGATAGGGAATCATTTTTAAAAGAGGCAGCTAGCCAGATGTTTGAGTATGCTAATCATAAACGAATAAGAAAAGGGCAAGGGCCAAACTTGCACCAGGTAGAGTACAAGACCTTGTCAAGTACCTTACTTTGGTTTACTTTGTGGGTTTTTGAAAGTGAATAGAACTTATCCGTGGTGACCTCTCATTTGCAACTCAAAAGAATTTGGTAAAAGAATTGAAATCCTGTAGTCTGTTCAAAGTGTTAATTATCAGCTCATTGCTGGGACTTTGTCACCTCTGACCAGGGCTGGAAGCCAGTAGGATTTATTTGCCTTTTGGGAGTAGTGCTGTGTTGTAGAGCTTTATCTTCAATCTGGAAGAACTTCTGGACCCAGCCCTTAACGTCTCTCCCAACTCTGCCATTTATCTAACTCTGAGCATTCAGAGATTGTGTGAATGGCCCAGTGAAAGTTAGGGATCCACTTGAAGAATGTGCTGGTGGTGGTCTTGGTGTGCCTGTCTTTCAACCTTGATTTAAAAAACATAGGGTTTTGTTGGAGGTGGGGTAAGTTACATTGTAAACAGGCTACCCCCACCTAAGGGGCATGTAGCTCTCACATAATTTCCATGCCCTCCTCTTCCACAGGCTCAGGATGTATACAAAGTAAGCACCCTGGCTTCTAGACTCCCCAAGTTGACACAATGTATCAACCGCAACACCTTCCTTCCCCAACTCCAAGAAATTGTAGTCTAGGCTGGGAAAGAAGACAAGAAATCATTATGAAGATAGTTTTGAGACATTACAAAGCTTAGAATCCTATCAGGATAGAAGAGTAAGGGCTGGGGCGGAGGGGGGCGTTGTGGCTCAGCATTTGCATGCATGAGGCCACCAGGTTCCATGCCCAGTACTGGAGGGGAAAAAGTAAATTCTGGTTCGATGGTGTTTTGGTAAAATCTGATTTTTTAAAATTTTTGTTTTAGAATTTTTTTGCTTTCTTGGTTTTTTTTTTTTTGGTGGTATGTGGCCTTTGCAACCTGTGGATCCTTGCTGCTCTGACTGCAGCTCCCAATGCAACAGCTTTGCCACCGCCTCAGAGCTTGTTGTCACCGGCTTCACGCCAGAACCTCGGAATCATAATTGCATTTTAACAGGATTCCCCCGGTGATGCACATGCACAGGGAAGTGTGAGGCTTACCTGTCTATATCATTTCAGTATTAAAAACCTCACACAGGTGCTAGCAAACAGCTCTCTGTCAGAGCCATTCATATTAATAGTCAAGCATAAGGCTGAGATTTTTCTGTAAAAATCTCAAGTGATTAAGAGAATGATGTAATATCTAAAAATTAACACCTAGTTCGTTAGACATTTAATTGGTTTGTAATAAATGTTAGCTGTCATTGTTGCTAATTAATACATCCTGTCTCTTAAGAAACATGCAAATGTCACCCCCAAATCATAATTATATATTTGAATGAAATATAATTTACTACCTGGTGATCTGAGTTTTTAAGTGGAATGTTATTTGCTAGTAAAATTAATCTGAAATATTATTAAAATTAATCATTAGTGCAATTGCATAGAGTATGTCTTTTCAAAGTGAAACCTAGACCTATTGCTTAGTTGGGGAAAATATCTACAGCATTCATATCAAACAATAAATGGGCACACCTTGTGAAAAGAATTGATTTGAACAACTGATTTAAATTACTTCCTTCTCCTTATGAGTGTGAATTCTCTGAGACCTTACTGGTTTTTACTCCTAGAAACCATTCAATGAAATAATCATAGTATTGACTTTTTGCTTTTGTTTATTGTTATTTGCTTTATTTATCAACTTGATTGAAAGCAGTTTGCCCTTGGGATAGGATAGGTATACTGTTGTATGTGTCATGATGTGGGGACAGACTTTGGATTGAATGAGACTTTTTAAATAATTATAGCAGTGGGTATCATTTAGTGAGTGGTTACTGTTTGTCAACCCTTTTTATTGAGGAGGAGACTGAAGCACAAAGACTGACTTGTTTAGACACACAAGCTCAAATACTGCATAACTCCTCTTATATAAGAACCTCCCCCCAAAAAAAGCAAAGTATAAGATAGACAGTAGGAAACAGGGAGGTAGATATTTTGTAGATGAAGAGACAAAAAGGGAAGGGAGGGAAAGAGGAATAAAAAGAATCAAGGGGCCAGGGATATAGCTCAGCAGTACAAGCACCTGCCTGGCAAGCGCAAGGTCCTGAGTTCAATTGCCAGTACCAAAAAAAAAAAAAAAAAAGATATGTTAAGTACACATACTTACTGCCTAAAATGAACGTAAACATTATGTACTGCAAATGTACTAATTTTTTAAAAACCTGGAGGCTGAGTCAGGATGGTTGTCCTGAGTTTGAGGCCAGTCTGGGCTATATAGTGAGTTCAAGAGCAATTTAAACTACATAGACCCTGTCTCAGCAAAACAAAACAAAACAAAACAAGTTGTGATTTGTTGAAGGTGACATGGCTAATGGGGGCAGAGTTGGGGTTTAGTTTCTGACTTGCTCTTTACTGCTTCCTGAACACACGTGTGGATTTGAGTGCAGTAATCTCTAGACCAAGGATGTTTCTGTGATCTTTGGGCAGCCTGGTATCCGAGGGGTAAATTTTCCAGTGCTGGAATGATAGAGGTAGGAGGGTTTTGGTGTCTAGGTAGGCACTGTGCTGTTCCTCTGAATGCAGGTCCTGTGTGATGTGGGTCTGCTCACCTAACAGGCCCGCTCACATCTGTGAATGAAGGAGGAGTCCTTCTCCAAGACATCTCAGTTTCAAAAGAGCCCAGGAAGCTCTGGTTGCTCCATATCCTTTCATTGAGCCTCGCCTATGCCCGGTGGACCTTCTAGCAGTGCCTTTGTTTTTTTTTTTAAAGGGATTTGGTGATTGAATCCAGGACCTTCATACTGAGCTATATCCCTACCCCTCACTTTTAAATATTTTGACACAAGGTCTCATTAAGTCTCCCAGGCTAGACTTGAACTTGGGATCCTTCTGTCTCAGCCTCCCAAAGTGCTGAGTTTACAGGTGTGTGCCACTATGCCCTGCTGTGCATTTGTTTAGGACTTTTTGTTACATAACATGTGTAATAGGAGATGTTACATTAAAAATTTAAGTCTGCTGATCTTGAACTCTTTTAAACCCATCATATTTGGCTTCCTTGATTGTAGAATGTGGGTGATAATGATGAAGTGCACATTTTAAGTACTGTAAGAATTAAGAGGTTAAAGTACCTTAGGTAACTCAAAGACAAATCTAAGTAATTGCATTTCAGGGCTGGGTAATGGTAAATCTTTGATTTGATGGAAACTGTCAGGTTTTTTTTGTTTGTTTGTTTTTGTTTGTTTGTTTATTTGCTTTTAACCTGGAGCTAGTTAATTAACACAATCCCTGACCATTTATTGTTCTCTGGAGGATGTGCTGGGATGAGATATTAAAAAAAAACCCAACACAGTACAAAATAAAATAGGATAAACTCAACAACAAAACTTTGGATTTTTACTAAGATCCATTGCAAACAGATTAAAGGAACTACACACAACGTAAAAATAGCCCATGTTTACAAAGCTGCAAACCCAATAAATGCCTGGCCGTAGATCCCTGCAGAGGGTATCAGTCCCTGTCCTGACCGGCCTGTTCAGCTGAGGTTCATTTGAGTCAGACTTGGTTTCCTGTTTCTGAAGAGCTGGTCAAAAGATCAGACACAGCTTGGTCCCAGGTGAATGCAAAATGACCCTTGTGAAACCGTGAAGTGTTCTACATTTTGTTTAATGTTGAAGATTCCTTTGTACTTCCTGGCTCTGCCCCATCTGCGAAGTAATGCAGGTGTGTGCCTATGATAGAAGTGTGGATTCTTAGCTCTGCCAACATGTGGCGTCCTGTGAAGCAGTCCCATGTCCCTTTAAAAATGCTGTTGTCTTCCTGATCAAGGACCTGGAGTCAAATAAATCCTAGCAGAAAAGCAAAGTTATAATTATGAAGTTTTTATGATGGTTAAAAATAATAAAATTATTATCCAAGACCTCAGAAAAGGGCATTAAGTATAGAGTACAAACTGTTTTCTAAAACCAAAGTTCAAAAGAAGACTTTAATCGACCACTATTACTTATGAATACTGACACAAAACTCTTCAACAGAATAACTAGGAAATCAAATCTGGCAATATAGAAAAAGAATAGTATACTACAACAGATTGTGATTTATCCCAAGAACCAAAGGCTGATGTTATATCTTAAAATCAATATGTGGACTCCATCATACTAACAATTTAAAAAAGAGAAAAACATGTGACTACAACAGTTGATGCAGGAAAAAGACTTGACAAAATTCACTCATTTATGATAAAGGCCATTAGCAAGTTTGGAAGCGAAGGAAACTTCCTCAACCTGAAAAAGACCATTTCCAAAAAAATCTATGGCTGACATCTCACTCAGTGGGAAAGGAGGAATGCTGCCCCTGTAAGATGGGCAGAGCCGGTGAGGGCTACTCTTACTATGCACACTCAGCATCATCCTGGATGTCTCTAGCTAGTGCAACATGATACATACATGGCAGTTGGAAAGGAAGAAAAGATTCCTCGTTTGCAGATGGCATAAATGTCTGTAGATAATTCCATGGAAATCTGTAAAAAAGCTGGAACTCATAAATAAGTTAGGAAGGTTGTAGGATCTAAGATCTGTATGTAAAAATTGTATCTATATCTTAGCAATAAATCATTGGAAATTTGAAATTTTAAAAAAGCCCAGGGTCGGTTGCAATAGCTCTGAAGAGAATGAAATGCTAAGATATAAATCTACCAAAACGTGTACAGGGTCTGCACACTGAAAAGTATACCAAATCCCTGGAGAAATTAAAGACAATTGAAATAGACACCTTGTTCCTGGATTGGGAAAAATATAGTTAAAATATCAATTTTCTACCTATGATCTGTAGTTTTAGCAGTCTCCCTGCCTCCCAAAAAACCCCAAAACTGATTGTAAAGTTTATATGATAGTCAAGTTATCCAGGCAGAGGAACCGTGATAGGTGATGGAAGAGTGTTCCAGGCTAAATAAACAATAGGACTGGGGTGCGCCTGTGTGTGTGGGGGGAGGGGGCGGTCCCGAGAGTGTGGATTTTGTATCTCTTATGATCAATGAGAATTTTATAAGTTACGTGTTCCTGTTAGTCCACCACTGATGTGTGGGATCATTATCCCCATGTGTAAGCTGGGAATAATGATAGGGTCACTACCTGTGCCCTCCAGCTTCCTGCAGAGCTCTTACCTCAGACCCACTTGCACACCAGATCACAAAACCTGGTGCTTGCTGTAGTCTGAACGTTGGTGCCCACCCACCCCTCCCAACCTGAATATTAGGGTGCAGTACCTAATGTGATAGTGCTAAGAGGTGCAGCCTTTTGCAGTCATAGGACTCAGCCCTCACCATTGGGCTTAGTGCCTTTATCACAGAGGCTGAAGGGAGTGTCCTTGCACTTCCCAGCATTCAAGGACACAGAAGGTTCACTCAGGGCTCTCACCTTCACAGAATCTATTGTCACTTTGATCTTTGACTCCATTCCTCTAGAGCTGTGAACAATAAGCTATATTGTTTACATGTTACTCAGTCGAAAGTTATTTGTTATAGCAGCCCAAACAGTAAGACAGCAGCAGAGAGGAACTCTAAAGTGATACAGTTTGGGAAACTAGGTGGTTCAGGACTTGCGTGGCAAAGGAGACATTTTTCTCTGTACACCTTATCATGCCTTTTGAATTTTGTACCACATACTAGTGCCTTCTATTAAAAAATAGCTAAAATGTAAGCTGCTACTGGCTCTACCTTGGTGTAGATTAGCCTTAAAGCTAATGTGCTGGCTATGATCTTTAATTCATCTTCTTCTGCTTTCCTTACTGTATAATTTGGAGACCCTTGAGGAGAGTGATTTGGAGAATACAAACCACTTGAACAAACTTGAAATTAAAAAAATTGTTTCCAATACATTTTCCTGTAAAAAAACAAGCATTCTGAGCTAGGCATGGTGGTGTATGCCTGTAACCTAGCTCTTTGTGAGGCTGAGGCAGGAGGATTGAGTTCGAAGCTAACCTGGGCTACATAGTGAGACCCTACCTCATAATAAAAAATAAAAAGGGCTGGGATGTAGCTCAGTGGTAGAGTGCCACTGGGTTTGATCCCCAGTACCATAAAAGCAAAGCAACAAAAAAAACAAGCATTCTGCACAGTAGCTAGTACTTAGTAGCATTTTTGTTGTTATTGTAAAACATCCATTTGAAGGGAATTTACCCCCACTTTATTAGTTAAAATGTTGCAACATTAAAGGAAAAAAAAATCATCTTAGTATGACACACTCAAAGGAAAAGAACTTTGGGACTTTTTTTCTTTCCAAAGGCTGTGTAGGGTTTTCTGTGGTAAAGTCCCAACTTTTTCCAATTTTTTGCTATTAGGAAGACTGCATCAGTAATTATCCTCCTGAGTAGAGAGCCAAGATTCTTTTAAATTGTTTCTATTTTTTGGTGAAATTTCAAGTAGTGCTTTTGCTGCATCAAAGGGCAATATTGTATCAAAGGGCAATACCATCACATTTTTGAACATTTGAAAAAGAAAATCCAGGTGTAGTCCCTCTACAACATAGCAGGAGGTGGTAGTGGATTCCAGGTCTCCAGTATACTTGCCCACAAGTATAGGTGCACTATAATGCCTTAAGGCTCTCCGGGAGCCACAGGGCCAAATGGATTCTTTATGACAGCTCTGGAAAGACTTTGTTCCTAGTTAGATATTGGTCAGCATCTTTCCCAGATCTTAGATTCCAGAGGTACAAGTGAGCACGGGGCTTCAAGTCTCAGATGAGTGTCTCTTGCCAAACTCTTGAGTTTTGAGTTTGTCCCCCTAGAAGCTTATAGGTTGGAACCTTAACTCCTTGCTTGATGCAGCAGTGTTGGGAGGCAGGGCCCGGTGGGAGGTGTTTGGGTCCTGGGTACAGAGTCTTCATGAATGGATTAATGCCTTTCTCCAGGGAGTGTTCTCACTCTGACAGGACTGGGTTAGCTGTCAGGAGAGCGAGTTCTAGCAAGGCCACCCATTATATTTTCTCTCTTCCATAAATGCCCACTTGCCCTGCCAGTTTCCCTGATGAGTGGAAGCAGCGTACACCACCATGCCTAGCTCACAACACTTGTTTTTTATAGGGAATTACATTGAAAAAAAAAATTGAAGCTTCAGATTTTTCACATGGTCTGTATTATCCAAATCATTCTCTCCAGGGGCCTCCAGATTATAAAATGAGGAAAGCAGTAGAAGGTGAATTAAGGATTATGGCTAGCACATTAGTGGCTAGCACATTAGCTTTAGGACTTGTCTGTACCAAGGTAGAGCCAGTAACAGCAAACATTTTAGCATGTCTCGTCAGAAGCCAAGCAGCTGGTAGACCCAGGTATTCTGGTCAGCTACAGAAGGCAGAGTTAATACTAAGCCTACTTGAGTGCCGAGAGAGATCTACTTCCAGCCGAGATCTTCTGTGCTGAACATACCTGAGCTGCCCTGCATGTTGGTCCACCCTGTTAGGACTGAGGTGTTTATGGAGCCATGACTGACACCGCCCCCCCCCCGCCACAGTGATCTTCCCCAAACTGTTGAAATGATTTGCAGATTACCAATATATTGACCTTCAACCCACAGCTACTCTGATATAGTCTGGAAGTAACCCAAATCCTTTTGTAAGATGATGTCAGATCTCTTTGGAAAAGTATAGTTACTTGTTAGGAATAGAACAGTAATCTAAGGTGGCAGGCCTATGCTAGTGAGAATACATTTTATCAGATGATAAATTTCCCCATCCCAGTCCTCATCAGACTGTCTGAAAACATTATTTTACTTTATGAAGTCTTCTGAGTACTGTATTGAATTACAGCAATTAATATGACATACCTGTGTACTCACAATATGTCTTGGTGTTTTTGTTTTGGAAATGAAATTATTCCTGGGGGACAGGCTGTATAAAGCAGGGTGAGGGGCTGGGGATTTAGCTCAGCGGCAAAAGCGCCTGCCTGGCAAGCGCAAGGTCGTGAGTTTGGTTCCCGGTACCAGAGAAAAACCAAAAAAAAAAAAAAATAAAGCAGGGTGAGATGAGATGGGATTTGGATTTCTTAGCAAGGTGGGACTTCAGAAGGCCCAGAAGGAGGAAGAATACTGAAGAGGTAAGAGAGCAAGGCGTCCCTGTCGGGGAGAGGGGATGGCCTTAGCATGTCAGATCAGCAGAGCCAGTTTAAACTTTGAACTTAAAACCTGGACAGTAGCCAGTTTAAACTTTGAACTTAAAGCCTGCACAGTAGCACACACTTGCCATCCCAGCTAATAGGGAGGCTGAGGCAGGAGGCTCCCAAGTTTGATGCTAGCCTAGGCAATTTACCAAGACCCCATCTTAAAAAATTAAACTTTGAATTTAGTTCAGAAGGTTCTAGGGCTCAGAAGCAGGGCTGCATCTGGCCCAAGAGGAAACAGATGAGTAGAAGGGTGCAGAATTCAGAAAGTGGCACCTCCTGGGGACAGAACTTTTGCTATTGTAGTATTTGGAAAGTATCCTACTTTTAAGCTGTTTAACTTGATGAGGAGGATTTTTTTGTGAAAAATTCTCTCTTCAAGGGGTGTTCAGCTGTCATTCCAGTGCATCTTGTGCATGGCCTTGTCTCTTCATATAGAATGATGGGGTTGGTCACTGACTTTCAGAATGGGGTCTCTGAAGTTTATTAAGGAAGTAAAGGGAGGTTGAGAGTCAAAACAAGAGCCTGAGTACTAATTATTTTTCAAAAAGTCTAATGTAACAGTATAACTGTACTATATTAAGCAGAATAAGACTTATTTCTTTCCTTCTAACTGAAATTTTATAATAGTGATTATTCACATTGATCAGAAGGTTGTTCATTTGTTTGTTTGTGGTGCTAGGAATGGAACCCAGGATCTCACATGCTAGGCAAGTGCATTGCCACTTAGCCACAGTACATAGGCATAGTTTAACATTTTGATTGATATACTCCTTAGTCTTGGTACATGGGCTTTATCCTTCCACTTCTTACCCTCTTTCCACAGATGCCCACTTCGCTCTGTTCTCCACATCAGGGTCTCAAGGTAGAGCTTCCCTAACCACCCTGTCTATAGTAGGATGCCCTCCCTTCTGAGTCTCCCTTCCCCTGCCTTATTCTTCTTGGACCAGTTCTGTGAGAGTAGCTTTGTGTTTCAGTCTCTGCTGTGTTCCCAGTTTCTAAAACAGCCCCTAGCACAAAATAAGGCACTAAATTAAACAGTAGGGAAAAAAGTATATAGGATAAAAAGTAATAGATTATAACTTAACTATTGGATTCTGTTTGAAGTGAAAAATATGGAAGAAAGCATGGAAATAAAATGCCATCATGATGATTTTTTAAGTTTTTAAAAATGAATACCTACTACTACTGGGAAACAGAAGCTTCGCTTAGGAAAACAGATTTTTGTACAAGTGGGGCAAACCATGAGAAGCTTTGCCAAGCTTTTTGCTTTGAAAAGTGTTAAGTGAAAGCCAGGGCTCTATAATTATTATTGAAGTTGTCTGCTTTCAGATTAACATAGAGAGAGGCAGACAGACCCACAGACATACTGACTGACTCCTACCTGCCAAATGAATACCTTTGAGACCCCTTAGAGTAGTAGACACTGTACATGCAAAGAAGAACTCCAGCTCGGATTGGGGTTGAGGGTCCTAGTGGCTGTTCTTACGAAGCTCTCTGATTAAAAGTAAAGACCAGCAGTCGCACAGGACCTGGCAAGGGAGGGGCGGGTGGTCTCTAGCAAGGGGACCATAAGAAATACTGAAATCCATAATTGTACCTCTGGTTCAGTGGCAGAGAACTTGCCTGGCATACATGAGGCTGAGTTTGCTCCCCAGCACCACAAAACAAAGCAAAAACAAAAACAAAACAAAACAAAACAAAAAACCAAAAAAGCCAACACAGAATTTTATCTCTGAAAATTTAAAATTTGGGAACTAAATGAGTTAACACACACTTAAAATGCTGAGTTTAATCAAATTGTGGATAGTTCTGGATGATTTCTTTATTGCCACTGCGATTTGATGACGGGCGCAGTGGAAGCCTTCATTTTTGTGGTTTCCCATTTATTCCAGCACAGCTATGAAAAACAGTTTGAGGCTCAATGATTTCTGTGCCAGTGGAAAAAAAAAAGAAGAAAAGAAAACCCCAGGAACAATGGCTCTTCCAGCGGTAGCTGCTTCTTTGTCTTGTCCACTTTCTCTCAGCCATTTTTCAGGCTAAACCCTGTAAGTACGTGTAATTAGAGATTAGGAGTTGGCTAGATAACTTCAGAGTTAGATCAAGATCGATAATTAGTCTTGGTAAGAACTATACCATATCTACCTCTTTTTAATGCTCCATATTTTGGGCACCCAGACTGGGCCCTCAGATACTTACACTGATCCAGGAAGAAGCCGCAGCTCCTGAAGGCTGGTGGAGGGCAGTGGTGAAAACTGAGGCATCCTCAGCCTTCCAGCCCCACCCCAGCCGGTAGTCTTCAGCATATTTGGGGTCAGGAGAATTATCAGCCTCTGGACACATTTCCTTCTTAGAGCAACTAATAAAGAATATGGGCCCCTTTGGACTTGAGTTTGTGAATTTTTTATTTTTTTAAACAGGAGATTAAACCGAGGACCTTTGCACTGAGCTACATCCCCAGTCCTTTTTTAATTTTTTTATTTTGAGATAGGGTCTTGCTAAGTTATTAAGTTATTAAGCCCGGGCTGGGCTTGAACTTGTGATCCTTTAAAGGATAATTTCTTTAAAACATAAAATTATGACTCATACAGATATAAACAATTCTTTTAATTAATAAGGTTATCAGTAAGATGTTACAATCTGTTCAGAGAACCAAAAAAAAAAAAAAAAACATACAGTTGGGCTGGGGACTTAGCTCAGCGGCAAAAGCACCTGCCTGGCAAGTGCAAGGTCGTGAGTTCGGTTCCCGGTACCGGAGAAAAACCAAAAAGACAAAACAAAACAAAAAAAAACAATCTGTTCAGAGGACTGTTCAAAGAGCAGACAGGCACACACTCCATGAAATGAATTTCAGATAGATGTAGCTCTGGCTTGTAGAGCAATACATTTTCTTTCACCCAGACAGCATTCTTTGTCTGTGGACAAGAATCACTTGTATTTGTATTACTGTTAGTTATGTACAGCTTAACAGAGTTGGAGAATAGCTCCAAAACATGAACGTGCAAGTTCCATAGGATCAGAACTTGGAATATTATATTCTAACAAGGTCTACTTTTCCATGGAAGCTGTTTAGTAGCCTTTTTGGTCTATTTCAAGGTCTTTTACAATTTATCCTGAGATGGGTACTACCCAGGGAGAGGGCTGTGCAGGCTGGATTTTCATCCAAATCACGCATGTTAGATCCTCCAGATTTGTATCTCCTTTCTCTTTTCTCCAGCCTGAGGAGTGATCCCTGCATGTCCGCTATAGATTTCCCTGACTTTTTTCTTCACACAAGTAGATAGCCTGCCCTTAGGACCATGCCTGTTAGGGTTCTACCAAGCCTTTCAGGGCCCGAGTGAGGCCTGAACAGTGAGGACAGGTGGGAAGGAGAGGGTTGCTTGGAGGTTGAATGGAAGAGGGGGGCTCAATTGGAGCCTGACGGTGGGGAATACACAGTGAATGTGAGCTGTTACTGACCGGGAGAGTTCCCACAGCCTCTGACTGCATTCTGGTCTAGTCATTCTCCTTTCAGGTGCTTTCCACACAAATCTGCTGCCTCAGTCTGGCTGGAAGTTCCTTGTTCCTCCTCAAGAAGCACACTGCTGCTACTGCATGACTACTCTTGCCCTATCTTCTCTCACTTCTTCTTTGCCTGATTTTTTTTTTTTCTAGTACTGGAGATTAGACCTGGGATTTTCACACTAGGCTAAGAGGTATGATTGAAACTTACGATGAATGTTTAAATTTCCTCCCTTCCCTCCCTTCCTCCTTCCCTCAGTTCTATGACTGGATAATCTTTCTCATTTTCTTCCTCACTGTACTCCCCTGCATTCCCCTCCCTTTCTTCTCTGTCTGCTATTTTGGAGAGTGAGCCCAGGACCTTGCATATGCCAGGCAGAGCAGAACCATTGAACCATACCCCCAGCCCCTTGATAATCATTCTTATCCAATATATAATTATTAGGGAGACACATGAATTGCAAGGAACCTTTGGCCTTTCTAGGATAGTCTTTTAGGAAACAATATGCTGGTATGTGACAAATCAAGTCTATCCATGATGTTCTGTTTCAAGGGCAGGTGTTGAACCAGCACAGCAGATTGCCCCAGTGAATATATTGGAATAGACAGCTTGGGGCACAAGGCTTAGATGAACAAATCCTCAATGATCCGCAGTGTGGTGACTATAACTTTGCCTTTTAGTTCCTCATTTTCTCTGCTGGTAAAGTGAGATCAGGGTTATCTACCCGCAAATGTCTCTGTACTTCTTGTAGAACGTAGTTTTGGGTCTGGAACTGGGGAAACAGCCTCGCTTGTCACAGATAAGCTATCCCACCGGACAATGTGCATGGTCCTGAAGCGTTTGATGGTGACGAGGATGCTAGTGTGGTACTTTGGTCCAGGAGCTGGGCAGATGCTGCCCCTGTCCGTGCTCACCTTTGTTGCCTTCACCAGATGCCATGGGAAAGCTTCAGCCCTTGGTCTGGGACTGGGGCTGTCAGCCTGGTTAGGTGAGTGAAGCTCCCAAGAAATGACTGATTAACAGGTTGAAGGACATCTGATGGGAACTCCACGAGGGGCAGTGGTTTGTGGAACATCTTTGTGTTCTGCCCTGTGGAATTCTTCAGGTGGTTTGCAGCTTTGCTGTTGTTGTTTTTTAGTGAACTACAAAATCTATCATTATATCTCAAACCTGATGAGTATACATGAAAACAAAGTTAAAATGATTTTTAAAAATTCTGTTTATGACAGTAAACTTTTTAATAAGTAGCCTACCAAATACAGAATTTACCCAAATTTATTCAGTAATCGTATTGTCAAAGAAGAGCAAAGAAAGTCCCTAACATCTTGCTATAAGTCACTGTTGTTTAAGGTCATTATGTACCATTGGTAAGTTGTGCATGGCAGAGTTAGTCCCATTGAGCGGATGAGGTAGGCTGCGATCCCTTGCCAAGCTACATGCTCTGACCCTGGGCAGTGGCCACAGGGAGAAATGGTTGCCTATTCCCAATCCATCATGGGGTTGAGGGAGTATTTTTAACTTGTCATCTTTTGGCGAAGCTAAGCACCCATCCAAACCAGGATCTCTTCCTAGTTGATACAAAGATGCTGTGTAGAGCAGTTTATGTCTTGTGGCTTTAATTGGCTTAGCTGTAATGTTAAGCTAGCTAAGAGAGTTTTAAACTATGCAAAGGTATAAACTTTAAGTATTTTCCAGGTACAATATTAAGAGACTTAGTTTTAATTAGTAAACATCTGAAGTACCTTTTAGCATTTTCTTTGATGTATGTGTATGATGAGATATTCAGAACCAAATGCCTGAATGAATACAGATAAATGGGTAACTTTTCAACAAAAGTTCACATGAAGTTAAAAATTCTCTGCTAGGTATGGTGGCGCACATCTGTAATCACTGCTTTTTCAGAGCATAAGGTAGGAGGATTATGAGTTTGAGCCCAGCCTGGACAATTTAGGCACTCAGAAGACCCACTCTTGAAAGAGAGAGGGGAGAGGGAAGAGAGGGGGGAGAAGGATGGGAGGGTGGGTGGAAGGAAGGAAGAAAGGTGATAAGGAAGGAAAGAAGGATGGAAGGAAGGCAGGGAAGGAAGAGGGAAAGGAAGGGAAGGGAAAGGGAGGCCGGGCATGATAGCACATGCCTATAATCCCAGCACTCGGGAGGCTGAGGCAGGAGAATCACCACAAGTTGGAGATCAGTCTGGGCTACATAGTGAGTTCAAGGCCAGCCTGAACTGCATAGTGAGACCCTGTCTCAAAACAACAAAAACAAAAAAAAGAAAGAAAGGGAGAGGGCTTTCTTGGAGATACAGCTCAGCACAAAAGCCCTGCATTTAATCCTAGTACTGGCTGGGGGCAGGGCTCAGTCCTTGTCAAAAGCCTAGTTATGAGGATATCTATTGGTGATGTGTGACGGTAGTAGAGGTAAGTGCGGAGAACCTGACAGAATTCCCAGCTTGGGGTTCCTGTACACAAGGAGCCTTTGTGAATAGCCAGCTGCTCCCAGAGCTGCATCCAGTGTTGGTCAGCTCTGATTTTCCAGGTGCAAGATGTGGGTTTCTCCAGGTTTACTGTAGGACCCACTGGTAAACTGGGCCTTTGAAAGAACTCTGGCAGGGCCAGGAACCTGAACTCATCAATCTCAGGGTTTTGATTGAGTCTTTGCTTCAAGACTAGCTCCACTTTGGCCCTGTTTTATCCTGCAGCCTACCAAATGCTTTGCACTCTGCCAGTCGGGTCAGCTTGTGCCGGGCATCTATCCTCAGGCCTGTCTGGCAGAGCTTATGAGGACTGACTGCCGAGAGAAATTGAGGGCAAAAATGGGCTGGTGGGGTGAAGGGCTGTGGTCCCCCTGTGAAGGAGGTATGTGGTATTGGCTTGAAAAGCCAAGGACTGGCCAACACTGGCCTGAAAGAATCCTGTGAGCGAATCTGCTGAGGACCAAGTGCAAGTAGACGCCAAGAAAGGGGGTGTTTTCAGTAAAATGTGAGTCCCCATGTGGTTGCTGCCCAGAAGAAAAAATAGGCTCTTAGTCACGTTATAGTCATTGGGGAAAAAACCCCAACACTCACAGCTTAAAGGAGGAGAGGTTTACTTTGGCTTCCATTGTTAGTCTGTGGCCAGCTGGCTCCAAGGCAAAAGACAGCATGGTGGAAAGGCCTGGGTGGAGGAGAGCTGCTCGCATTGTGGTAGCCAGGAAGCAGGGAGAGAAGAGGGGAGCTGGGGAGGGAGATAAACCTTCTAGGTCACATTCCCTGTCACCCAACTCCAACCAGCCCCAGCCTCCTAACAGCAAGTCACCTAGATGACCCCATAATCCAGTCACTTCCTCAGAACCCCACCTCTGAACACATGAGGTTCTTGGAGGACATCCTGTTTTTTTGATCCTTTGTTGATTTTTTGGGAGGAAGGTTTGAGAGAGTGTTTTACTATGTACTCCGGGTGACCCTGAACTCATTATGTAGCCCAGGCTGGCCTCGAACTCACAGTGATCCTCCTGCCTCAGCTTCCTGAGAGCTGGGATTACAAGCCTGCGCCACCATGCCCAGCAGGGGAACATCTGTTTCTAAACCGTAACATAGGCTGGGGAAGACACTGTGTTTTAAAGTGAGCAGAATGCAAGGGAGCGTGTACGAGAAAGCTGCTGCCTCGCTTGCTATCGGAAACACCATTTCTTGCTTTAAGGGATTCTACATGAAGGCCCCTGTGGAACAAACCACGCCAAGTGGCTGTGCACAAGGGCAATATAACCATCAGAATCCGCGGTGGATACACATAGATATTTTCTGTTTTATAAAAGCATAACCCCCCAAAACTCTTAAGGGTCAGAGGCATCATAAAAGAATGGTTGGATTCAGTTTGGTTCGACTCAGTTTGGTTTGATTTGGTTCGGAGACAGGTTCTTGCTATTTAGTTCAGGCTGGCCATGAATTCACTGTGTAGCCCAGGCTGGGCTCAGTGATCCTTCTGCCTCAGCCTCCAAGGTGTGCACCACCACACATAGTTTTCATAAGAATGTTCAGGCACGTTATGGTATTACATTTTGTGAACTGTATGTATAATCTATTCTGATAGATGATGTTTTTAAAATCTTTACGTCTGGCCTGCTCTCTCTGATGCTGACCTGCTGCTGGAGGTTAAATCCCAGAGAGCATCTACCAGGCTGTGTTTGGGTAGAAGTTTCCCAGCCAGGCCAAGTTAGAAGCACCTGGCAAGCCAGTGGGCTGGAGCTTTTGTGTAAGGTGCACAACCTCCATGTGCGGGACTTCACAGGGGCCTGAGCGTGAAACATCCTGTGCCAGGAACAGCCTGGAGTCACTTCCCACAGTGTGGGAGAGAAGATAAACAGGGAGGGGGATGAATGGTCTGCTCGCCACTGGCTCCATGTCTTCTCTTTACACTTTTTCTTATACCCCTTGCAGATTTCTTGGTTCCTCCAGGTCAGTTCTAGCCCTTGTTCCCTCCCAGGAGCCATTCTGTCTTTTTACCATCACTCATAGGCCTCCTTCCAGCTGGCCACCTTTGCCCCTTGCCTGATTTCTTCCTCCTTTTTATTCTGAGACTCCCAGGTTACTTCGGTTGAGCAGCCCTCCTTGTTCTATTCTTCCTGCTCCAGGTACACATCTGGTGATGTGTCTTGGGGGAATCTGGTGCTGGACGGGGCTTACAAAGCTCCTTTATGTCAAGGAACTCAGTTAAAGTCATATATATGTTTGTCTATAGTATAAATATCACATTTTTAATTTAAATGGTATTTACCAAAGTGGTCAAAAAAGTTTATTTTCTGATTATGAAAGTATTTGTTGTTTTTTTTTTTAATAAAAATTGGACTATTGTACAAAAAAGGAAGAAAAAAATGAAAATTGCTGGTATTCTCATCAGCTAGAGAAGATGACCACCACTAATAATTAGATACATATTGTTCTAGCCTTGTTCCAATGTGTGAAAACTTACAGAAGTGGGATATTATACATGCTGTCCTTAATTCACCTTTGAGTATGACGCAAGCTGGTTATTGGAGTTATAAATATGGGTTTACATTATTGCCTTAAGAATTTTTAATGGAATTGTGGAATGCAAGCAGGAGAGAGCACAAGCTGTGCATACACAGCGTGCCTCATTGTCTTCAGCTTCTCTGGTTCCCAGTATAATAGACTCTGTCTTGCCTTTGTTTTGGTTGCCATTTTGAAAATTGGTCTTTTGTGTCATGATTGAGTGGCAAAATTAAAGGCTTTGTTCTGGAAGAAATGACTGAAGCTAATTTAGAATTTGTCATATCACGGTTTGGAATTAATCAAATTTAATTAGGGAATGTACACCATTTCTTTCTGAGAGCATAAAATAGCTGGCAAAAGTTTCCATTGCATTGGTTTGGGCACATGCCAAAGATGTTGGTGGTCTCCGCTGTTCTGTTTTTTAGATTAATATACAGTAATTGACTTTTTGGTATACAGTTCTATGAAAAAATATATATATACACACACACATACACATGCAAACCCCTCATTTAGCCACTGTCACGTTTAGGAATATGGAGCAGCTTCATCAACACACAACATGTATTCCTTTTCCTTTAGAGTTTCATCTAACCCTTGACAACCACTCATCCATTTCTTATGACTGTAGTTTTGTCTTTTCCAGAATTTCCTAGAAATGGAATCATAGAGTATGTACTTTTGAGATCATGTAAAGCATTCATTCATGTTGTGTTTTGTTTTTGTTTTTTATAGTGGTGGGGATCAAACCCAGGCCCTAGTGCATGCAAGGCAAGAACTCTACCGCTGAGCCATGTCCCCAGCCTCTCATGTTGGGTTTTATCAATAGTTCATTTCTTTTTATTGCTGAGTAGTTTTCCATTGTGGGTAGGTACCTCAACCCCTCCATCCCTCCCTCCCTCCCTGCATTTCTTCATTCCTTCATTCATTTTTGTGATTGTATCAGATCTATAGGTTAATTAGTAAAGAATTGATAAGCCTGATGTTAGCAGTATATTTTTTGTCCCTAGCCCATTTCGGGGTGAGGAAGTTCTGTGTTCTTCCAGGTTTGCTGACAGCAGTTACAATGAGCAAGCACTGAATTTTGTCAGTTTTCTCCTGCATCAATTGATATGTGTTTTTTTCTTAGTTGAGCAGCTAATATGATGGAGTACATCTAGTGATTTTTAAAAACTGTGCCAGCCTTTTTGACCCTGGTAGAACTCACAATTGGCTATATTATTCTCTTTTACATATTGCTGGATTTCATTTCCTTGTCTGTGTTGAGTATTTTTTTTTTCTATATTCATGAGGAATATTGGTATGTAGCATTCCTTTCTTTGATTTTGCTATCAAGGTAATGCTGGCCTCATAATCTGAATTGGGAAGTGATCCCTCCTTTTCTGTTTTCTAGAAGAGATTTTGTATAATTGATATTATTATTTTTAATGCTGGTTAGAATTTGCCAGTGAAATAATCTGGGCCTGGAGTTTTATTTTTTTAGAAGGTTTTAAACTTCTAATCAGTTTATTTTGATGAAAGAGTACTTACGCGATCTTTACTGCTTGAGTGAGTTTTGATAGCTTGTGGCTTTTAAGAATTACTTCCTGTCATTGTCATTTATTTGAGAGTTGTTTGTAGTTTTCCTGTATTATCCTTTCAACTTTCATGGAGATTTGTAGGGATAGCCTCTCTTTTATTTCTGGTAATTGATAGTTTTTCATCCTCTATCTGGCTAATAAAGTACACCAATTTTTGTTTTTTTAAATTTCTGTTTTTTTCCATGTGACTGATTTCAGCTATGTGCTGTATTTCTTTTCATGTACTTTAATATTACTTTGTCCCACTTCTCCTCAGCCCATAGAATTTACAGTATCTTTTTGTGCCTGGCCTGTTTAACTCAGCATAATGTCCTCCAGGTTCATCCATGTTATATCATGTGTCAGAGTATTTTAACTTTTTAAGTCAGAATAATATTCCTTCATATGTATATGTCATATTTTGTTATCCATCCTTTGATGGACACTTGGGAATAATGTTCCTGTGAATTTGGGTATACAAATTTTCTGAGATGCTGTTTTCAGGTCTTTTGGGTTTATACCCAGAAGAATTGCTGGATTATATACTAATTCTGTTTAAATTTTAAAGTAAACCTTCATGCTCCTTTTTCACAATGACTGCACCATTTTATATTTCTACCAGTAGTGCCTAACAGTTCCAATTGGTCTATATTCATACCAACAGTGTTTTTCTTTTTAAAATTATAATAACCATCCTAATGAGCATGAGATGGTATCTCTTTGTGGTTTTGATTTGTATTTCTCTGTTGATTGGTGTTGAGCGTCTTTTCACGTGATTGTTGGTCATTGGTACATTTTCTTTCGAACAAATATCTATTCAAGTCTTTTCCTATTTTTAAGCTGGAGTTATTGTTCAGTTGTAGGAATTCTTTTAGATTCTGGATAATAACTCTTTAACAGTTAAGCTATTTGCAAATATTTTCTCCCATTCCGTGGTTTGCCTTTTTATTCTATTGACTGTCTTTTGATGCATGGAAGTTTTAAATTTTGACTACTGTTTATCTATTTTTATTTTTGTTGTCTAGGATTTTGGTATCTGTATTTGTCAGCTTTCCTGTTGCTGGCAAAGCACCTGATACCCACAACTTAAAGAAGAGACATTTACTTGGCTCATGGTTCCTGGGGGTTTGGTCTATAGTTTGTTGGCTCCAAGGCAGAAATATGATAGAAAGGTGCGGTGGACCATAACTGCTTAGCTCATGGAGGCCAGGAAGCAGAGCACAGGGGAATGGTGTTAGGGATGTACTGTCCAAAGGCACACCTCCAGTGACCCACATCCAGCCAAGCTCACCTCCAACAGAACAGTCAGCTCTGAACATCAGTGGGTGAGTAGCTGTGAGTATAAGTGTGTGTCACCATGCCCAGACGTTATGTTCGATTTTTTTGCTGAGAGTGTCTTTGTACTAATTTTCTTGTTTTTTGTGTGCCTGGTAATTTTAGTTTATATCATTAAACCATGGCTATTTGATTATTTTGTTGTGAGAGTCTGGTTTTATTTATATCTTATGAAGAATGTTATTTTTGTTGTTTTGCTTTACAAGGCAGTCAACCTGGTTGGATTTAGTTGGCAAGCTCCTACCAGCCTCTTAGAGACTGGGGATTCAATATTAATTCTGTTTCAAAGCCTTTCAGTGCTGTTTTCTTTGTGAGTGGCACCCAGTGGCCAGTCTAGGACCTGAGTAGAGAACTATCCCATAGTTAAATTCTCAAGGTCTGTACAGCTTGGGGTGAGCTCAGGAGTCTGTAAACATCTATGAATTTTCTTTCTCCTTTGCTATCTCCTGAGTACTTTCTAGTTCCTGAGAATCCTCTTTGAGGTCTGTGTCCACAAAGCTGGCCCTTTAGTTAGTCCTCATTGATGGGAAGATGGAAAGAGAAAGTAATGTGTGTTCACTCACCTCTTTGGGACCCTAATTCCTCTGATGGTATGGGGAGAGTCCCCTCCTTGAGCGTCATGGATGTCTGCATCTGCCGTTGCACATCAGGATTGCCTGGGGTCAGTAATACAAGAGAGATCGAGGAAAAATATTTATTTATTTATTTGGTACTGAGACTCAAATTCAGGACCTCATCCTTGCCAGGCAGGCGCTGTACTACTGAGCTAAATTTCCAGCCCCAAACATTTAGAAAGAAAAATAATACTCAGGCCTTCCCTCATGTCTGTGAGTGTTAGGAATCCCCTTGGCTACTTGTACAGCCAAACTAGAGGGATTGGCCTAGACACTCTTTGTCTATACCTGGTTTACATTTCTGGATTTGAGGATACTTGAGTCCAAGCTGGAGATACTTCAGGGAAAATAAGAACCTGACTGCTCTTCAGGGTGCTTTGAATGTGGGTTGTTTTCACTGTCTGCCTACTGCTATTAACTTATTAGAGTCCTGCTCTGAAAATATGCTCCAAGGGTTGTTTTCAGGGTTGGTAGTGCATTCAGCAAAAGACTGGCTGGAGTTGGACCTTCTTCCTTCACTGAACTAGAATACTAAAATTGTAATATTTGGATGCTAATTTGTTTTTATTGTCTGTAGCAAATAGGCTGCTGGCTTGCCTGTTGGTTTGCTTAGACTAGAGATAAATTACCGAGCTGTAATGTTTTGATTTATATTTTTGTTTGTTTTGCTTTTACGATATGCAGATGTTTTAAATATCACTCTGGGATGTTACTGGCATATGCAAGGACTCATGTAAGAGTATGTATTTAAGGTTTGGGCTTAATCTTTTCATATTAATGAATAGTCTTCCACTGTGAATGTGAAAACAGAGCATTCTAGAAGAAAAAAGATTTGTGGATCCCCACCACACACACACACACACACACACACACACACACACACACACACAACCCTGCACCTAAAACGAAGTCTTTTGCTTCCTCCTTAACTGACCTGCACTCAGCTTCTGCATGACTGATGTCACCAGGCCTGTTTTCACTTGACTGCTCTGTTCTTGCCTGTTTTATATTCTTATTGCTGAATCTTTGACCTTTAAGTTTAGGTAGGTTAGAGTCCGCCTGTGGCACCAGTCTGGCTGATGCTGCAATAATTTTGTAGCTTATCATCTTGCTCACCAACAATCTCAAGTCTCTTATCTATGGATAGAGCGTGATAAACCAGGTTTGCCTTTTTTTTTCAAGTGATTCTAGAATCTTAAGAGCTGTGTCCTAAGCTGACATGGAATGTTAATTGTCACCCTTTGGATGGGGTCCAGTTTAGACAGGGTTTAATGGTCTTATAGTGGATGCCATTCTCGGCTGCTAAGTCAGCATGCCCAGCTGCTAATTACTGTACATTCATAGGGGATGGAGCAGGGAAAGAGCGGGACACAGTTTCTGAGTGTGCCACCGCTGTGCAGTGAACTAGTGGAAGTCAAGAACAGGACATGCCTGGAGGCCCTTCCTTGGTCAGCACGGTTGACCGGGGTAGGGGGGTGGGGGAAGCTGATCAAGACACAGGCGAGTAAGTGCTGAGTGCCAGGGAAGCACAGAGGGGCAGAGAGTAATTTGGGCGGCTTTCCAGAGATGCTTTCTCTTACCATTTTGCTTTTTTAAAAAACGGCTTCTGAGGAGTTACAATACCAATTAAAAAAAAAACAAAAACAGAACAGAACAGAAAATACTAGTAAATTAAAAGAAGAAAACAAATTTCCTGGAATCCTACCAGTCAGAGATGAGTGCTGTTCACATTGTGTGTAACACTTTTGTCTGTGTGTGTATTTATCTGCGTGTGTGCGTGTGTTCTGGGGATAGAACCCAGGGCCTCCTGTATGCTAAGCCAGTGCTCTGCCACTGAACTGTATCCTGGACTCTTTCCCTCTACTTCACTGACTCTGGCAACCAATGATCTTAGCTCTGTCATTAGAGTTTTGTCTTTTCCAGAATGTCGTAAAAGTAGAATTATTCTGTAGGGAGCCCTTTGAGTCTGGCTTTATTCGCTTAGCACAGTTCCTTTGAGATCATCCTTGTTATGTGTATCATATTACCCTCTTTATTTCTGATTAATTCCATTTTGTGGATGTACCACATCTTGCTTATCCATTCATTCACTGAAGAACATTTGGATTTTTTTTCACTTTTGGGTGATCTTGAATAGAGCTGATATGAGCGTTTGTATCCAAGTATATGTGTGATCATAATTTTCATTTCTCTGAGGTAATGCCTAGTAGTGGGATTGCTGGGCCACATGGTGAGTGTATGTTTCACTTTATAAAAACCTGCCAAACCAGCCAGGTGTGGTAGTACATGCCTATAATCGCAGCACTCAGGAGGCTGAAGCAGGATTGCTATGAATTCGAGGCCAGCCTGGGCTACATCACAAGATCCTGTCTCAAAAAACAAAAACAAAACCTACCAAACTGTTTCAGAGGGGCTGCACCATTTTCACCAGTCGGGTGTGACTTTCCTTTACTTTTCATCTTGGCTATCACTTGGGTAATTGTTATTCTTTAAGTTGTAACTAGTCTAGTGGGTGTGAAATGGTATGTGATTGTGGTTTTAATTTGCATTTCCCTAAAGGCTAATGGTGTTGAGGATCTCTCATGTGCTTATTTGCCATCTGTGTCTTTTTTATGACAAGTCTGTTCATATCTTTTACCTGCTGATTTATTGGGTTGTTTTCTTACTGTAGAGATTGGAGGCTTTATATATTCTAACTATGTTCTTCAGCATTCTTTAAAGTTTAGCTTTTTAATGTGGAAAATTTCAAATACTATGGACTCGTGAAGAAAAGAGAGTAACAGATCCTCATGTACCAGCACCTTGCTTCCACAGTTTCTGCTTTAATAGTTATCACTATGTTGCATTTTTGTTCCTTCAACTCTTCTCTCTTTTTATTATACTATTTTTAAAAAGTCTCATATGTCTTGACCTTTCAATTGTAAATAGTAAATATGTATCTCTACCAGGTAAGAACTTTTTTTTTTCAAATGATGCATCTCCAATATCAGTAACACTTCTAAATAATAATTCCATAACATTATCTAACCAATATATGTTTACTTTTCTCTAGTGACCTCAAAAATGCCCTTTTGCCTTGCTTGAGTGAGGGTCTAAACAAGATCTGTACATTGCATTCGGTTGATATATTTAAAAGTCTCTCTCAATCTATAACAGCCCTCCTCTCCTTCTGTGCTGTTTGTTGAAGAAATGAGGTCTTTTATTTATTTATTTATTTACTCAATCTATAACAGCCCTCCTCTCCTTCTGTGCTGTTTGTTGAAGAAATGAGGTCTTTTGGCATATTGATGACCCACATTTCAAGTATTGACTGCAGGTCTCCTTTTAGCATAATTCTGACTTGGTTCTTTCACTTTCTCCTCATCTCCTAACAGGAGACAAGAAAACTGTATCTGTGCGCTGTGTGTGTGCTGCAGTCATATCAACAGGCAGTGATGAGACTAAGATTTAATGAGACTAAGATGGATTGGTGGGTGCTTGATCCATTTGTTTAACATTCCTCTTCAATTTTTTAATGACTTTAAGAGACATTGATGGCTGTGACCTAGATCAGTCATTTCTCATGGGGATGAGAGGATTTTTTTGCCCCCTCCAGGGACATTTGGCAGTATCTAGCTATGCATTCGGTTGTGACCCCTAAGGGTTGGGCTGAGTACTAGTACCTACTGGGTGGAGGTCAGGGATGCTGCTAAACATCATACAGTGCACAGGCAAGCCTCTCACAGCAAAGAGTAATCTGGTCCAGAGTGTGAGTGGGGCCAAATGTGAGAAACGCTGTTCTGGACTACAGCATGGGAATCAGAATTTTGAAAAGCTCCCCAGATGAACCAAGTACACAAACCCTTGGTGTAGAGCAAGGGTAGCAGGCAGTCCGAGATATAATTGGTTTGGGCTAAGCACAGAGGCAGAGAAAGCTTTAGTGGGGGAAGGATGACTCAAATGGGGGTTAGGAGGATGACTTTGGTAAGCGAACAGATGAAGTACAAGATTTTTTGGGTTGAATCCAGCAAAGTTAATGTCCTCTAGTTTTCAGATAGATTGAGAGACTCAGGCCTCTCTGGGTCAGGCATTTCAAAATGATGCTTTTCTAATTGTGTCATTCCTTCTGTGTTTGTTAGCTGGAGTTTTTAAAGGAACTTTATGATTATATATTTGCCTTCTCAGAAGTACAGCTTGCACCAGAAGGGCAAGGTACATGCTTGATTCTTTGCCTGTATCTGTCAGTTTTCCTAATAACAAATATGCTTTAAGCAACTCATTAGCAAAAAGTTGATGAGAACTTTTAAGTGAACAGTGAATTTGTAATGTCCATGCAAACATGAGATTTTATGCATTTAGTATATGTCAACATTTAGTAGTTGGTCAAGACTTTGTGTTTTGAAGTAGTTTCAGGCTTAAGAGAAAGGTTGTAAGAATAGTACAAAATAACGTATACTTTCAACTTTTACCTGGATTTTCCAAATGGTAATTTATTACATTAGCTTTATTCTTTCTCTCTCTGCCTATGTAAAATGTAAACATTTAGGCTTTTGCAGGATACAGTGCAGACTTAGTGCTTCTTTATCCTGAAAGACTCATATCCAAAAGACCAGGGTACTTTCTTACATAATCACAGTGTAATTGCTCAGATCAGGAAATTAACATTGATTCAGTTATATTAGCTAGGCTATAGACCTTATTTCTTTCCCTCAGTGTTTCAGAGCTCTTCTCTTTAGTATAAGAAAGTTGTGGATTGCATGTTGCGGTTAGTTGTCATGTCTGTTTAATCTCTAGTCTGGAATGGTTCCTTGGCCCTTGTTTTTCGTGCCATTGACATTTTGGAAGAATACAGGCCAGTTATTTTGTAGAGTGTCCCTCAATTTAGGTTTGTCTGACGTTTTCTCCTGTTTGGATTCTGGTTATTTTGTGGCATTGTCAGGAATCCCATAGAAGCCATGATGCTTCTTTGGAGTGCATCGTGTCAGAGGCAAATGAGGTAGATTTTTTTTTTCCATTACTGGGGGCTTCACTATCAAGTTACTTTTCCTGTGTAACTAATAAATATTTTTATGGAGGGTACTTTTAGACTATGTAAATACCTTTTGCAATCTCTCAAATTGTCATTCATTCATTTCCATGTCCACTGATGATTCTTGTCTGGATCAAGTACTGTGGTGGTTGCCAAAAGGTGATTTTTATAAATCTGTCCTTCTATATTTACAGATTGAACTTCTTGACTGTAAGGAAGAGTTTGTCATCTCCCCTCTTTACTTATATTCGTATGGACTCATAAGTTTGGATTTTATTCATAGATCTTAATAACTAGCTCCCCATACCCCTCTCCCAACCTGGCGATTGTACATGCTGAGCACAAGCGCTACCATTATTTGATGCTCATGTTGTCCCAGACTTGGCCAATGGGAGCTCCTTTGAACTAGTTCCCCTGTCCTTTAGATACATTTCCTTTATTCTCTGAATACAAGATGTTCAGGTGCAAGTGGATCCACCTACCCTAGTCCTAGAATTCTCTAAGAGCCCTGATTCTTTTAAGTGAAAAGTATGTGTGCACATGTGTGCATGTGTGTTTGCATGTATAATATGTATAGATATTTGTGTAATATGTATAGATAGACAGACTAACTGACCATTTCCTTACCAGGACCTACATTAGCCATTTCATCAAGAAACTCTTGTTCCTTTTAGTGAGAAACAGTATTTGGAGATCTCATTCTGGGCACTAAAGGGTCTTACTGTTACTGAGTAGTTATTTATAGGACTTGAATGTATTTTTTTGGAGACAAGGTTTCTCTAGTGCATATTTTTAAAAAGAAAAAGTAAGCTCATATAATTATGTTCCCATCCCCAACTTGTGCTTAAATTTTTGATCCTTAGAAACTAAAAATAGAATTACCATACGCTCCAGCAATTGTACTTCCAGTTATTTGCCCAAAGAATTGAAAGCAGGGACTTGAACAGATATTTGTACACTGTATTCATAACAGCATTATTCACAGTAGCTAAAAGATGGAAGCAATCCAAGCATCCACTGACAGGTGAACAAGTAAACAAAATGTGGTACATATGTACTGTAATAGATATTATTCAGTCTGGAAGGCACTTGTGGTATGTGCTGTGAATATGTTTTCCCACCAAACTGGAGCTGGTAAAGCAAGGCATGTGTCTGAGTTCTGTTGGACCTTTCACATACTTATGGCATGGACTACCATTTACTTATTTATTTATTTATTTATTTATTTAGGTTTTTTTAAGACAGGGTGTCACTACATAGTTCAGGCTGGTTTTGAACTCATTATATAACCCATGCTGGCCTCGAACTTGTGGTGGTCCTCTTACCTCAGCCTCCTGAGTGCTGGGATTACAGGCATGCGCCACCATGCCTGGCTGACTGCCAGTTATTTAATACTCACTATATACCAGATGTGATGCTATGTATTTTATATTTTATCTTTACAGGAACCCTATCTGGTCATAATTATCCCTTAATCCATTTTACAGATGAGTAATTAAAAAAGAAAACACACCCACTTTACAATTTATAAAATGGAGACCCAGAAAGGAAAAGTCCAAGGTCACAGAACTAACAAGTGGCAGAGCTGAGATCAGAGCCAGGGCTGTAGGATTCCAGAGCCCTAGCTCTTAAACCACTGTGTTAACTGGTGATACCATTCAAAGTTAGCGAAGGGAACTTGTGCACTCACCTTTGTGGGTGTCTGAGGATGTTAGGTAGAGATGCCCATTTGAGGGGAGGCATCTGGTTGTGTTGCAGCCTATGCCTTAGGCTAGAGAGATCAATTGGGAGTGGGAGCCCAGAGCAGGATATCCATTGATTGGTAGTGTCTGGTAAGAACACAGCAGAAGTAGCGTTCTGGAGAGCTCCCTTTTACAGAAGGAGCGAGGATGGAACAGGAGCAGTGGGAGTCAAGGTGGATGGGGGTGATTGCCAATGGCCAGCACTGTAGAAGATTCAGGAACTGAGTTTGAATGCTAGTCCTACTTTTAAGAGACTGTGTAAATCTTGGATAGTTTGCTTAACATCTTTGTTTCATTTCCCATATCAGTAAGGTAGGGTTTAAAAACCAGGCTCCTAGGCTGGGAGTGTAGCTCAGGGGTAGAGTATTTGCCTAGCATGTATAAGGCCTCAGGTTTGATCTCCACCACTGCAAACAAACAAACAAATGCAAAAACTATGTTCCCCTTGGAGTGATGAAGATACTCTGGAATTACACATAATATCGATGCCTGCACAACTTTGAATTTACTGAAAGCTACTCAGTTGTGAATTTTATGCTAAATAAATTATATTGCAATTAAAAACCAACCAACCAGTGGGGCACAGTGGTGCATGCCTATAATCCCAGGTACTCAGGAGGCTGAGGCAAGAGTATTCTAAGTCTGAGGCCAGCTTGGATAATTTAGCAAGACCCTGTCTCAAAATTAAAAAAAAAAAAAAAAAGGGCTGGGAGTATGGCACAGTGGTAGAGTGCTTATCTAGCACATAGGAGGCCTTGGGTTCAGTCCTTGACACTGCAAAAAACCACCTCTCCTACCCACAGAAAACTAAACCAAGATGAAAAAAGACCAGCTAACCAATCCTGTTCCTCACAGAATGGAATCCCAGCTACTTGGGAGGCTGAGGCAGGAGGTTCACAAGTTTGAGGCTAACGGGCAATATAGTGAGACTGTGTCTCAAAAAACAAAAAACAAAACCAACAATAAGAATGAATGCTGCTGGCATCATCCATCCAAGTATAGTATTTGACCCAGTGGAAAGCCTCAGCAGATACTGGCTTTTTAAAAGAGGTCCACAGACTCACACATTCCAGGGGCCACTGCCTCTGGAGCTGGGGACACCATTTACAAACACCATGCTTAACAGCAGTCCCCCAATCTGTGGAGTAAGCATGTAATCCCCTGGGATCATGGCTTTAGGCACTTGAGCCTCCTCTGCTCCCTGCTCCTAATGCTTCGTTATTTACCTTTCCTTCCCACAGGAACTGGGCTGGAACCTCCTTCAGTCTGATGGTGCAGAGGGTTTAGGGCTGTGAGTCCCAGTGAGCTGGTCTTTCCTGGGTTTCTGCCTGGCCTTTTAGGATGTACGGTTCACCTTCTTGGCCTAAACTGATCCTCAGTAGAAGGCTGCTGCAGCCTGCCGGCTTTTCTCTCATTCAGCAAGAAAAGCAGTGTCCCATTTCCATTTGCTGAAGGGTGTTTGTTACAGATGGTGGGGTGAGGAGGTCCCTGAGAATTAAAGCAGGAAGAAGACGGAAAAGGGAAAGGCTTTGCTTTTGTATGATGTGGGAACATGATGCTGCCTTGGAGGTTTGAGCCTCATCCATGAAGCTAGGATCATGCGGGGAAGGAAGGGTGGAAAGAAAATCCTAATGCCAGCAGCATCGTTAAACATCTTCAGATGTGTATGGCTTAAAGGCTGTTTGTTTCCTGTGTCTTCTGCATGTGCATTGTTTTTCTCCATTACTAATCTAAACGGTCTGAAAATGGAGCTTGTTGGGCAGGGTAACTTTTGCAGTAAAATTCTGTGGCAAGAAAGATGCTGACCATCCTGTGGTTTTCTGAAATCATGTGCAATTATATCATCAAACCACATAAGATTTTTCTGGATTTTCTTTTGAAAACAAGAGAATGTTTTGCACTTCATTGGATAACACTGTTCATGTGCTCTAAGTTGTTGGATATCCAAAAAGTAATGTATTGTAATTCATGTGAGACTGTAATATTCTTTGTCCAGCTGCTGTTGACAAGGGTTTACTGTGTGCATTAGAGCTTACTTAGGCTTTTAAGTATAAAAATTTATATTAAAAAAGTGAGAGTCTTACCAAAAACTGAAATTGAATGCACATTCCAAAGTTCAGCTCTTTATCTATGGCTTCAAGATTCCAAAATAGCAAAATTATTTGCGCAGTAGAACCCAGCTTGAAAAGTCCATCAGGAGTCCTGGTTGGGTAGGCCTCTGTGATTGGGACTAGGCTCACAACAAACCAAGCAAGGGCTTCCTGGGGTGTTAACAGCCTGCACCCTTCAGTACTCATGGAAACAAAGCCTTCAGGGATGAGGCAGCTCAGCTTGGATTGTGGCTGCCCTCTGGGGTACACACCTTGCAGCCCCCTGCTGTGCCTGAGCCATTGAGCTATATTTCCAGCCCCATGATATTCATTCTTATCCATTATATAATTAAGAGGGAGACCCATGAATTGCAAAGAACCTTTGGCGTTTTTAGGATAGTCTTTTAGGAAACAATATACTGGTGTGTGACAAGTCAGTTCTCTATCCATGATGTTCTGTTTCAACGGCAGGTATTGAACTAGCATAGGCGGATTGCTCCATTGAATATATTGGACTAGGCAGATTGGGGCACAAGGCTTGGGTTAATAAATCCTCAGTGCGGTGAATATGATTTGGGCTTTTAGTTCTTCATTTTTTCTGCTAGTAAAGTGAGATCAGGATCATCTACCAGCAAATGTATCTGTACTTCTTGTAGAATGTAGTTTTGGATCTGGAACTGGGGAAACCTTGCTTGTCACAGATAAGTCATCCTGCAGGACAGTGTGCATGGTCCTGAAGTGTGTGATGGTGGTAGGGTAGTGACGAGTCTAACTCGTCACTACTTGGTGGACTAACTCCACCAAGTTAGTGTGGCATTTTGACCTGGGAGCTGGGCAGATGCTGCCCTGTTTGTGCTCACCTTCATTGCCTTCACCAGATCCACGGGAAAGCTTCAGCCCTTGATATGGGGCTGGGGCTCCAGGGGCTGCCAACGTGGTTAGGCAAGTGGAACTCACAAGAAATGACTGATTGCCAGGTTGAAGGATACCTGATGGGAACTCCATGGGGCCAGTTTGTGGAACATCTTTGTGTCGAGCTCTGTGGAATTCTCCAGGTGGCTTGCAGCTTTGTTGTTGTTGTTTTTAGTGAACTCTAAAATCTGTCGTGTCTCAAACCTGATCAGTATACATGAAAACAAAGTTAAAATAATTTTCAAGGCTGTCATGACTTTCTTCATGGTAGCCTGCCCTGCTTTTTGTCCTTTTACTCTGTCCAAGCTCATTCTGCAAAGTCAGTTTGTCCCTCACTCTTTACTTTTACTTTTTCAAATAAACTTTGTCACTGCTTTTTTTTTTTTTTTTTGGTTTTTCTCCGGTACCGGGAACCGAACTCACGACGTTGCGCTTGCCAGGCAGGCGCTTTGCCGCTGAGCTAAATCCCCAGCCCCCTGTCACTGCTTTAAAAATCCCTCAATAATCATATTGTCAAAGAAGAGTAAAGAACTTCCCTAACATCTTGCTATAAATCACTGTTGTTTAAGGCCACTTTGTACCACTGGCAGGTTGTGCACGACAGCATCAGTCCCATTGAGAGGATGCAGGAGGCTGTGATCCCTTGCCAAGCTACATGCCCTGACACTGGGTAGTGACCACGGGGAGAAATGGTTGCCTATTCCCAATCTATCACCCCCATGTCACCCAGCTCTTGGCACCCTCTCTTTTGGCCCTATTTATCTATCCTTCCTTCTTTCTCTATTTTCTTCATTCTTTTCTTTTTTCCTCCTTCCCTTCTTTCTTCTGTTCTTCCTTCTTGTCTCCCTCCCTTCCTCTCCCTTCTGCCTCGTCTTCCTTCTATCTGTCTGTCTGTCTGTCTCTCTCTCTCTCTCTCTCTCTCTCTCTCTCTCTCTTTTGGGATAGGGTCTCACTGTGCAGTTCAGGCAGGCCTGAACTCACTGTGTTGCCCAGGCTAGTCTCAAACGCATGATAATCCTCTTGCCTTAGCCTCTGCTTCCTCCTGCCTCAGCCTCCCAAGTGTCAGCACAGCTGGGCTCACCTTTCTCCTCTTCCTCTTCTTCCCCTTTTCCTCTTTCTTTTGTCCCCTGTTGCTCCTCTTCTTTTCTTCCCCGTCTTCTTTCTCTTATTCCTCTTTCCCTTCTCCTTCTTCCTCTACTTTCCCCCTTCTCTCTCTTCCTGTCCTCCCCCACCCCCTCATCCCCTTCTTCCAGAATTGGGGATTGGACGCAGGGCCTTTATACAATTATAGCTCCAGCCCCTTTTTATTTTTTGAGATAGTGTCTTGCTAAGCTCCTAGGTCCGCAGACTAGGCTGAAATTTGTAATTCTCCCACCTCAGACTCCCAAGTACCAAGATTACAGATGTGTGCCACCATGCCCAGCAGTCTTCATCTTTCTTAACAATAAGACTTTACTTGGTTCTGCTTCTTGGCTCCTTTGTGCTTATTACTACTGATTAATTAGTTCTCCCTGCCAGTGGCGGGTGGGGAGGTTTAGCTCCGGGAGGCCTTTTGTGCCTTTCCAGAGCAGGTGGTTTTCTTTTAATCCTTTGCAACTCTTAAATCCCTAGTTTAGGCACTGTTTATTTAGCTGAAGAAAAACAGTAAAAGTAAAGATCATGTGCAGAGACACAGATACATTGGTTGCAAGTTAATTTACATCTACAATTAGCTCTTTTGTTTCAGAACCAAAAATTGTTTGCTCATTGCTCTATTGTCCCAAGGGAGAGAAGGGTATTATATGTTCAGTCTACCCTGCTCAAGGGATGGTCTCCCTTAAGACAAGAACCCACAGATTATTTTTCTTAGAGGAGGGTAAGATGTTCCTAGAGTAAGATTCCCCTTAAGATTCATCAGCTGTGTGCTTTGTCAGACACTCTCATGGCACTGTCTCCCTTCCTCCCCCACCTACCTCGTGTGCTTTGTTCTTTGAAGAGAAATGATACATTGATGGTTTCCTCTATGGTCAAAGATGTGGAGGGCTGTGGATGTGGCTCAGAACTCTTGCACTGCACGCACAAGGTCCTAGATTTGATTTCCAGCACCAAAAAAAAAAGATGTGGAGAGACTCCAGATAAGTTATATATTAAGCATCTCATGGAGGAGATTGAAGTATGGGAAGAACTAGTCTTGGGTCCTTGGACAAACCCGGGCCACACAGTGGAGTGGCATGTTCTTCCTGCACGGGTGTGAGATTCAGAGGTCATAGTGTGGTCACAGAGCCTGATGGCACCCTAGATGCCTTACGTTATGGATGCTCCCTAGATGTGAGGCACTGTTGTTGCAAGGTGACTGAGCCCCTTGGCAGACTATATAATATGGTTTCTGGCCTGGAGCTTAGGTTTTAGTGCATCTGTCACTTAGCAGGTGCTCATGGATATTGATTGGAAAAAGGGTGGGAAAAGGCCTCATGCCTCTTCTGTCATCTGGTTGCACGATACCATCTTAATGTCCCTGTGGGTGCTGAGTGAGGCACCAGGTGCTTCCTGAAGAGGAGTTACCATCTGGCCCCATCCAATGCCCTTCTGTCCTTTACACCCTGAGGTCTTCCATCAGAAGCTCACCTCCTGGGTCTTGCAGCTAAGTACAAGCCACATCTGGCTCTTCAAATGTTTTCAGTTTCTGTGGAAAAAGAGACCTTTTAATTTTGAACGTGTTGGAGCTGTTAGAGCTCTACCTGATTGTGAGGGCAGAGTAGGCGCTTCTGTGTACACACGTGCTCGCCCCTCAATGAACAGGGTCCTGTGTCATTGCTACCCTGCTTGGTCAGTGGGCTTCTGTGCTTTTACTCTGTAAATTGTGTACAGCCTGATCAAGTTGAGTATTGATCAGCACATGATTTTTGAGCTTCTCAAACTGGTTTCCCTCTGAACACCTCTGTGGAAGGTGTTAATAGGTGTGCTGGGGAGAAATGCTGTGCTTAAGTAACATAATCCATGTGTCAAATAAAGATAAACAGATTTGTGTGGTTTTTCAGAACCGGTATAATGCTGATGTGCTACGAGTATGTCAAGAACAGGGATAAAATTAAGGTGGAAATAACATGGAGCACAAAGAAAATTCAGAGCTAGATGGCTGCTGTGGACACGGCCGTGCAGGCTTGTGTGAATTTAGGGCTGCTCCGTAACTGAAAGGGTCTGACTGCGCCAGTAGCTTCAGAGCACACCACCAGCGTAGAAAACAGTGATGGTTTGCAAACCATTAGTTCAGGAGGTAATAGGTTCTCTGCTCTTTGGTCAGAAAAATTTAGGGACCTCTCAACTTAGAATCGCAGGCACTTTGATGAGGGACTGGGTTCTGTCCCAACCCTCTACCCTGCCCCCACCCAAAGAGTGCAGTTAAAAGCCGGGCACTGCCTCACACTTCCCTCCTGCTTTTCTTCCAAGACTGCCGGAGTCCACTGTTGTCCAGAAAGCCATCTGAAGCCTTCTGCTGCTGCCCCAGTTCTCAGTGATTCTCTCTTTTGCACCCAGCAGCACTTTTATCTCAGTCCCTTCATAGCATCAAACCCCAGGTTCCTTGTGAGTAATGTGACTAGCGTACTTGACTCTGGCTGGTTTATAATGGAACGTATTGGCTGGTTTGTTACTGGGACTCCAGCATCCGTAGTCTCCAAGTGATACAGAGTGATCAGTGACACAGAAGAAGTTATCAGGCCTCACCCCTTACTTGTCTTGCACTTAGTCCATCTCCATTGTGATTCTGATGTGTACCTGATTGGGGGACCAGAGAGAGAGGCCATGCTTCGGAGGAGAGGAGCAGGTGAGCATGGGTGTGGAACCTGGTCCTGCCCACCTGAGCATGCAGCTGGGCTCTGCCCTGGCCCAGTGTCATAGGAAGGTGTGAACTGGGCATGAATTTGTGCCTGATTCCTGGTTTGGGGAGCACAAGGGTGTTGATGACAAACCATACCCTTCCTGCCTATCCACAGGACACCAAGTTCCAAGTAATGATTAGGCTTGGGTATGCTCTCCTTGGTTCTTCCAGCAGTTTGAAGTGACTTAGCATGAAAGGTACATGTATATGTGTGTGTGTGTGTGTGTGTGTGTGTGTGTGTGTGTGTGTGTGTATAGTTTTAAGAAGAAAAAGAATCAAGACCAAGAAAAAAGGGACATATTTGCTCCTTACAGAATTTCTTTATTGCTGTATTCTTCAAGTTAGAATAATACCTCCCGCATAATAGATGCTCAGCTAATTTTAGCCAAAGAAAGGGATGATACCCAAATATTACTTTAAAAATAAAAGACTTTCAAGGATGCCCGTACACACCCCAGTAACTTTACAGGATATAGTATCTGGCTTCCCATATGGGACTAACATTTCCTTAAGATATTATGAGGACCAAAATATCTCAGATCCAGTAAAGTACAGTAGTACTGTTTATGAACTTAATTTTTTCCATGATTGTGGTTGCAAACCAGTTTGGTCACAAACTGAATCAGTTTCAGTCATTAGGTTTGATGTTGACCTTATAGGAAAATTTGATTTGGTTCATGACCAATTCGGTTTGTGACCAGAATCATGGAAAGAATTAAGTTTATGAACTGAAGTGCCACTGTATTCTTATTCCCAAACAGATGAAGGTCCCATCCCTGTACCCGTCAGGATGAACTAGACCATGCTGCAGTAGAATTAAGCAGGGTTGTCCCATGTGTGCATTCTCTGGGATCAGGCTAGTGGAGCAACTATGGAGGCAGAGGTAGAGGGATGATGTCAGGAAAGTCTCATGTTAGCAACAAATCTCCCGGAGGTGGCACGCTACTTGGCAGTGCATTGACTGAAAGTAATCTCTTGGCCCTACACAACTTCAGAGGAGGTAGGCAGAGTCATCTCATGTGCTGGAAGGTAGAGAGCCACAGATACTTAACTACTCCTGCACTCTTCATGACAGATTAGAATTCATTTGACATTCTTGGTTTTTTATTTATTTATTTGTTTGTTTTCTTTTCTGGTACCAGAAATCGAACTCAGGACCTTGCGCTTGCCAGGCAAGCACTGTGCCACTGAGCTAAATCCCCAGCCCCCATTCTTGGTTTTCATTGGATGGTTTCTCTGTTTGTAGTGCTGCTATGAAACATAATTCTTGCAGAGGGTTTCTGGTACCACATGAACCAGTGTGGGAGTATGGCTCACCTATCAGTGACTTTGAATCTTAGGGACTGCTAAGAGGCCTACCTGGTAACATCACAAAAGACCCTCTAGATTCATGTCACTGTAAGTGTTTTCCAGTAAGTGGTCATTTTTAGGCATCTCATGTCATTCAGGATCAAAAATTAGTTAGTTATTTTTTGAGCCAGGGTCCCACTATGTAGCCCAGGCTGGCCTCAGACTCACAACAGTCCTCCTACCTCAGCCTCTCAAGGGCTGGGATTTCAAGTGTGGGCAACCACACCCAGAGCACTCAGTAGTGGCCAGGATATAGGTTGGCATGTGATCAAGGAGTCACTGGAGATGATGAACTCTTCTGATAAAGAAATAGAATCAATATAGACTAGAAGAGTGGCTTTCATTTTCCATTAAAGTTTTAAATTTCATTTAAATTATTCATGAATGGCTTCAAAGCAAAGGTTGGTTCTTAGACATCACTCATAATAAACTAGATATAAACTTAACAAACCTAGCTATTTTTAAAAAGTGTTCATAATGGAACATAACACTTTTTTCGTATTAAAAATATATACTCATCATAGACATTTTGGAAAATAAAAGACTAAAAAATTCCACCTACTTTCTATAGAATAGATTCACTATTAATATTTTTATTGTAAATTCTTCTTAAACTTATATCTATATGATATATTTACATATATTCATTGTTACATATTTGTTTCTAATATATTCGTATATTTTGTATGCATATAATAAACATATACACATGAATTATAAGTCTCAAGGACTGATAAAAATATGGTGTATTTAAATTTAAAATTTGATTACAGTGAAAGACATATTGCCATTAATCTCTCTCACATTATTCCCTATTACTCAGATACATTTATCCCATTATTCTTGCCACTTTCTGAAGCAATTCTAGGAGCCCTTTTTCATGAGTGAATGCTGCTGCCAAGTGCCGTCCAAAGAAAGGGTGGGCTCGTGAAGATATTACAGTGCCCTCATCTGCCTTTTTCACCTGCACAGGCATTGTGGGATTTCTGACTCTTCCCGAAGGTCAAAATGATTATGAAAGGTAAACATTTCTAATTGATTGAGGACACCGAGGCAGTCTTGATAGTGCAACTAAAGACACAAACTTGAGACTCATTATTTTGGAGGCCAACTTTAAGGAAAAATATGTACAATTAAAAACAGAAAACTAAATAGAATAGTGACTATTTAGACTAAGAAACACACTAAATTATGAATTTAAAAAGCATTTTCTTTTGCTTTGGACTCCACTAAGGTCGTTTATATTGTATTTGAATTTCAGTGTGATTAGCAATTCTGAAAAAGTGTACAAAATCAATCTGTTAGGTATATTACATAAGGATAGTCAGTATTCTCTTGTAAGGGGCTGAGGATATAGCTCAGTGGTAGAATTTGATTCCCAGCACCGTGGGGGAGGAAAAGTCCTTCTATGACATACATTGACTTATTGATGAATGTGTGTAGGAGTTTATCACCAGAACACTTGTTTCTTCAGGCTGTTTGAGTGTGTTGGAGGAAGTTTTGTGTGGCATTTTATTTGGAACTATCAGACTTTGTCAGTTCAAAACTTGACAGAAATACCAAGATACAATCTGATACATTGGGAAACATAAAACTGCAGTCTCCCACACATACATACTTGCTCTTTATAGTGCTGCTGTGATTGTTGTGCCCTACAAACTCTGGAATAAATTCTATTTCATGTGATTCCCACCAAAATGGGAGAAACTGTGGAGTGTGTTCATGGTTGCATAAGCTGCATCAGTGAGTGCATCCCTGATAAGGCACAACTTCCATGTAGGTGCTGGTGACAACAGGATTTGCCCCTTATGCTTTACACTTGATGAGCTAAAGAGTTTCCCACAGACAAGCTTCTGGCTCCATATGTTTCAAGCTCATTTCTCCTCAGCTATTCACATATTTCTAGTTGGTTCTGGTAGGGCAAGTTTATCTTATACATCTGGGGCCTGTCCCTTCATCATATGTCAGGTCAGTCAGTGCAGTGGATATTGGAGCATATCTGGAAGCCATTCCTACATTGGGAGGGCTACAGGCACTTAATCATATGTGGAAGTGACAGCGATTTCAAAATTTAATGTATATCTCAATCAACTTCCAATTAAAGTCTCAAAATGCTCATCGCTACTCCATCATCACCTTGCACAAGGAACTGTGACCAAGAGGAAGCTGGAGTGAAAGGAAGTCTTAGCTGTTTGATATTAAAATTTCTTGCGTTTGTGGGTTTTACCAAAACATCACCATGGACACACATTGCTAGAGTCCTTTCCAGGATCTTACAAGGAGCCAGTGCAAGTAGGGGACTCCGAAGCATTAGCTTCATCTTCTAGAATAAATATGTCTCTGGAAAATTTATAGCATAAACTCCAAATGTGCCTACATAGAAGAGAACCGGATGCATTAATGAGCAGTACTGTTCATTCGACAGCCTCCAGAAAGTGCATAACAGTTTACACTCAGATCAGTGCTAATATAAGGCTTTATGAACATTTAAAAAGTGTTACAATAACCAGCCAGTCCTCCCTTCTCCCCTCCCTTTGTTCTCTTTGATGTTGCCAATCACAACTAGCCACAGTTGTGGAAACCTGAAAACTTCCTAATAACAGCTTACTTATCTACTATGAAAGTAGTCTGGGTTAACTGGTAGGTGCTGCTTGGAAAGGGCTCTGCAGGGGCATCTGTGATCTCCTGATTAGCACATACATACCATGTCCTTATTTACATCTTGAACATCTCTGTTATGGTTTGTGTCTGGGTGTGCTGCTAAACCCTCGTGCAGTCATGGGGTGGACTTCTAGAGTTTATGATTGATTCATGGTCCAGTGTTGGAATTATGGATGTGAGTGCTACACCTACCCTGGGGCGGGTAGTTTGCATTACAAAGTAAGGGATGGAAAGAGGCTGCTTGCTACCACTCCTCCCTTTTGCTCTTGTTGCTTTTGCTGTTTTCCCGCTGCCATGAGCTGTTGCCCTCTGCCATGTGCCACTCTGCCTTGGAGCCAGCCAAGTATGGACTGAAACCTCCACCAACTGTAAGCTAAATAAACTTTTCCTTTCTTAATTCTGGGTGTCAGATATTTTTGTCTCAGCAAGGAGAGAAAAGTAACCAAGATAATCTCTGTACAATGTTTCCATGTTTTTTTTTGTCCTCTGCAAATTTTCGATAAATTGAATTACTTTTGATTCCTTGGTTGTCTTGAAGTTGTTGGCTTCCATTATAACTTTGACTGAGTCCTTTTTCTTATTGGTTAATAGGTAGGGTTACCTCAGCAGTGATTATTAGATTTCACTGTGTTGGAGACATTTTGGCAATTTTGCTGTGCCAGATGTCATGCTTGTGATGACAGAGTATTAAAAACCATCTAAATACCTGTTACAGGAGTTGATTAAATTATAGTATGTATAGGTATGTATATTTATATATCTTTACATACAAATACTACATAATCATTAAAAAGAACATGTATGGTTCTATATTTGTGGAAATGCCTGTGGATACTATTTAGAAGAAAAAGAAAAAAGGTGATGTTTAATACACTTTTATGGTTTAAAAACTATATATACATATATAGATAGATATAACAGTCCTTATTTTGTATACAAGTTATAATTTATAGATACTTTTTGTCTATCTTTTTATTTTGAGCATAATTACCATTTGAGGTATGCAAAGATGTTTTCTGGATTAGGAACCAATAGGAAAATGGTATGGTGGCTCAGTAAGGACTAGAGCAACTGAGGATCAAAATCCCAGCGCAGCCTCTTGCTATGTGTCTACATCAAAGGGCCTCTATTTTCTTATATGCAAGATGGAGCCAATGTCTACCTCATAGGGTTGTGTCTGGGGAATAAATGGTAAGGAATGAGCAATGTATATGTGGTGCTTGCTTTATAGGTAATCAGTTAATAATAGTTACTTGTTACTAATATTAGCAACTGTAGTAGAAGTGAGGTCCCACTCTAACGTATTACCAATTGCCACATAACTAATTACCCCAAATTTAGTAGCTGGAAATAGCAAACCTTTATTATGCTTCAGTTTCTGAGGGGCAGGAGTCCTAGAGTGCCTTTGCTCTGGTTCTCACACAGTTGCAGTCAGGCTGTTGCCTGGGTCAGTGTCCTCTGCAAGCTCACCTCGGGCAGGAGGACCCGCTTCCAAGGTGGCTCATTCCTATGTTTATTGGCAGGAGGATTTTCTTCTTTGGCAGCTGGGCCTCTCCCTAGGGCTGCTGTGTGTCCTGACATGGCAGCTCATTTTGCCCAGAGCCAGTGATCCCAGAGAGACAGCAAGGTGGGGACCACAGTGACTTTTCTGACTTACCTGTGATGTTATTTCTGCAACACTAACAGGTCAACCATATTCACTGTGTCGCAAGGATAAGAGTCCCCCAGAGGGATGGATGGTGGGAGCCCTCTGGGAGGCTGACTCCCATACCTAGGAGTATGGGGAACTGAAATTTCAGTTGTGTGGTTCTTTCTCTCCTGGACATGATTGAGTGCTCCAAAATTAGCCCTTAACTCTTCTCTTTCACTCCTACTACATCTCTATCCCACCTTCCCCTCAAAACTCAAAACCCACTTGTCTGACCAACAACCGCCTCCACTCCCGACCCCCGTGAAACCCATAGCCATTTCAGCCTTAATGTGGCCCACGTGGTCTCCTGATCCCTGTCTGTAACTGTTCCGTTGTCCGCTTCCTCATGCCAGTATGGCAGTACAGTGCTCCAGGTAGAAATCTGAGAATCATGCTCGCTTTCCACTATCTTTCCCATCCCATCATCTGCCAACAAATCCTGTGGACTCTGCCTTCAACACTTCTCACCATCTGCCCTGCCACCACTCTGCATCCTCCCCTAAGTTGCATTACGGAGCTCTTCTCCAGCCTACGCCTGAGGCCTCCCTGTGGTCTCCTCTCCTGCAGTAGCTGGTGGCCCTTTGAAAATCTAAATCAGATCATGCTTCTCTAGTGCTTCCCTCAGGGACACAGCCTCAGGCCTGTTGTACCTCCTCTACTGCACTTCAGGCTCTGTGCACCCAGCTTCTCCCCCCAGGATCCTCCCTGCTTCTTCCTGCCCCAACCCAGGACCTTGCTGCTGCTCCTGCCTCACATGTCTCTCCTCCAGGCAACCTTCCCTGCTCCCTGCAGCTCTTCCTCAGCTGGTCCTTGCCAGCCAGCTTTCCAGGGCCTGAAGTCCAGTCTGCACACTCTGGCTTCATTATGCTTTGTCCGCCTTCCTTGCTATAATTTTTCTCCTTTGTTCTAGTTGCTAACTGTAATTTAATTTTTAAAACATACATTAAACTATGAGCTAGAAAGCAGGAAGTTTTCTCTGTTTGGTTCACTTCTGTAATGAATAGCCTATCGGATTTGCATATGCTTTTTTTTTTCAGATTTGCATATTCTTGAAGCCATTTTTACTTTAATATTTAAGAATGTAGGTGTTACCTTCCCACACAAATATGGTTGAAGTTAGCATACCAAAAACATTTGTAACTCATCAGCACTGTGTTATTTTTTGCCCAGGATTAGTAGATCCGATTACAGGGGTGAAAGAAAAAAAAAAAAGGAAGTTTAGAAGTTTCCCTTATATGAACTGTTTCTTTTGTGAATTGATTGTGAGTTAGGCATGTAATTCAGATGGAGAATTAAAGCCTACAATTCTGCAGAGACTTATAAGGAGAGTTGTTAGGAAAAGCATAAAATGTGTGCCTAAGAGACCCATATCTTTTATTTTCTAGTGGACAAATAAAAATTATACATTTTTTATGTACAGCTTACATTTTGAAGTACATATGTGTATGTTGCGGAATGGTGCAGCCAAGCTAATGAACACATACATTCTCTTAGTTTTTTCTAGTGAGGAAATGTAAACTGTTCTCTTAGCCATTTTCAAAATAGAATACATATTATAGAAACTGTAGTCATCATGTTGTACAGTGGATCTCTTAAACTAATTCTTCCTAACTGAAACTTTGTATCCTTTGACCAAGACCCATACTTTCAATGCAGTTGACTTAGTAGGAAAGTGCTACAGTGGGAAAGTCAGGACCACCCTTCCTTTCATGTCAAGACCCTGACTTGTCTGCTGGGAGTGGTAGGTGTGGGGCTTTTGTGGCTCCTTGCCCCCCCATTGGCCAGCTATGTGCAAATTATTATGCTTGATGCCTTAGGAGTAGAGGGGGTGGCCTGCCCCATCCCCAGGACTCAGGACACAGAAAGATACATGGTCTGTCCTGGGAGAGGACCCCAGATTGGCTTGTGCGTTGGCTGCCTCTCCCACATTAATCATTGAGGGATCTTGTCAGAGAGCAGATTCTGAGTCTGCAAGGCAAAGAGGGAGGCAGAGCATCTGTGTTTCTCACAAGCTCCCTGGGATGCTGTGCTGCTGGGCTAGGAGGAGCTCAGAACTGCCTGCCTCCGCTTCCTTGACCTTGCAAGATGGGGTCCAGCCTGGACATGGTGGCACAGGTCTGACACAGGGTGGGTTACGAGATGCTTGGGAACAGAGCCAAAACCAAGGAGCCCCAGGACTGATCTTGCTGTGAGTACTTAAGACCACCTGGCCTTCTGTCTTAGTTACTTTTCTCTCGTTGCTAAGACAAAATACCGAACACCCAAAATTAAGGGAGAAAATGTTTATTTAGCTCACAATTTGTGGAGGTTTCAGTCCATACTCAGCTGGCTCCCGGGCAGAGTGGCATATGGCAGAGGGCAACAGTTCATGGCTGCAGAAAACAGCAAAAGCAGCAAAAGCAAAGGGGGGCGCGGCTGGGAGAACTAGCCTCTTTCCCTCCGTTATACTGTGCGCAGGCTGCGGGTGTAGCACTCACACCCATAATCCCAGCATTGGACCGTGGATCAATCAAAAACTCTAGAAGCCTGCCCCACGACCGCATGAGGCTTTGGGGGGACATCTAGACACAAGCCATGATACCTTCCCTGGATCATCTGGCCATTACTTTAGCCTGGCACCACTTCTTTCTTCTGACTTCTTTAAAAGTTCACTTGCCCATTGGTAATTTCCATTGATAATCTGTTTACTTTTGTGATCTCCAAACTCTTGGGACATATTGCTTTGAATGTTAGCTTTTTGAGAAAGGCTGGTTCTATTATTGATGGATTTTTAAATGTTACTTTATAAGCATCCAGTCCATCTTCTCCAGATGAAGTCCAGTGATAAACTTTCCCAAGCATTTGAATTAATAAGGCAGGCCTCTTCTTTTCAGGGACTTCTAAGTCCAGGAAGAGAGGAATGTACCAATTATTCTTTGAAAGCCACTGGGGTCCCAGCTGGTCTGTATGACTCAAGAGTGAACCATTGAGGTTGCAGGTGCCATAAGATTGTACCTTCTCAGTGTTGGGCATAGTTGGGGTAGAAACCATAACTAAGAAACAGGCATAAGAAATACAGGAAATGATGGTGGCAGAGAAGCTAAAATCCCACAGAGCTATTCCTCCTTTCTAAGGGTCAGGAGCTTGCACTGGGCTGCTCCACACCAGCACAGCAGTGAGGACTTCACTGTTGGCATTGGGAATGTGGTCCTTTCATTCAGGCCCCTTACCTGATACCACGTATGAGTTGAAGCAGGTCGTATTTCTAACAGTTACACTCCTACTCCCAGAGGAAGACTGGGCAGATGTTCATTGCTGTTGTTCAGTCTTAGTATGGCAGGGAGATATGTCCACAGATGTGTACTAAATATACACATGCATGTGTTTTCAATTTTCTTCCTAGATTCTGGCCCTGATTGCATTCATCTGCATCGAGACCATCATGAATTGCTTCCCATGTGAAGGTCTCTACTTCTTCGAATTTGTAAGCTGTAGTGCATTTGTGGTGACTGGAGTCTTGCTGATTCTGTTCAGCCTCAATCTTCATATGAGGATCCCACAGATCAACTGGAACCTGACAGTGAGTACAAGTCACCACTTTGACTGTGAAAGGATTGGATGGTGCTTGGCTCCAAGAGAAATTAGAATCTTTCCACATCATGTTTGGTTCTTCTTTATTTTGACACTTAAATATTTTCTTATAACACAGCTGTGAAGTTTTAAGTTTATTTACTGGGTTGAGTAAAACTACAGAATACTATGAATCTTAACTAATGGTATGCACATCATAGCAAAATTCTCTTGGCCCTTTTAAAGATCCTTTTCCATGTTACGATCATCTGAGAAGATTAGTATGTTGGTATTTGCAGAATATGTGAAAGAAAATAGAATTAATACATTTGCATGTTATCCAGTCTAGATACGAAGCCACTTGCAAAAATATTGATTCTGGAAGAACTGAAGATATGAGTAAAATTACCCATAACTTGAAAAGCCTAGGAATATTGTTAAACTGAAGAGGGAGGAAGCTCTTCTTGACCCTGTGTTGTCTTACTGGATGCAAGACTTTTTTAGGGAGGAAAAAAAATGAAAAAATTACTGATCTAGAAAAATTAATTTGTCTTAGCATTGAAAGCTAAGCAAAATGTGATGATAACTTAAATTGACATATCGTTTAAAACCTCAAGATACCTGCGAGTATTTTGGCTAAGTTTTTGTGAGTAGTTTTAATGCCTCAGTTATTTTTTGGGTAAAGTTTTTGTTATCTGCGAGAAACTTTTTAAGAGTTGTGACTTCAGCACATAGTGTCATGGACAGGCAGCTTATGTGAGCCTCGCAAACCTCCCCAGCTGAAGTACACACTCTGGAGGCAAGGTCAAGGCAGTTGTCTTGTTCACTGGTATCCCAGTTGCAGCGGTTGTGAGGCCGTGCATTGTGTGAACCTGGGAGGGGATGGTACCTGTTGATGGCAGCTCATGTCATCTGCCCATGGAGAGGGGAGAATTGAGGTCCTTAGGGCCAAGCACAGCTCATCAAGTTGGCATGGAAGGCTGCCCTTGGCTGGGAGAACTTTTGTCCTCAACAGACCCAGGTGAAGTAGGGTATGACTGCTATAGATTTAGAAAAATGGGTCTTTCCCAGAACCCAAGTTGACATAAATATGGACAACACCCAGGCGTGGTGCACACACTTGTAATCCCAGTACTTAGGAGGCTGAGGTGTAGTGTTAAGTGAAGGCCGGCCTGAACTACATACTGAGACCCTGCCTCAAAAAAAATATGGATGGCAATGGAAAGTACATGATACATTTCTTTTTAATTGACACATGATTGTACATATTTTAAAGTATAGTAGGTGATATTTCCATATATGTATACTTTGTAAAATGATCAAATTAAGATAATTAACCTATTCAAATATTTGTGGCAAGAACATTTAAAATCTTGTCTTTTAGTTATTTGGGATATAAGATACTTTATTATTAACTACTGTTAATAATTAACAGTATTGTTATTACTATTATTAACTATTGCTGCTGGGCATAGTGGTGCAAGCCTGTAGTCCCAGCACTCAGGAGGCTGAGGCAGAAGGATCGTTGGAAGTTCGAGACCATCCTGGGCTACAAAGTGAGCTCAAGGCCAGCCTGAACTGCAGAGTGAGACCCTGTCTCAAAAAAAAAAACAAAACAAACAAAACTATTGCCATGCAATAGAACACTAGAACTTACCCTCTCATCTAACTGTATTTTGTACCTGTTGACCAAATGTTGCAAAGTATATTTTCTATAAACATAGTTTGATGTTGTTAGAGAGATTCTCTTAACATCAGATTGTTTTCTGGGGGAACATTGATGAATGTATGGGATTTGTTCTGTGATTTTGTTTTCTCTGTGTACTTGAAGCTCGCACGCTGATGTGCTCCACCCAATTACCTTAGTGCCACAGGCCTCCCCGACCAGTTCCTCTCCTCTTCCACGCCCTTCCTGTGGATGCCGTCTTCAGGACACGTCCGACCTCCACCCCAGCAGCCTGGCAGTGGCTCCCACTTTCCTCAGCTGGCACCAGGGCCTAGAGCCTGGCCAACTGCACTTCCTTAAGGAAGAGGCCTGCATCCACCTGCTAATTTAGTTCCTCACCTCCTAATTCTTCTCCTCCAATCTTTTATTGTCAAATTTTAAAAACTGTGAAAGTAGATACATGGTGAAATGAAAAATTATCAAGATTGTATAGCTATCACCTGGGTCAAGAACTAGGACAGTAGCCAACTACGGATTTGGGTTATTCCACATTCATCCCGAGACTCAATCTGCTTATCTATAGAAATAAAACAAATTAACAAGTTTTGTCTCATGGATGTTTTGGATCAGAATTGGGATTTAGAGAGACACTGGAAGTTGTCTGATGGTCACAGGAAGGATTCCATAAGTGGTAGCTGTCACTGTGGCCAATATTACAACGTTCCCTTTGCTTCTGGGGCCATTTTGACAATAGATGGAACCAGTATAGAGTATGCACCAAGTGTTTGGAAACATTCTTATCAGCATGTAGGGCTGAGACAGGGACTCAGCCCTACTATAGTGACAGCATAGGTGGAACCTGTTTCTAAGTGTCTCATCTCTGTTAAGTTCAGCAAATGTTTATTGAACACGTGCTTTGTGCCATGTTTTGGGAACAGAAAGTACAAGGCAGGTTATTGCCAGGTGCTGTCCTGTAGGCTGGGAGCTTTCTAGGACCCAATTTTGTGCAAGGGCTGAAAGAACACAGGAGAGGGGTTGTGGATGCCTCAGGGCAGGGGCCTTCTGTGGGTCTGTCCTGAGAGGTTCAGAGGAAGTGCCAATTGGGTCTTGAATGAAAGACCCAGTGCTTGCTGGGCATAGAGCATATAAGGGTGGGGCGGGCTGTAGGGATGACGCATTCTCTGGGACTGGAGCACTGGGACCCATGTGCCTTAGTTACTTCTCTCATCACTGAGACACCTGCAACTCTAAGAAGGAAAGATTTATTTTGGGTCACAGTTTGCAGAGGTTTCAGTCCATAGTCAACTGGCACCCAGGCAGGACAGCATGGCAGAGGAGCATTGCAAGGGAGAAGCAACTTGTGGTATGATAGGCAGGAAGCAGATACAGAGATCAGGGAGGAGGAAGGGAGCCAGACCTTCCCAGACCACGCCCCCAATGACTCACCTCCTCCAACCTGTGGAGATCACATTTAGCTGTGAACTCAGCAGTGGACTAACCATGATCCAGTCACCTCCCCATGATCCCAGCACCTCCCAACAGCCCCCTATGCACACATGAGGCTTTGGGGAGACATCTAGATAGAAGCCACAACACCACGGACTGGGACTATGATGTCAGTGGGTGAGAAAATGAGGCCTGAGAGTTGGGGATGGAGAGGGCGGTCCCCCTACTCAGCCCCAGCTGATTGTGTTGTTGCTTCCTCGGACTTACAGTACAATTTCTGAAGAGTAGCTAGTGAGTGAGTTTTGAGTTTTAGATGTTGCTTTTGGGTGTGCAGTCTTCTGTTGTGGAGGTGTTGTGTTGTTTGGATTTGTTTTGAACACTTACCAGTCAGACCTGTCATGGTCCTGACCTGGCCCTAGGCCTCTAGTTAGCACTCTCTCAGCCAGACTGTTGATCCTTTACTGTGCTTACAACAGTGGGTTACTGAAGGAGAGACCCAAAAGCAGGTGTTCGTGTGTAAAGCTGCTGGGCTGGGTGATTGCTTGGCTCCTATTGCTTGACCTTTCTCTTCATTCCTAGCTTAAGGAGGGGTGGGATCCTTTCGGATTTCAGGGACCAGATGCATGACGTAGTGGTTGTTTGTGAGACTGCAGGGAATGGGGAAGATCATAGCAAACTGGAGAGATATGGCCGATAAAGCACATGGTAAGTCAAAAGCATTAAAATGCATAAACATCAATTTTAACTTTAAAAAATCCAAACCCACATCTGGGGGCATGCCTAGATGTGCCCCCAGATATGAAAAAATGAATCTACAAGCTTTGATTTGGTTTCATAGCCCAGGAACTCAAGTGGCCCATGTTGACCAACTTCTGGAGTCCCATTTGTAAGCCTTTTGTATCGCACAAGTAATAAATGTCTGCTGTAGAAAAATTAGATACAGATTTTTAAAAAATCATGTTGGCCCAAGAGAAATGAAAACATACACCCACACAAGAGCATGTAAATTCATAGTTGTATTAGCGTAATAACCAAAAAGTGGTAACACTGACATGTCCATCAACTGATGAAAGGGCAAGTAAAATATGTATCTTGTGGCATGTGTCTATATGTCCCCCAAAGCCTCCTGGGCTCATAGGTGGGGCTTTTGGAGCTGGCTAGATGAGGGCATGTGATACAGGGATTAGGGTGTAATGTATTAAATTAGTCCACTGACTGGAATTAGCATAGTTCTGGGTGTGGCTGAATGGATTTACTGAAGACAGAGGCCCACCCTGGGTGTGTCTGACATCACCCAAATGGTTTATAGCCTGTTTGGAATGAAAAGAAGAGGCGGACTCTCTTCCTGCTGCTTTTGCTGCTCCATGCCTTCTGCTTGCCATGCCATGGACTGTTTCTCTTCTGCAGTGCCCCTCTGCCATGCTGCCCTGCTTTGGAACCTGCTTTGACTATGGACTGAAACCTTGACAAACTATGAGCTGAAATAAAGCTTTGTCCTTTAACTTTGGGTGTTGGGTATTTTGTCTCTGCAACAAGAAAAGTAACTTAAAATAGTGTGTCTGCACCATGAAATATTGTTCAGTAATGAAAAGGAACGAAGTATTGATACAAGCCTCAATAGGAATAGACTTTAGAATCATTATACTAAATGAAATAAGCAGCAATAAAAGACAACATATTGTATAATTCTATTTATATGAAATATCCAACATAGGCAATTCCAGAGACAGGAAGCAGATTAGTGGTTACCTAGGATTGGGGTAGGAGAATGATTGCCAATGAGTATGAGGGTTTGTTTTTGTTTTTGTTTTTGATGTGCTGAAATGTTCTAAGATTTCACTGTGATTAAACTTCATGTTTAAATATATGAGTATAAATCCTTGTATTTCTCCAGATTGTTATTTCATATATGCATTTATGTTGTGATGTATGAGTGGAGAACAGTGGAGCCATTAAAGCCATGCAGGGGATGGAGACGTAGCTCAGTGTAGTTTGCCTTGCTTGTGTAGGGCCTTGGGTTCAATCCCCAGTACTACTGTCTCATACACAAAAAAACTCATGCTTTTTCATTTAAATTATTACAGGTCTCTTCCATGTTGAATATAAAACCACTTGATTATTTTTAATGACTGCATTATTTGCCACCATGGAAATTCCATTTTATTTAACAAGATCCTCTATTTTTGAGTATTTTGTTTGCTTCTAGCTTTTTTCTTTCTTTCTTTCTTTTCTTTTTTACTTTTGCTTTTACTTTACTTTACTTTTATTTTTTACTTTACTTTTTTACTTTACTTTACTTTACTTACTTTCCAAGAAAGGTTCTCACTGAACAGTTTACTCTGGACTTAAGCTCACTTTGTACCCCAGGCTGGCCTCAAACTTGTGGTCTCCTGTCTCAGCCTCCCAAGTGCTGGGATTACAGGTGTGCACCACCACGCCTGGCTGCTTCTAGCTATTTTAAATAATGTCATAAAGAACATCCTTATGCTTACAGCTTTTTTGCTTCTAGCTATTTTAAATAATGTCATAAAGAACATCCTTATGCTTACAGCTAGTACTTAAGATGAATTTCTAAGTATATCATGAACCTTTTCAGAATTTTTGCTATCTTTTGGGAAATGGTTTTCCAGAAAATTATGTCATGTAAGTCCTGCTGGCTGGGGGACCCTGTCTCCACCCCAACCCCCTTTCCTCACTTAGTGTGGCTGTGACTTTTAATCAGTGTGCTATGTTTCTTCCACAAGTAAGACAAGAGTTGGGACTCTGAAACATTGGATGTATAACCTCATTTGCTTTGCAAGAAGTTAAGGAAGAAATCTAGGCTTTAGCAATGCAAAAGTTTAAAATACTATGAGAAAGTGTTTTCAGTGTATGAAAATAGTGTGCTTTACAGGTCACATAAAGGCAGAGTGTGGTGGGGGACTGCACCAGCGTCAGAACACTGGGACTCTGACACTTTGCCCATCGAAGGTGACATGAGCATCTTATGAACTAGAAGGCTGGAGACATAGCTTAGTGGTACAGTGCTTACCTAGCATCAAGAGGCCATGGGTTTGATCCTCAGCACCATAAAAAAAAAAATAAAAAGACATAAGAACTCTAAACAGTTATTAGTGTTACCAGTTTTGGTTGCTGTTTAAGAGAACTGGCAATGTGGTAGGTTAAAATGTTGATTTTGCAGTATGATTTGCCCAGTAACATCATAGACATTGTTTCTGGTGTTCCTTGTAGTACCAATGCCCCTGTGACATCAAGACTGAGGTATTGGAAGTTGGGTATGTGGATCTTATTTTGAAAGTTCAGCTGTTTTTAGAATGATTCTTTTCCATTGGTCTTATTTTTATCTTTTTGTTTAGGATTTGGTCAACACTGGACTCAGCACTTTCTTTTTCTTTATTGCCTCAATTGTACTGGCTGCTCTAAACCACAAAACCGGAGCCGAAATTGCTGCCATGGTAAGCAACCTTGAATGGTGAAGATGCGGGCTGACTTCGCACCTCTGTGACTTGCTGTCCTCTGCCCTCTCATGTGCCCTGCTCATCCTCCTTCAGCTCTTTACTGGCCACTGGGGCTGAGGTGGAGAGGAGGGGTTGACCAGATAATAGAAGCCATTCACTCCCTGTTCTCTGCATTTCTGTTGCTTCCATTTATAAAAAACATGAATTAAAAGGTTTTTAAAATTTTTGAGCTAGTTGATCTGCCAGTGCCACTCAGTAGATTTATGAAACCTGACCAAATATTTAACCCCCAAGCCCCGCTGCGTCTCACCTGGCATTGCCCAGGGGACGGGCGCAGGTGCAGGGGATGGGTTTGGAATGTCAGCCCTGTGGCTTGATTTGGAGGTCATGTATGACATTTTAATATTCTTTCTACATTATATTTGTCTGTTCTATTTGCATGTCCAGGATGAGAGGTTATGAAGGTGCCTCTAGTAAGAGGTACTTTTATGATTAGTTTTTTTAAAAAATGGATCCAAAACACTGAAAAAGATACGCAGCACTAGGCTGTCTTCAGGTCAAGCGGGAGTTTCTGTGGGTCACATGACTGCAACCTCAGCCGGGTGTGAGACCTCTGTATCCAGAAGGACTGGGGGTACAGCTAGAAGGGACTCACACAGCTCAGGTCTTGGAAGCCACCACAGCCAAGTGACCTGCCCAAGGCTAATTCTGCCTGTGTGTTTTAGATATTTGGCTTCTTGGCGACAGCAGCTTATGCAGTGAGCACATTCTTGGCCGTACAGAAATGGAGAGTCAGCATCCGCCAGCAGAGCGCCAACGACTACATCCGAGCCCGCACTGAGTCCAGAGATGTGGACAGTCGCCCTGAGATCCAGCGCCTGGACACATGAGGTCCTGCCGGAGTCCACCTCCCTCCAGCCCTTGTGCCCATCCTTCTGGTCAAATTCTTTCCCTCCACTCATGAGACTTTCATGTGACTCAGCTGAATTTTGTCCTCTTCGGTAAAAGTTCACTTTGGGAAAAGTTGTTCAGCGTGGCCCTGTGGGTGGGTCTGTGGTAGGCTGGAGAGGCCCATGTCCTCTAGTATTGGACAGCCACAGGAGCAGCCAACTGTCTGACCCATCCGCCACGCTGTCACATGTATTTGTGATGAGTCAAGATGCTGGGTTACACAGGGCTGCTAAGAAGGGGAAAATAGACATCAGGAAATGAAGGCGCAGGGTTGGGACAGTTCGGCAGCCTCATGGTGTGCTCTGGGTGCATGTTGAGTCTGGCTGCGGGTCCCACCTTCCTTGTCTTCCATGTCCAGGGCATCAAGGCAACCAGAATGGCCTGAAAGTCCCTGGGACTCTGAGGATCTTCGCATTGGATGTGCTGGTGGATTTCTTTGCTGGGCCTGAATATTGCAGGGACAGGAGAAGCTGGTGTCCTGTGGGACAATTCCATGAGACCCCTGACTCACAGGAAGGTTACCCTTTTTTCCTACCCTGCTGAGAAATCACTTGGTTCTTCCTCAAATGAATCACCTTCCTGAGTCCCAGATTCTTTTCCAAGAATATAGGGACCATCTTGTTTGACAGTTTCCTGTTTACCCTAAACACTCTGAGGCTGAATTGCGGAGTTTCTGTAATTTTACCTTCTCAGGTAACAGCCGCAGAAGAAACACAGTCCATTCCACCAGCCAAAGCACTTGCCTGTTTGCTGTCTTCTTGGGCCACGTATCGGAGTGTGTTTGTGTGTGTATGTTACAAATCAGGGCACACAAACACACCTCTGTTTTAGGGGTGTATGCTAATTTTCTAATGCCTGAGAAAAATTTTAAAATGATTCCAAATAGATCTGTCTAGGGTTTAAAAATACTTGAATTTATACCAGGACATGTCCTTCCTCTGATGTGTCAGAAGGTACCATTTACCAATTTGGGTGCCTGAGCATCATTACAATGAACACCAGTGCTGGAGGTTGTTGGGGAAAATCCCAGTTACTTAGGTTTTTGATTGATTGTTGATCAAGTGAAGATTATTTTTTTGTGATGAATGAGTTAAATGAGCCCCTAGAATGCTGTAGTTTTTTGTTGTGGTGGTTGTTGTTAAAAGACTAATTATATCTTTCATGGAAAAATTGTTATGATTTGCCAGGTTTTCACATTTTGAACTGCTTTAATGTTTACAGACGTCGTTGTAGCTCTAATGTTTTGTGTTTAGCCCTTATCAAGGAAAAGACTCCGCTGGTGGGAAGATCTTGCAGAGTCTGGAAAATCTTGACGTCTTGTACTAAGGACCACTTACAGTCTTAGCTGTGTACTGTGTAGGATATGGTGCAGAGGAGGGGGCAGGAGAGTGTGAAGAGGTGTCCCCTGTGCATGGTGTGTGTCAGGAAAGATCAGTGTCTGCTTTAACAGGGAGGAGAGGGGTGTTGGTTAGGTAGTGTTACTGGGCTGGGTATTCCACAGGAGTGGTGGCATGTCAGGTCTGAGGGCCAGGGTCAGGAGTTAGCCCCTTGTCTCAATGCCCAGCACAATCCAGTTCTCTTGCAGCCCTTCCTGGGCAGAGCCCAGGTCACATGCTCAAGCACAGCTGCCTTAGGAACTGACCCATTAGTCTGGTGGTAACTCTTCTCCCCTCTTCCCACAGAGGGTGGCCTGGCCTGGTCACAGCAGGGCATGGGGCTGACAGAGCCTTCTTTGGTCGTGAGTTAGCTCTGGCATGCTTTACAGACTTTGAACCTGTTGTATGTGGTGATGTGGAAGGAGCTGAAGACATCTGGGTTTTATGTCTTAGTTTTACATATTTATTGTGCATTTGGTGACTGTGTCTACATAATTAAAATAGGGCTTATTGTCCTCTGAGCATTCCGTTTAAAATAGGGCACAAAGACTTAGCCTTGCGTCAGATGGAGCCCACTTGGAAGGACCACCCTGAACTTTATCAGAAATCTGCTGGGAGTCGAGTTACTTGGACTCAATAGAAGCCACCTTTGAAGTAAGAGTGAAAGAAGAATATCATTCAGGCAAGACTGTTGCCCAAGTTTTCCTGAGTCACTTCAATAAAACCAACTTATTATCCGGTGAAAGGAAACCATTGATTGGTCTTCTGAGGATGCATTGTCAGTGGAAAGAATTAGTTCTGAGGCCCATCAAGACCACAAATGCTGAGGGATGATAAAAAGTGATGATGTCTCATGCCCAGGGAGGTTTAGGTGTTAATTTGCATCTTAGTGATAGACTCTTTAGAATTATTTATGTCCCTGTAACTATTTAATATCCTTTGTGCCATGAGGCTTCCCCATGGTTTTTGTAAATGTATTTCCTTGTACTATTTAATTAGCTCCCACTAGAACCGGAAGTGATCTGTATAGTCTGATTGGTGTAGTGTACAGACAGAGAGGAAAAATTATGAAGGGAATATGGTCATCTGCTATGAATGTAAGGCGCCGTGTTTTTCTTCTGTCTCCTCCGTGTGCAAACAGCAGACAGTCTAGATTAAAATGACCTCCTTGCAAATTGAAGGAAATGTATTTTTGCATTTAGTTGATCCACTGTGGACTAATGTCACTTAGGTTTGGGGCATTTTAAGGCTGAGGCTTAGTTTTTCAGTTTTCTCAGTGTTCTGGTGGGGTGAATTGGCTTTCACAGAAGTTGGAGCAAAACTTGAAGGAACCACAGGTGCTGTGTCCATCCTGGAGTGTTTGTGCACACGCAGGCTAAAGCCTTCCAGGATTTGGTGGGACCTCTGGTGGTTTGGATGGATACAAACACTGCCAGCTTCTGCGAAAGTTTATTTTGGCAGTGATTTGGTTGATTGGCTGTGTATTTCCCCGATGACTCACCTTACCCTCTCTTCATTTTGCTGAAGGTACAGAGGAGGCAAAATCCTTTCCCTTTCACACACAGATACTGCAGTCATGAAAATCTAGACACCTGTTGGTCCCCTAGAAAGGGCAAACATGGTTACAGACTAAAATCTGACTAGAAAAGTTTGATTTAAAGTAATCAGCCGTCCAAGGCAGATTGCTTGTTTACAAAAAAAGCAAGAACACAGTAGCCTGCTCACTTCCACTGCTATGTCTGCCTTAGCCCAGTGAGCTGAAGAGCTGGTGTGTGCAGAGCCCAGCCACCGGGAAACCAGCAAGGACCAGCCAGGCTCTGAGGGCGTGGCATGGGGACGCCATTATTGTCCTCTTGCCTGAAGGCACATGCCTGTGGGCAGGCTGGGTATGTCTGGCCTCTAGTGTGCTGGATCCTTCTAGCCACAGCTTCAAGGCTCAGGTGTAAACATTCCTGGTTTCTTCAAGTTTGCAGTTTTGTTTGCCTTTGTGAAGCTTTCTTAGTGATTCAGACTTTTGGTAAGCCACAGACAGCCTCTGAGGAGACAAAGCCCTAACTTCTGTCTGTACATGTATGTGAGGTCTTGCTTGCCATGAGTGACCCTTGGATAACCCTTCTGTGTGGCCCAAGCTCACTTCTTCTCTTAGATTCACATGCACTGTTTGGAGGACACCCCTCACCTATCCATGCGCTCCCAGAGATGGACAAGGTGCTAATCTCCACCTGTGGCAGATTTCCTCTGGGTCGATCTTAGAAACTGTCCTAACAGAAATGGAGTGTGGATACAGTGGCAAATTGAGTGATAATGTAGGGGACTCCTGCTACGTCATCCACGTTCACAACAAAGTCACCATGAAGTCATGCCACCACCTGGTTGTCACTTTCTCTGTATCTTGTCTACAGAATAATAATGACCTTGAATAAGTAGTAGGAAAAGGAACACGCTTGCTAACCCAAGAGCTACTCATTTATTCTCATGAGTAGAGAAAGGTACCAGGCGTGGTGGCGCACCCCTGTAATCCCAGCATTTGGGAGACTGAAGCAGGAGGATCGTTGTGAGTTCGAGGCCAGCCTGGGCTACAGAGTGAGCTCAAGGCCAGCCTGAACTGCATAGCGAGACCCTGTCTCAGAAAGACCAAAAAAAAGACAAAAGAAAAAGTTGCATCCAGCTCGAATTACTAGCTTATGGAGGTCTCCAAGCACCTTTTTGGTTTGTCATGAAGTTTCAGTATCCAGGGTTTCTTTCTTCCCTGGGTCTGTTTTATCAGCATCCATCCTAGGCTGTAGGGGCTCAGTGGGCAGGTGAGGTCTACACAGGGGCTGGGGGAAGGTGAGGAGGAGAAGGGAGGAGGCTGCCGATGGCATTAGATGTGTTTACAACCCCACGCTACTGTGGAAACATGTGCTCGGTTAACTGTCTATATTCTTGTCTGTAGAAAAGTGAGATGTTGTGTTCCCAAATCAACTTGAGGGCAAGAGCTGAACGCTGGGACCAGGTAGCATCTAGTCTGGGTCTCAGCAGGTGACTGACTAGCTTAGGTCCTGGCAGGCCACAGACCGGAAGGGCCACCCTTGCACTTCGTAAATCTTCCTGATTCTGTCAGTCCTGATTCTGTAAATCTTGTTTCTTCTCTTAGATATCTTTTCAATCATAAGATTTGCCTGGTTGGGAAAATAATTTGAAATATTTGACCTTTTATGTTTGCTCTATTTAGAAACCTTTTGTTTCCTCTGTTTTAGAAAAAAATACCTTTAGTTTGTTAGATCTAGAAGAATTTTCTTCTGAAAGTGAACGTTCTGTTGGACTTTTCTTTATGCCAATAAATAGCATGTGGATATGCTTTAGGCTTAAAACAGAAAAGGTCCTGTATTTTCCCTTGTCTTAAAGATATGTTTTTCCATTTGGACACATTTTTTTCAACCTTTGGGATTGTTTTCATTCTACTTTTTCTTATTCCATAAACATAACAGCAAAGAAAAAAAAAATGACATACAAGTCCACTGACCTTAACACTGGCAACTTGCTTAGAATAAAGTTTAGATTACCGGCCTTTGAATAGAGTACATATTTCAGTGCGTTAGTTTGCTGCCTACACTTTATATGCTGAGACTTTAATTCAGGTGAACAAACTTTGGTTAAGGGTTCATACTGCTTGACTGGTGAGCTATCAGTGCTTTTATGGTTCTGGTATTTATGTTAAAAACGTCTGAAACCATCTAGAGCAGCTTTGTTGATGGGAGTTAGGGCAAGTCCTAGAGTTTCTTTTCATAGTTGTTCCTGAAAAGAGATTGTATGAAACAAAAATCCTGATGATGATTTATGTGGGTTTCAGTACCAGTCTGAAACTATCAAATCTGAGTTGTCTTTGGAAACTGCTACTGACAGCCAATAGGACGTTACCTCCTCTTAATCAGGAAAGACTCCAGAGGAATGGTCAGAACATGAAAAACATCTGGGAGACCTGTGTCTACACGAGACTATGCCAGGCCTAACTGTTGGCTCTTCCCTCCACTGGCCCTATTTTCCTGATTTTTCCAGAACTAACTTTGCAGGTTTCATGACTCTGTTTCCTTCTCTGTGGAAATGAGGAAGAAAAGCATTAAAGGAGAATGGGCTGGTCCCAGGGCTGGGGAGGGCAAGGGCACAATGCCTTGGACAGTCCCCGTGTTGACCCAGGCCCACAGAGGAGCCCCCTGCTTCCAGCTCTTTCATTCACAGCACATTGAATGAGTTTTCAAATCATGATGAATTGAGCTATTTGCATAAAATCAGTGCTTTTCATAACTTGATTTTGACATGGTTCCCTCTAAGAGAATGGTAGAGATTAAAATTATTTGTATATGTTGAAATTTGTAGGGGTTCAGGAACCCATAGCAGAAATACTAAACTATTTATTACAGGTTTGACTGGTTTGTTTTGTTTTTTTCATAGTAGGCAGTTCTGTCTTTGTATATTTTAAGACAAATAATCACTTCACCTTTGGTGCCTTCTGTGTGTCACATAAGCACTCTTGTCAATCATAGAATTGGAAAAGAAGATGTACATTTAGTTAAAACAGATAACACTATTTTTGTAGATTGTGTCCTTTTAATATTGCTTTCAACAATGCTGGTCTTGTGATCTGGGCCATTTTCCCTTTAAAATTCGTATTTTCAAGAAGAAAATATAAAAACCACCACAAAAAATCCCCTGGCTACTCTCATCTCTCTGTTGAATTCACCCCTACATCTTGTTTCTGCTTATTTAAATAGTCTGAGAGTAAAAGTATATTTCTGTGAAATAAGTATGAGTCAGTATAATTGCACTTGGCATTGTTTAACCATTTGCTCAGTTTCAAGAGCCACTGCTCACCTTGAACAGTAAAAGCTGTTCTATATTGAAAAAGGAGAGAAAAGCCTGTTGTCCATGGTGACTTCCCCTTTGTTGGGTGTGAAATTGTGGAAAGCCTGCACCTGGCTCCTTGCCCTGTTCTCCCTGGGACTTCAAGGTGTTGTCTGGTCTGGCATCTTCCAGGATTGGCCTAGTGCTCCCTGCTTCCTGGAGCAGCCGTGCCATGCAGTTCGATTTCAGGTGGGTTATGGATGCTCAGGGTGGACTTGTGGCCCTGTCCAGATTTTAGGCCCGAATGCAATAGGTGCTCTCCTATGAGGAGCTGGATAGAACCAAGGCATAGCCAGACTTGAGCAGCTCCCTCTGCTTATCTAGCCCTGCAGGCTAAGTTGTGTCTGGTCAAGGAATTCTTGGGTAAACTGAGCCATTGTGGAAGGAAAGTATGGATTTACTGAACCGTGAAATTATAGCACTTTTTTTTTTGTCCTTCTGAAGAGTCAACATGTAATTCTGTGATAACAGAGAAAGTGCAGTCAGACAGCTAAGTCCTAACTTTCTGATAGGCTCACTTATTGGTACTTTACCTAGTGGAACTTTTCAGGGCAGTGTGAATTTAAGAATTGCCATACTTTGTGTCTGAAAAATCTGTTTCTTTTGGCAGTTCAGAGACACAGCTGTGAGCATTCCGAGGTAATGGGCATTGGGCAGACTTTGGCATGTGGTTTGTGGGGCAGAGCTCCCCTGCTGACCGCTCACACTGACATGCCGCTGTGCCACGGGCCTCCTCCTGCTCTGACAGGCTCTCAGGTTTGACCCTGTACATTTGGGATGGGGACCCCAAAGTGTTCGCACCTGTTGATTTGTCCCTGACAGCAGACAAAGCCTCATACTGCCCTCAGTCTTCCCCTTTATTTCTTTCGAAGGATCAATTTTTCATGGTACTTGTCCTGATTGTTTTCATAGTGTTAAATCTGTATTTTTGTATGTAGAGGGAAATAATTTTCTCAACACTAATCACTAATAAATATTGTATTAAATTGTCATGAAGGAGTTCTTGTTTAATAAATGGACATGTAAAAATATTATCGTCTCTTTTCTCTGCCTCGCCAAAGGCTACGGTCCCAGGTTCTGAAACAGGCTTGCTCTGTGGAAGTTGCAAGAGCTAGAGTCCACAGACTGCACCGAGGCCGCCATGATAGCTCTGCTGGGCTGATGAGCAGACAGAAACTCTACCCTGTGCCTCTCTTGGCTTTTGACATGCAGCTTTAATGTTTGCAGCAATGTGCACCACTTGGAAAGGCCTTGCCTCTTCCCCGCTCTCCTGAGCAGAACACTGAGCAGGGTTCTCCCAGGCTGCAGCCTTGAGGTTTCTTGTACAACCAGTTTGCAAACCACAAAAGCTCTAGGTTCTGGTTGCCAGGGGACATAGTCCTGATGTGTAAATGAGAGGGCCCTGGGCTGGTCACTTACTGTGTCTCTGTTTCCTTGACTGCAGGATTAAATAAAAGAATCAGGCACTGATCAGATGCTTACCCTAGTCCCGGGCATGCAGTGTGTGTGTGTGTGCCCTGTTGCTGAAAGTGAAGAGCTGTTAGGATTCTGTCTGTATGTGTTACTCGTTTGTGCTGAACTGTGATACGATCCTGCACATCATTGCTCTGGGTGTCGGAAGGGTTCTTACAATCAGACACTTCAGGTAGGTAGTCAGTCTGGTTTAATCCATTATGGCTTTTTCAGGGTAGGAGATTCACATGCAAGAATAAAGTAACAAATGCCCAAAACATGGGCCCAGAACTCCGGCTCATTCATAGGGCCTCTTCGGTCACAGAAAGTATCATTTGTTAAGCTGCTTTTGTGTGTATATATATATAAAAAAACAACTATAAAAAGCTACAAAACCTATCAAAGATACATAAGAAATATAAGTCCTTAGGTGGATGCAGAAGGCTTGTCTCATCTCTCAGGAGGCGGTTGGTATCCACAAGGAAGCACATGGCCTTCAGGATCCTGAGAACTCTGGCCTTCAGGAAGAGGAAAAGGCTTAGCTGGGCCCGCCCAGCTGCCGAGCCACAGTCACTGACTGGCTCCCTCTGCCTACTGGCCCTAGCCAGTGAGTCTATGAGCTCTTCTCTGAAATAGTCTTAGACCCAGACTAGTCATCTCATCTGAAGAAGATGTGGTTTCTGGGGTGTGAGGTGTCAGGTGTGGGTGCTGAGACCCATGCCTAGACAGTAAGGTCAAGGTCAGTTTCTCCCTGCTTTTGCTCCTGGAACCAAGATTCCTAGAAGTGTTGTACTCAAAAAGTGCCAGCATAAGCAGTGGCACCCATGCAGAAGAGACTGTAGGGGCTATTAGTGAGACGCAGGCGTCCCCCACCCTGCCCAACCTTGCAGCACAAGCTGTGTGGTGTGGCAGGCTGGATACTGAGGCCCGCTGTTGTATTCCCATTCTTGATCTTGGCAGCAGGGTTAAAGGGCTTAAGGTCTGTGTGACAGAAAAGGGGAGAAGTAGGGTATCCAAGATGTCCGGCACACGGAGTGGGTTAGCTGTGCCAAGCCAGAGGGTGCAGTCTTAAATGTTGGGCTGAGGATGGAACCTGTGGGAAGGCCCAGGTGGGCAGCCTCCCCCCATCACACAGTGTCCCTGGCCAGGCTTCCAGCAGCTGTGTCAGGAAGGTGCAGGTGCCAGAGCCCCAGGTGGCTCAGGTTGCCAGGTGAGCAGGCCCTCAGTCAGAGTCGGAGTCGGAATTCTCCTCTGAAAGAAAAGCATGGGGGATGGCAGGCAGGAGTCTCCAGGCAGCGATGCCTGGGGACAGTCTCTAGGGAGGCACTGCCAGGGGAGCGTTGGCAGGAGCCGAGCCCAGCCTCTCCTGCAGCTGACTCTATAGATTCTGTCATTACAGGCATCTGCTGGTGGAGAGAAGATGGGGCCTGGACCCTCCACAGGAGGCCACTTTCACCTCCAGGTATTGGGGCTGGGGGCAGGGCATTATCCTCCCTAGACTGAAGCCCACATGTCCCTTCCCCAGGGGCCAGGCCCCCAAGGCTCCTGGGCTATTCTCACCCGGAAGTGCTTTATCCCTGTGTGTTAGCTCCCACTTTGTTCTCATCATTACTATCTCACCTGGTGACCTTCCCTGACAACCTGCTAGCACCAACCACTCTGCTTCAGGGTCTAACTCCAGTCTGGGCTGTGAGCTCCCCCAGGGTAGACCCTGCCTGTTTTTGCACTCCTGATGCCTAGCACAGGGTGGACTCAGCAGGAGTAACACAAGAGCCCAGGAAGGCACAGGGACACCAGGCTGGGATGAATTTAATGCTGAGCAAGATCTGAGTTGCTAGCCAATGACAGCACCAATTTCTGTTTAAAGTCTACCTGGAAATGCAGCGAGGGTAGGGCAGGGAAGTACCAATAGGCTTTAGAGCCCGGGAGGGGGAGGCACACATCAGTACCTCCACCTGTTCTACCCTTCTTCCCTTCTGGACCTGCTACTCTGGGGTCTTCCCAGGGTGTGACTAAGATAGGCCACAGCTCCAAACCAGCTGTGGAGACTCCTGACAAATCCGTGCAGGGCTCCTGCCACATGTGCTGTGTAAGGTACAAGCCCTCCAAAGATGTAACAGTTGATGTGGCTGTGTTGTCACACACAGAAACGCCACCCTTTCAACTTTGAAGTTGTTTTGCTTTGTTTTGTTTTTTAACATCAAGAGAACATGCACTGGCCTTTCTGAGCAGAATGAGGGGCTAGAATATCTGTTGCTTTTTCCTTGGAAGTAAAAGTAAAATGAGGCTGAGTGGACCTGGGTTTGCCTGGAAACCTGGAAAAGGTAATCACATGGGTTTTGCCTGGAAAAGGTAATCACATGGGTTTTCTGGCCCTTGGACCCTGGGCAGGCAGGACAGCAGGGGAAGCTGGGTCCACGCAAGTGGTCACTCTAAATGCCAGGTGGACCAGTATCCTGAGAATGACTGGCTGTCTTGAGGTCTTGTCCAGGAAGTGAGCCTTGCAGGGTCAGAGGCACTCAGCGTGCATGAACCTAGCTTGGCATTCCTGGGAAGGACAGCTTGGCGTTGTGATTGGCCACCTTAAGGGATACTGTCCCTTTCCCAGCCTTAGGTGTCTCCCTGGGGGCCAAGTGTCTCCAGGGGAGGGCGGGGCCCCTGCAGCAGTCCTGGGAGTGATCAGCTGGGTTCCCTGGCAGAAAGACCTAGGGCGGCCACCTACCTTCTGCCCTGTGGGCTGTGGTTTCCTCTGTGCCAGCAGAGTCTCCTTGCTTGAGGAATTTGGCCACTTGGTTGAAGATCAAGTAGAAGTCAACTGCAAACACAATGGTGGCAAAGAAGCCAAAAACCTGTGGAACATGTGCAGAGCATGTGGCCGGGAACACCGGGCAGGGCACATCACCAAAAGTCCCCGGTTCGAGGTGTAGGAGGCTGCATGGGGAGAGGGCGGCCTTTCAGAGCTGGCTGTGTGGGCACGGCCCTTCTGAGGAAAGGGAAATGAGCAGTGACCCAGGTTTGACAGCCAGCCTTTCAAAACTCAGGGCCCTGAGTAAATCTCCGCAATTGCTGCATCCCGGTCGGGTGCCCAGGCACCCAAAGCAGAAAGCATGTGCCCAGGTCCCAACCTAAAGGAGGGTTCCGAGGAGCATCTGGAGCTCGAGAAGGGGGACATTGCTGGGCAGCCCCTCCGTAGGGTAGGAAGCTGCTCACCCCGGCTGCTTTGTAAGACCCATCCGAGTATTTGGCGACAGCTGTGATGGAGATGACGAAATAGATGAGGGCAGCAGTGACACAGCGCAGGAAGTCCTGGGGAGAGAAGGGCATGGCCACAGTGCCCTGAGCTCTGGAACGGCCCCAGGCTCAGCGTCCATAGACTCCTACCCTGTCCTGGCTCTTTCCCACCCCTGTGAGTTTCCTGTGGACCCACAGACTGCCAGCAGCTAGCGCTGACCTGTCCCTTGTCCAGGTAGGCTGCCAGCCTCAGCCTGTGGACAACTAATGAAACCAGCCTGCAGCTTGCTTTGTGGCTTGGCCTATGTGGCGAAGTGGGAGTTGGGAACCCAGTCACAGCTCCTGCCTGTCTGACAAGGAGTCCAGGGCCTGGGCCCCACTGCCACACACTTCTGGCCGATTCACTTACAGATCAGTCTTTCTCCTTACTCATCCCCCAAATGGGAACAGAGGGTACAGCCCTGCCTAGCTAGGAGCAAGGATGCTGGAGGTAAACTCAAGAGACCAGGGCTCAAGTCCAGCCTTTGCTGCCTCTGCTCTGACACAGTCTGTTCAGCAGAGGTCACTGGCAGGGCTGTGGGGCCCTCCAAGTGATAAAAAAGGCCACGGTTGCCTGATGGCTGAGGTCTAGGTGAGCCCTGCAGGTCCTCAGTTAACCTGCCCTGTGGCTGGAAATGGCTGGAATTCTTGTGGCTGGGGCTCATTCTGCCAAGGCCCTGCTGAGGGGGGAACAGTGCCACCTGGTGGCCAAGGGCCATCTCCAGGTTTCCTGCTCCGGGTCCTACCAGAGCCAGTGGGGCAGGCCTGGATTATCAGTTTACCAGCAGCAGGTTGCCCCTCCAGCGCTTTGGAGAGAGGTCAGGGCCATATGCAGGACTCTGGATTTCTCATCTGCCAATCAGTGATGAGTATCACTACAGCTAGCCCCTTCCTCGTGGGTCTCCTGGTCCTCACCATCATGGGCCAGCATAAGCCCTGCCACTTGTCATTCAGCTGCATGGCATCAGCAAAGAGGAAGTAGAGGGCCAGCAGGAACTCCAGCAAAGGCACTGTGAGGAAGGCGGATGCTGAGGACACCACGTAGCAGATGAAAGTGACGAAGGAGAGACCCTGTGGGGAAGCCAGGGAGAGTCAGAGCCTCTTCCTGCCCTCAGGAACAAGGGAGACTCCAGCTAGAGGTGCTACCTGCTTAGTACTGCAGCTGAGAAGTGACAGAGTTGGTATGAAAGCTGCCATGCGGTCCAGGCCTACATCCATGCTGCCCCCAGATCTTGGGCATGGCTCGGAGTCCTGATCCACACAGGACTCACTCTTGAAGCCCCAGCCTCCCAAACTTATCCAGCCCTGTTGGGAGGCCACTCCCTGGGGCTGCTCACCCCAACCACCACCACCATTCCTGCCCCCCTCCCCCTTACTGGCTTTATGGGTCACTTCACCCAACTCAGAGCCAACTAGGGGCAAACTAAAGCTAACTAGCAACCAGTTTCAAGAAGTAACACCCTGTTGGTGATTTCTTTTGATGTGCAAAAACTTTCCAATAAGATGAGATCCCAGTTGTTGATTCTTTGAAGTATTTCCTGTACAGTTTGGTTTTTGTTCATGAACTTTCTGCCTACCCCATGACTTCAAGATTTCTACCTACTTTCTCTTCCAGGAGATTTAGTGTTTTTCTTTTAATATTTAGATCTTTGATCCAGTTTGACTTTAGTTCAGTGCATGGTTTGATCAATCTTGCATTCTTACATCTGGTAATCTGAGCAACTTTGTTGAAGATAACAATATGTAATATAACAACCACTGTTAATTCCTATCATTTTGTTTTGAAACCCTGTATCATTTTTATTGTTTTTGTGTTGTTTTGTTTTTGTCTATGTTGTTGTTATTTTTTTATTCTTTTTAAAATAAAAAGGTATACTCTTGTTTCTCTTCAGATCCTATAAATCTTTCACCTTTTAAAATAAAAAAAGTAACACACAACACCTAAGATTTGTGTTTTTCACTGAATGGAAATTTTACCTGAAAAACAAAAACTTCTTTTTTTGGTACTGATGATTGAAGCTAGTGCCTTTCACATTGAGCCATGTCGCCCGTTCTTTGTTATCTTTTATTTTGAGAGAGGGTCTCACTAAGTCACTAAGTTGCCCAAACTCCAGATCCTCCTGCCTCAGCCAAAATCTTACACTTTAGGTAATGATAAGAATGCTGAAATACATATGCATGAATTGTACTGATGTCTGCGCTTTACTTTGAAGGCATCAAAACATAAAATAGATTGATGGACAGACGATACAGCAAATACAACAAAGTGTTAACCACTGTACAATCTAACAGGTAGGTGTATGGGTGTTATTGATACCAGTCTTTCAGCCCTTTCATTTATTTGCAAATTTGCATAATAAGAAAAATCTATCCAAGAAAGGGGATAGTGGCACATCACTTGCACAGCCACCATCAGAAGTGGGGCTGGGTGTACTTGCCTGCAGTCCTGCTCACATGCACATGCTGTGGATGGAGGGGTCCTGAGGCTGCAGACCAAGAGGACGGTTCTGCTGTACCCTGTGCCTGCTGAGGCTTGTGGGTATCTCCCCTGATGGTCACTACCATCCGTGGCCCAGCCACTACTCACAGCTCTTCTTTATAGAGGGTCAGACATGGCATCATACAGCTAGTAAGTGGGCACCAGAATTTGAACCCAGAACACGCTGACCTGTGGGCGATTGGAGGCCTTCATCTACCCTGGTTTCTGTAAGCATGTCCATGGCTGAGTAGCTTGGAGTGGGGCCCAGGGGTTGGCTGCAGGTGCCCTATGGGGACTCCCAGATGCCCCACAGGAAGCTCTGTGGCTGCTTTAGACAAATGAATTGTAGGGAGTCCCCAGAGACTCTCAGCTGCCTTGAACATGGTCTTGGGGATAGCTGAGCCCCCAGCTGGACAGACAGGAGGCTGTGAGGCTCTCTAGGAAGACAGGCCATAAGACCAGGGCCAGCCCTGTCCATCTTTCTGACTGTACTTCCTTGGCTGAAGGCTGCTGTGTCTCTCCCCTTCCTGTCCCCACCCGCAACCCCCATCAAAGCCAGATTCTGGGTATCGCCTTCTTGATGATTCCTGTTTTCTCTGTCTCCAGTTCTCAGGGGGGCTTCCCTTCCCGCCCATGTCAGGTGTCCCTCCACCCTTGTTGCAGTGGAACATCCCTTGCCTCTTCTTCCTCGTCCCTTGATCATCCTCCTCCGGCCTGGATTCCGGACACCCAGCCAGGCCAAGGGCTTCCTCTTTGCTCCGGCTGCCTCCCCACCCCCTCCCACAAGGTGGTCCTGGAAAGGGTGCAGCTGGAGTCCCTAGGGTGGACTGCGAATTTAGGGTTTCTCCCCCAAAGTGGTTCCCAGAGGTCTCTGAGGTGGGGCAGGGGTGACAACCAGGAGGCTGTCCTTGGGCTTTTGGGTTCTGGGTCCACCTGCTGCCTCCTTTGGGAGCTGAGTAGGTGCTAGGCTGGTGACTTCAAGACCACCTCCTGCCTTCTGCCCTGGGGGACAATGCAAGGTCCTGGGGCAGAATTCTTCCTGTGACCCGCCTTCCTCCTAGCTCTCCCTTGGCCCTCATCGGAGCAGCCTTTCAATCCCCTAGACGCCTCTACCTGCCTTTTCTCTGTCTCTGTCCATCCCCGAGCCCTCCAGAGGGTATTAGGGCAGGTATTGTCCAGTTGCTGGGGATCTAAGCCACAAGTGCCCGCCGCAGAGAGACAGTCCTTCCTCCCGTTTCCCCTCCGCGCGGCCTCCTCCTCCTCTGCATTCCCTGAGGCCCGCCGTCCGTCCCCGCCCCACAGGCTACAGTGCGGGAGTTTTCGGAGTGGACAAAGAAGGCCGGCCCGGCCGTGGGGGCGAGCGGGAAGGCGGAAGCAGCCGAGTGGGGCGGGGGATGAAGTCACCCGCTGGCTCCCGCCCCTGCAGCCAGTGCTGCCCGCGTCCCTGGCCTCACCCAATCCCCGGGGTAGGGGGCGCGAACCCTGCCCGGACGTTGGGGCGGCGGATTCTCCGGGTCCCACCGTGCGCTGCAGGGCACCGGCCACCGACCCGAAGACCCCCAGGCGCCGCGCCCGAGGTCTCAGCGCTGGCCGAGGACGCCTGGGTCCCGCTTCCCCGCCGCGCGCCCCGCGGCCCCTAATCTGGGCCTCGTGGGCCGAAGAACCGCGAAGCCCTGGGTTCGGGACCAGCCTCGCCTCTGCTCGACGCCGTCCAAACTCGGGGCATCGGCAACTCCCCGCGGGTCCGGGGCGGCTGCGGCGCCGGGCAGGGTCCCGCACTCACCGACTCGGCCAGCAGGAGGCGGCCTTTGAGCGAGCAGAGGAAGGCGCGGGCCGGCAGCAGCGCGCGCAGCCCGGGGACCGCGGCGCCGGCCCGGGAGTCGCTCGCGGGCTCGGGGTCCGGGTCGGGATCCGGGGGCCACATGGCGGCGGCGCAGGACTGAGGCGCGGGCTGCCTCCCTCTCTCCCCGCGCCCGGGAGGGAAGCGGAAACCCCGGCCGTGCGGAAGAAGAAAGAAGCTGAACCAGCTCGGCGCGGGGCGCATCCCCGCCGCCCCG
>NW_004955433.1:23160683-23177954 GCF_000276665.1 Chinchilla lanigera | reverse complement strand
CCCCCGCCGCCGCCGGGGGCGCAGCCCTCCGCTCCCCTCCCGCCGCCCTGGCCTCCGCGGCCCCTGCTGCCTCCCGGAACACCCCGTCGGAGCTCCGGGCCGTCTGTCTCTGCCCAGAGGCGGTCTGCACGCTGCCTCGGCCCGGCTTCCCGCAGGGGCCAGTGTCGGAGACCTGGAACCCGGGCGTCTCCACAGCGGAGACCCCCGCTCCGTCCTCCCCTGGCTCCCAAGGTGCAGCCCGCGTCCCTCTCGTCCCTGCTCTTCCCCTCCACTCTCCCGGGCCTTTGTCGGCTGCCCCAGGCTTGGGTTCTGCAGCCCCATTGCCCAGCGCATCCCACGCCGGGGATTCCCAGATGGACGGACGCCAACGGAAGCCTCATATTCTGCCTCTGTCTCTGTCTCTCTGTCTCTCCGTCTCTCTCATATGCGCGCGCGCGCACACACACACACACACACACACAGAAGCATCAACACAGCGTGTGCACCCGTGATCAAGACCCCGCCCCGCGCATATTTACAGCTGGCGCCCAGCCTCTGTGAAGGGCACCCCCAGCCCTTGAGAGCCAGAGATGCCAGAATTGTCCTTCTCTCCCTCCACCCTCTGTCCATCGCCCAGGCCAAGTCCCGCCCATCTTTCCCTCCTTTTCCTAAAACTTTCTCTGGTCTGTGCTCACTTTTTACCAGCACTGGGTTCTAAATTCCACGTGCCTCCTTAGGGCTCTGTAAGAGCCCGCTTGGCTTCCTTCCTTGGCAGCCAGCGGAGTGCTTAAGTCATCAGTCCTGGTCAATTCCACCCTCCCTCAAACCAAACCGAACCAAACCTCAGGCATCCCTCTGCTCCAGGTCTGATATAGCCAAAACACAACCTCTCCGCCTTTGTTCCTCCCACTCATCCACATCCTTACATTTTTTTGGAACAAGCCATGCTCCCTCCTGCCATAGGGCCTTTGTACAGACTCTTCTCCCTGCTTTGCCTACCTTCTTATCTGATGAAGTCCTCCTGATTCCTCAGTGACTATGTTGCAAAGCCATTTCCTCAGCAAAGCCTTTCCTAATGTTCAGTGTCCATTGACCAGCAGAGCTAGAAGTCTAAGGTGCATAGGAGCCTCGGCTGTCCCCTGAGGGGGTGAGTCAAGAGAGCAAGCTCGGAAAGAGTCCAGGGAATCTTCAATGAGATGCTTCCTTGTAAGGATCTGGCTGGTTTTCAGGACAGCCAGGCAGCATCCAAGGCAGAAGGAGGGCCGAGGGCTGAGCACTGGTCAGAGCCCGAGTGGGCTGCTGTGCAGACCCTGGCGTTTGGATTTTACTCCCAGCCCCCTGGTAAGTGTTCTAAGAGAGGAGATCTGGGTTCTGATTTATTAAAAATAGGGTTCTGAACTGCAACTCAGTAACAAGGAAACAAGGCAGTTTTTTAAATGGGCTAAAGATTTGAACAAGCAGTTCACCGAAGGAGATATATAAATGTCTGATGAAAACATAACAAGAGGCTCGACACCCTTAGGCACGCAGCAAGCGTAAGAGGACGCGGCGAGGTGCTTTGTGCCCACTGCAGCGGCTTGAAAGGATGAACAGCTGGGGGTGCGGGTGAGACGCAGAGTGTGGGAACTCTCCCAGACTTAGGGTGTCCATGATTCCAGCACGCTGGAAAACAACTGAGCAGTTTCTTCAGAAGTTCCCTAGGCTTTCGGGGTAACCCCGTTGCAGGTTATTAACCGGTAGAAATGAAAACACCTGTCTGTACAAAGACCTGTATCATAGCAGCTCTGCTTTTAATAACCCAGCCTGGAAACCACCACATGTCCATCCGCAGGTGAAGGAATAAACCAGGGGAGAGCCGCACAATGAACACTACTCAGCGGGGAAAAAGGATGGACTGCTGATAAACACCACAGGACACATGGATTCTGGTGAATGAAGGAAGCCAGATTCAGAAGGGTACATACCCTTTTCTCCATTTTAATGAAATGCCAGAGCAGGCAGAAGGAAGCAACAGTGACAGGAGTCAGATCAGTAGCTGCCTGGGGTAGGGGGATGAGACAGCAGCCTGGGGTGCTGGGAATGTTCTCTGCTTTGAGAGAGATTGTGGTTACACAGGGACATATATGAGTCAAAGCACATCAAACTGTACATTTAAAGCAGATCATTTTATTTCATGTAAAGCATATCTCAGTTTGCAAAAAGGGTAATGAAAGAAAGCAAAATAGGATGTCAGGACTAGAGGGGCCGGAAGAGGAGAAGAAGGAAGTGCTCCCCGGGGTGTCACTGTCCCTGCCCCCCAGCAGGATATGAGGTCCTCAGGGGCTCATCATCGCCAGGCTCCAGCCCAGAGTTTGTCAGCCAGGGTGGCATCTGGAATGAAGCAGTGCTCTATTTTTTCTTTTTTTCCTTTTGAGACAGGGTCTTGCTAAGTCTCTTAGTTGCCCAGGCTAGGATCAAACTTGTGATCTTTCTGCCTCAGCCTCCCAGACTCTTGGGATTATAGTTCTGTGCCACATACCAGGTTGACTGTTGTTTTTTTTTTTTTAACATGCTCCTGTAAGGAAGATTTCCCCTTCTCTTCCATTTATTTGTTTTATTCTTTGGGTTATAGTTAAATACTATCCCACTGTTCTGTTGGTGGGGTTCCATTTTGGACATTAGGAGCCCCTTCACTCAGAGCGTTTTAGCTACATGAGTTGGTGTGTGGGGGACTGATTTGCCCCCTCTTCGCTTTTTTCCATTTCCATATTTAGTGACACTGTGAGGTTTGTTTTGTATTCTCCCCATCCTAACCCTAGAGTCAGCTGTTTTCCCATGAAACTTTAGTTCTAGTTCTTTTGATTGGGCAATATATTTAGAAACCAAGATGTCCCCTGGCAATTTGCATTAGAGAATTTGCATTTCTCTAGTTATGAGTGGATCAGTTTTTTCATGTGTAAGAGTCATTTGCATTTCCTTTTCTGAGAACTGACTATTCATATTCTTTGTATAATTTGTGTTGATTTGCTGGCCTTTAAAAATTGACACATGAGAAGCTGGGTGTTGTGCTGAATCAAAGACTTCCCTTTTTTTTTTTTTTTTTTGGTACCAGGAATCAAACTCAGGACTTTGTGCTTGCCAGGCAAGTGCTTGTGCCACTGAGCTACCTCCTTGGCCCCTGTGCTGTATTTCTGTAATCCCAGCTATACAGGAGGCTGAAGCAGGAGCATTTCAAATTTCAGGCAATGCTGGGGAACTTAGCAAGACCCTATCTCAACATAAGATAAAAGGGACTGAGGGTGTAGCTCAGTGGTGGAGTACTTGCCTCACATGCACAAGGCCCTGGTTTCAATCTTCACTTCTGCAGGGGAAATAAAAGGTAAATAGGATTGCATATGTTCAGAAAAGTGGTTCTTTCTTGAGAATGCAAATTAAAAATATTTTCTCCTGGTTTGTTTTTTGTCTTTTACTTTGTAATTTCACCATACAGATATATAAACCTCAGTTGTGAGTTGTTTTCTTTTAGGACTTGAAACACTTCTCTCCAAGTTCTGGCTTTTAAGGTTTGTGTTGTGAAGTTGCTGTAACACTGATGAATTTACCTTTACCAGTGACTCATTGCGTCTCTCTAACAGCTTTTAAGATTCTGTTCTTGTATCAGGTGTTGGCAGCTGAGGCAGGAAGATCATTGAGTTCAAGACCAGCCTGGGCTACATAAGTGAGTTCAAAGTCAGCCTGAATTTCATAGTGAGACCCTGTCTTAAAAAAACAAACAAACCAGGGAGCTGTGTTTGTGGCTCAGTGGTAGAGCTCTTGCTTTGAATGATTAAGGTCCTGGGTTCTATCCCCAGCACCACAAGAAAGAAAAGAAGGAAGGAAGGGAGAGAAAAATTCCATGTTTGTGTTAGTCTTCTGGAATTTTGACAATAATGCGACCTGGAGAGGTTTTGATTGTGGCTATTTGGGATTTTATATGTATCATTTATATGTATGTTTAATTCTTTCTCTCTCTCTTTTTTTTTTAAAGTGGAATCTGCCTGCAAGAGGCAGATTTTATTTTTAATTCCTTTAAGGGTACATAAAATCTGCACACAGGTGCTGGGGATTTAGCTCAGTGGCACAGCGCCTGTGGGGCAAGCTCAAGGTTGTGAGTTCAATTCCTGGTACCTGAAGAAAAACAAAAAGAAACAAACAAACAAACAAACAAAAAATCTGCACACAAACAAAGCAATTAATTTGCATAATAAAATACTCCCCTACAAATAGCCAGGGGGTCCAGTCAGGTTCCGTAGTGAGTGTATGTTGTATCACATTCTATTCCACAGGTATGCTTTCTTGTGAGTCTGTATTGTTAGGATTGGCTTTTTCTGAAAACACTGGCTTCTCACAAATTTCCTCTTCTATTGATAAATACTGTGATATTTCATTAGGTTCTGTGAAGAGGGAAGGTGGAACATGCATTAAATTAGCAATTTTGCTTTCTCATAATATATAGTTCTTGTCAGCCTCATAGTAAACCCTTGTGTTGTTCATTCTGATAAGCACCTCATCAGTTCTCAAGAAAAACCACAACAGCAGAAAAAGCTAGAAGGCATTACTCCAATTTTCACACTGAAGCTTGAAGCTCCATGATCATGAAGTTCATCCTCAAAGAGGAGAACTTCTTCAAAAAATTTAATATGCTCTCTGACTTTCAATTTCTCTGTATCTGTATGATCTGGTACAGGTACAACCTTTAGTTTAAGACAGTCCCCAAGTAATGTTCCTTTATAATCTGTTGTATAGGTCCAATCATATGATTTAACAACCTCTTTAGAGTGCTCACCTTCCGTTCTGCTTTCCTGCCACTCTTCAACACAAGCTACTTTAAGCATTCCTTGGTAGTTGTTTACACATTTTAAACCATCTGTAGCATTGAACTCAATCCCAAAGCCAGAACCATGCTCGATTCTTAAAACGTTGTCTCCAAACATCATTCCCAGGAGAGATGGCATATGTAATTCATCCGCTAACTTCTCCACATCCACTGACTTCATGATGTGGGTCTTGGCCGCCGTCAGCTTCCAGGACCCAAAGGAGAAGGTGTGGTGTCTGCTCTGGAAACCGTGGATCATCACGGCTGAGGTGTGCAGGACGGGCATGCAAGCTGCATGCCAATTCTTTCTCTTTGATTTTGTTTTTTTTGAGACAGAGTCTCACTGTGTAGTGCAGATTGACCTTGGACTCATTTATGTAGCCCAAGTTGGCCTCGAACACATGGCGATCTTCCTGCCTCAGCCACCTGAGTATTGAGATTACAGGCGTGTACCACCATACCTGGTTCCATAGTGATTTCCATAGTGATTGCACTAGTTTACATTCCATCAACAATGTAGGATTCCTATTTCCCCACAATCTTGTCAGCATTTATTATTCTTTGATTTCTTGAGGATGGCTGTTCTTGATAGAGTAAGATGGAGTCTCAGTGTTGTTTTAATTTGCATTTCTCTAATGGCCAGTGATATTAAACATTTTTTTTTATGTATTTATTGGCCATTTGTACTTCTTCTGAGACATGTCTATTTATTTCACCTCCCATTTTTGATTGGGTCTTCTATTTTGGCTGGTCTAAGGTTTTGAGTACTTTATGTATTCTAGATATTGGTCCTCTATCTGAACAATAGCTGGTACAATTTTCTTTTCCCATTCAGTAGGCTGTCTCTTCACTATATAGGTTGTTTCCTTTGCTGTGCAGAAGTTTTTTTTAAATTTGGTGTGATCTCATTTATTAATTCTTGGTGCTATTTCTTGTGCCGTTGGTATTCAGTTCAGAAAGTCCCTGTGTATGCCTATACCTCTGTCTTCAAGAATTTTACCTATTTTATCTTTTAGCAGATGAAGCATTTCTGTTTTAACATTTGGATCTTTGATCCATTTTGATTTTCATTTAGTACGTGGTGAACTATATATAGATTCAAACTTCTACACGTGGATAGCTAGTTTTCCCAAAACCACTTACTAAGGAGACTATCTTGCCATGCATGGTGGTGCATGCCTGTAATTTCAGCACTCAGGAGACTGAGGCAGGAGGATATCCATCAGTTCAAGGCCATCTTGGGCTACATAGTGAGTTCAAGGACAGCCTGAACTACATAGTGAGACACTGTCTCAAAAACAAAAAAATAAAGAAGCTATCTTTTCTGCAGTATATGTTTTTAGCCTCTTTATCAAGGATAAAATAGATGAATATGCCTGAGGTTGTTTCTGCATCCTGTAGTATGTTTTATTGATCCACACATCCATTTTTGTGACAGTACCATGCTGTTTTTATCATTACAGGTTTGTAATATAACTTGAAATCTGAGTTTTGATGCCTCCTACCTTGCTTCTTTTATCTACAGTTCCTTTTGCTCTTCTGGGTCTCTCCCGGTCTCATGTGAATTTGATGATTCTATAGGTTTTTAAATTAACTTTATTGGATATATATATATATATATATGATCACATTCATCATAGGGAATTTGTATCTGTACATGATAAATCTTCATTACTGTTTTTTCCCATCCCCCTCCCCTGCCTTCAATCCCTCTTTCTCTGCTTGTTTACAAAGGTTTGTTTTTATTTTTTCCTTCTTTTCTTTTCCCTTTTTTTCTTTTCCCTTCCCTTTTCCTTTTTGTCTTTTCCCTTCCTTCTTTTCTCCCACCCCCCTTCATAGTTCCCCTTTCCTTTTGAACAATTGCTTCATATTTCAAAATTTCTATTATATATTCTGGTTCTTATTTACATTTTAGTATCTCACACCAGAGAGACAATGAGATATTTACACTTGTGTATCAGATTTATTTCACTTATGAGTATGGTCTCAAGCTCCATCCATTTAGCTATAAATATCTCAAGTTTATTCTTCCTTATGGCTGAACAGTAGTCCACTGTATAAAAAACCCATATCTTTTTTATCCATTCATTATTTGATAGGCATTTAGGTTGTTTCCAAGATTTAGCTATTACAAATTGTGCTGCTATGTGTGCACATATGTTGTGGTTTGTGTCTAGATGTTCTCTCATGCAATCTTAGGCTTTTTCAGAGATAACTGAATCTAGGTGTGTGATACTAGGATTAAGGATGTATGAGTACTGAATCAGTCCACTGATTGACTTGGCACCACTCTAATCCCAGCATCTAGATATAATAGAAAAGGGACAGAAAGATGCAGACATGGCCTCCTTGTTGCTTTTGCTGTCTTCCACTACCATGAAAGATTGTCCCTCAACCATGTGCCACCCTGCCATGGAGTCAGCCAACTATGGACTGAAAGCTCTACAAACTGTGAGCTGAATAAGTCTTTCTTCAGGTATTTTATCTCAGTAACGAGAGAAAAGAAACTAAGACAGCATATACAGCTGTGGTATGATGCTTTTAATTCTTTTGGGAAGATCCTAAAAAGGGGAATAGCTGGGTCAAATGGGACCTCTAGTCCTAGTTTTCAGAGGAATCTCCACACTGATTTCCACAGTGGTTGCATCAGTCTACACTTCCACCAACAGTGGAGAAATGTTCCTTTTTCCCCACAACCACTCCAGCATTTGTTATTGGTTGATTTCTTGATAATAGCCATTCTTTCTCGAGTGAGATGAAATCTCAGCATTGTTTTAATTTGCATCCCTTTACTGGCCAGGGATGCTAAACATTTTTTTTCATATATTTATTTGCTAGTTGTACCTCATCATCTGAGAAGTATGTATTCATCTCAGATGCCCCTTTTTGGACTGAGTCTCTACATTTGGGGGATGTAATTTTTTTTCAATTCTTTATATGTTCTAGATATTAGTCTTTTGTCTGAGGAACAATTGGCTAAAATTTTTTTCCTATTCTGTGGGTTGTCTGTGCACTCTGTTGATGGTTTCTTTTGCTGTACAAAAGCTTTTTGATGAGTCCCAGTTGTTGATTTTTTGTATTATTCCCCATGCAATCAGGGTTTTCTTCATAAAGTCTTTGCCTACAGCAATGTCTTCAAGAGTTCTACTCAGTCTCTCTTCCAGCAGATTTAGTATTTCTGTTTTAATATTTAAACCGTTGATCCATTTTGATTTTAATTTAGTGCATGGTGAGAGATATGGGTCTAGTTCTAATCTTTGGTATGTGGAAAGCTAGTTTTTCCAGCACCACTTATTAAAGAGGTTATCTTTCTTCTCTTGAATGTGTTTAGCACCTTTGTCAAAGATAAGGTGGCTGAGTGTGTTTGGACTTATTTCTGCATCTTTTAATCTGTTCCATTGATCCTTAGGTCTGTTTTTCTGCCAGTACCATGCTGATTTTATCACAGTAGCTTTGTAGTATAGTTTCAAGTCAGAGACTGTGATGCCCCCTGCCTTGTCTTGGTTGCCCAGAATTGTTTTTGCTCTTTTAGGTCTCTTTTGGTTCCAAATGAATTTTAGGAATGTTTTCTCTAATTCTGTGAGATATACTATTGGAATTTTGATTGAGATTGGATTAAATCTGCATAACTATTTTGGAAGTATGGTTATTTTCACTATATTGGTTCTTGCCACCCAAGAAAAGTGATATTGTTCTATTTTCTGATATCCTCTTCAATCTCCTTTTTTAGAGCACTGTAGTTTTCAAGGTGGAGATCTTTTACATCCTTCTTTAGACAGATTCCTAGGTATTTCATTTTTTTGGATGCTATTGTAAAGGTGTTGTTTCTCTAGTTTCTGTATCAGTAAGTTTGTTATTCATGCACAGGAAGGCTATTGATTTTGTATCCAGCTACACTACTTAATTTAGTGTTATTACATCTATAAGTCCTTTGTGAGTTTTTGGGGTCTTCTATGTAGATTATCATGTCATCTGCAAATAATTATAATTTCATTTCTTTCTTTCTTATCCTTACTCATTTTATTTCTTTCTCTTATCTAATTGCTATGGCTAAATTTTCCAGGACCATGTTGAATAAGAGTGAAGACTGTGGCCATCCTTGTCTTGTTCCTGATTTTAGAGTGAAAGCTTTCAGTTTTTGTCCATTTAGTATGATGTTGGCTGTTGGTTTGTCATAGATGGCTTTTCATCAGATTGAGAAAAGACCATCTGTTCCGATTTTCTGTAGTTTTTTTTTTTATCATGAATGGGTGCTGGACTTTGTTGAATGCTTTTTCTGCATCTATTGAGATAATCATATTTTTGCATCTGTGTTCACTAGGCAGATTGGCCTGTAGTTCTCTTCTTTGGGTGAATCCTTCTCTGGTTTTCATATTAGAGTGAAACTTGCTTCTTGGAATGAATTTGGGAGTATTTCTTCCCTTTCAAATTCACTGAAGAGTTTCAGAAATATTGGCATCAGGTCTTCTCTAAATTTCTTATAGAATTCAGCAGTGAATCTGTCAATCTTTCATGTCCATTAATATCTGTTTTCTTTGTTGGCAGGTTTTTGATCATGGCTTCAAGTTGATTATGGCTTCAATTTCATTGACAGATATAGGCTTATTTAGAATTTCTATATCTTCTTGATTCGGCTTTGGTAATTGATATGTATCTAGGAATCTTTCATTTCTTCTGTTTTCCATCTTATTAGAATACAGATTCTCAAAGTAGTTGTTGATCATCTTCTGGATTTCTGCAAGATCTGATGTGATTTCACCCTTTTCATTCCTAAGTGCATGGATTTGAGTCCCTTCTTTCCTGTTTTGATAAGGTTGGCTAAGGGTTTGTTGATTTTACTTAATCTTTCTAAGAAATATCTCTTCAATTCATTGATTCTTTGTATTGTTTTCTTAGTTTGCACTGCATTAATTTCTGCTCTAATCTTTATAATTTCTTCTTGGGCTTAACTTGCTCTTCTCTTTCTAGAAGCTTGAGGTTTAACATTAGGTTGTTTATTTGAGTTTGCTCATGATATGGGTGCTCACTGCTATAAATTTTCCCCCTCATAGGACTGTTTTCATTGTGTCCCATAAGTTCCAGTATGTTGTACTGGCATTGTCATTTAATTGTAGAAACTGTCTCATTTCTTCTTTAATTTCATCTGTGAACCATTGGTTGTTTAGGAGGCTGATATTTAATTTCCATGTGTTTATGAAATTTTTGTGCTTTCTTTTGCCATTTATTTCCAATTCATTGCACTTTGGAGAACATCTTGTGTTCAGCTGAGAAGAATGTGTATTCTGATGCTGTGGTTGGAACAGTCTGTAGACATCTACTAAGTCTATTTGTTCAAAGTTTGTTTCAGTTCTGGATTTTTGCAGAATCTTGATTTCCTTGTTGATTTTATGTCTGGTTGATCTGTGTATTAGTGATAGTGGGGTGTTAAGGTTGCCCTATTATATTAGTGCTTTTTAAATGTTTTCATGTCCATTAATATCTGTTTTATACAGCTGGGTGCACTGGTGTTTGGTGCATATATATTTATGTTTGTTATCTCTTTGTCTTGCATTGTTCCCTTTATAAGGACGCAGTGACCTTCTTTGTTTCTCTTAATCAGTCTTCATTTGAAATTCACTTTGTCTGCAAATAGAATAGCTACCCTGTTTTTCTCTGGGTTCTTGTTACATGGAGTGTTTTTTTCCATCCTTTGACTTTCAGTCTATGAATTTCTTTTTAATTAAATATGTTTCTAGTATGCAGCACATTGTTGGATCTTGCTTCTTGATCCATTCTGCCAGTTAGTTTCTTTTGATAGGGAAATTGAGACCATTTACACTGATGATTGTAACTGATATGTATTGATTTATCCTTATCAAGTTATTTTTCTGTTGTTGGCTCCCCTTCTGCCCACCCTTGTTTAATTGTTTATCATGTCTGGTGGGTTCATTCTTTTGGGATTCATATAGTTGTAATCCTTTTTAGAATGTCCTTCAGAACATTTTGGAATGCTGGTTTGGTGGTCATGAATTTCTTCAGGTGTTCTTTGTTGTGGAAGTATCTTATTTTTCCATCAATTTTGAAAGACTTTTTTTTTTAGGGCTTGAAATACATTACTACAAGTTTTCCTTGACTTGAGGGTTTGGTGTTGAGAAGTCTGCTATGATTCCAAAGGGCTTTTCTTTCTAAGCGATTTGTTTCTTTTCTGTAACAGCTTTTTAATAGTCTGTTCTTGTGTTGAATTTCTGGAATTTTGACTATTATATGCCTTGTTGTAAATTTTTTTTATCAAGGCTAACTGGAGTTTTATATGCCTCACTTGTCTGTATGTCAAATTCTTTTTACTTGCTTGGGAAGTTTTCTGCCATGAGTTCTGTGAACAGGTTTTTTATTTTGTTTGTGCTATCTCTTGCTTTTTCATTGACTCTGATCAATCTTATGTTATTCTTCTTTGCATCATCTAGCAGCTGTCACATTGATTTCCCATAGTCCTTTACTATTTTTAAGAAATTTTTCTTTTCATGGTTGTTAACTACAATCCTGCCCTCTACATTTGAAATTCTGTCCTCATTTGGCTCATTCTGCTGCATATACTTTCTATGGAATTTTGAATCTGCTGGATATTTGTTTGAATCTGTTTCATAGATTCCATTTCTTTGCTATGTTGGGCAGTCATGGTTTCCATCATTTTCCTAAGCTTCTCTATTTGTGTTTTTTTTTTTTTTTTCCCAGTACCCGGAATCAAATTCACAACCTTGCGCTTGCCAGGCAGGTGCTGTGCTGCTGAGCTAAATCCCCAGCCCCTCTCTATTTTCCTTTTATCTATATCTGCTCTAGAGTCACTAAGCAGGTCTTTCATTGTGGTCACCATCTCTGTAGTTATCTGATAAATTATTTTTGATTTTTTCTCATTTATCTGCTTTGTTACTTCTGCTGTTACCACTTCAGAGAGTCCAATTGAGTAGTTTTCATATTGTTCCATCTCATTGCTCCCTGGGTTTGCCTTTGGTGAGCTGGAAGTCTGGGGTTGCATCTGGTTTAGGTGTCTTCTCATTTTCTATTTTTTTTTAGTTTAATTACTGGTTTGATACTTATAAATTGCCTGTGGTGTGTTTATTGCTAGTATTTCGAACCCTTAGGAAGTGACTACTTCTCCAAGGTGTCTCCCAGGTGTAGCTGGCTTTTAGGTTTTGAGTCTTTTGCAAGAGCCTACCTCTTCAGTTTATTGGGGATGAAAAGTTACTGCCTATGTGGCTCAGCTCATGGTTCTTTGGCACTGGCCTATAGTATTTTTTTATGACTGTTAGGCAATCTCAGTCTTGGTATACCAGGAAAAGCAATTGATTAGAACAATGACGTCACCTTGGCTAGAGTGGTACAATCAGCAATAACAATAGTATCAAGCAGCCTGAAAAATGACAAGCTGAGGTAACTTAATTTGCCACCTTTAACCATGTGAACTAGATTTGTGGTTATATAACAAAATCTACAATGAACCAGAAAACTGTGTGCAGTAATTAAGCTTTATATGACAATTTTACCCTCAGGGAAGAACATTTAAAAGGGGTTATGGGAGAAATAGAGAAATAAAAGTAGAGGAGGAGATTAGAAGCAAGGCTGGAAGACAAAAGAACATCTTGCAAACTTTGGGAAACTAATGAAGAAGACAGGAGGAAAAGAGAGGAGGTAAAAACAGGAACAGAACAGGAAAGCAACAACAAAACCCTGGAAACCATGTTCACACATGTAAAAGAAGAACAACCAATCAAGAAAAAAATGAAAGAAAAGAGAGAAAAAAAGAAGAAAAATTTTAAAAACTTCCACTTTAAGGTGTCCCTCTGCTGTCACTAGATCCAAGTTGATTAATCCCAGCAAGCCAGCAGTAGCTTTATGAATGGGTAGTGAATATTCCCAGCAAGCCTGCACATTCAGTTCCACTGAAGTTCAGGCTGGTTTCTAGCTGTGAGGCTGGGACCAGGTTTGCTCAGCCTGTAGCAGTCCCTTGGCCTCCTGCCAGTTTGAACTTGGCTCCCTGACCCTTGTCACTGGGAGCCACTAGATGGAGCCAGGTCACAGACGCTCTGAGTTTTAAGCTCAGTTGGCCCCTCTCCAAAATGCTTACTGGCCAATCACTCTCTTCTGAGGGACATCTGAACTCAAATAACTCACCAGTCATTGCAGCCTGCTGCATCTACTGCTCCATTCCACTGGTAAGTTTCTCTGTGGAGGCCTCTGGAGTAGCCAGTAGTCACAATGCATCTGTAGGTTCAAGTCACCCTTCCCATGCAGTGAGTCCAGGCTCAGGAGAAAGTACCACCTGCCACCTCCTTCTTCTTCATTGAAGTCTCTCTCTTTACCCCGTTGCTGTATTCCAGTGTGTGGACACCAAATCTTAGAGAGGCTCTTTCTCTATTGCTCACTACTCCACCATCTTCCTGAAAGTCTCTTTTGAGGATTCTCTAGTTCTGTGAGGCATACTGTTGGTCTCTTTATCAAGATTACATTAAATCTATTATCAATTTTGGAAATGTAGCCATTTTGACTATATTAGTTCTGCCTATCCAGGAAGAAGGGATAGCTTTCCATTTCCCGATGTCATCTTTGATCTCCTTTTTCAGAGTACTGCAATTTTCATTGTAGAATATTTTCACACCTTTCACTAGGTTAATTCTAAGTATTTAATTTTTCTTGATGCTATTTTGAGTGGTATTATTTTTTTTAGTTTATTTCTCAGTGCATTCATTATTGCTATATAGGAACTCTACTGATCTTTGTGTGTTGATTTTATATCCTGCTACATTGCTGTATTTGGTTATTTTTTTTTAAATACAAGTGTTTTATTTGTTTTTGGTTTTTTTTTTTTTTCTCTGGTACCGGGAACCAAACTCACGACCTTGCGCTTGCCAGGCAGGCGCTTTGCCGCTGAGCTAAATCCCCAGCCCCTGTATTTGGTTATTAATACTAAGAGTTTTTGGGTCTTCTATGTAGAGTGTCATGTTGTCTGTAAATAATGTTGACTTCTTCCTTTGCTATACATGTCACTTTTATTTTTTTCCTCTTGCCTGGTTGCTGTAGCTAATGTTTTGAGTACTATGTTGAACAGGAGTGGTGATAGTGGACATCCTTGTCTTGTTTCTGATTTTAGAGGAATGCTTTCAGGTATTTCCCATTTAATTTGATATCGGCAGTAGGCTTACCATAAATGGCTTTTATCAGATTGAGATAAAAGCCCTTCTACTATTTTCTTCCAGGTTTTATCATAATGGGTAGGGTGCTGAAATTTGTCAGAGGTTTTTTCTGCATCTATTGAGATAATCATGTAATTTTCTCTTTATTTCTGTTTATGTGATATGTTACATTTATTGATTTGTGTATGTTGAACCATTCTTGAATCCTTGGGATGAAGCCTACTTGGTCATGATGTATGATCTTTTTGATGAAGTGCTGCATTCTGTTTGCCAGTATCTTGTTGAGGACTTTTGCATCTGTGTTCATTAATGAGATTTTCCTGTAGTTCTCTATTTTGGTTGGATCCTTCTCTGGCTTTGGAATCAGGGTAATACTAGCTTCTAGAATGACTCTGGGAGTACTCCTTCCTTTTCAGTTTCATTAAAGAATTTGAGGAGTACTAGCATTAGATTTTCCTTGTTTTTATACAATTTAGCAGTGAATCTCTCATGTCTTGGGCTTTTTTTAGTTGGTAGTTTTTTATTCTCAATTTCATTCGTTTCTGCTCTCATCTTTATAATTTCATTCCTTGTACTAGCTTTGGATTTTGATTGTTCTTGTTTTTCTGAGACTTTCAGGTGCATTGTTAGGGTATTTATTTGGGCTCACTGTTTTTCTGATGTAGGCATTCAATGCTATAAACTTCCTCATTAGGACTGCTTTTACTGTGTTTCATAAGTTCCAGTATATTGTACTGATCTTATCATTTAAATCTAGGAACTTTTTTTTCTTGTTTTATTCTGTGACTCACTCATGATTCAAGAGTGCATTGTTCAATTTTGTGCATTTGCATAATTTCTGTGGGTTTTGCCATTAATTTCTAATTCCATCGCACTATGATACAATAATATGAATGGTATAATTTTGATTCTTTTGCATTTACTTAAACATAGCCTATAGAGCCAATAAAAATTGGTTAGTATGTGGTCTATTTTGGAGATAGTTCCGTTCTACTGAGAAGAATGTTTATTCTGTTGTTCTTTGGAAAATCTGTAGATATCTATTAAGTAGATTTGTTTAAAGGTTTTGTTCAACTCCAATTTTTGTTGTTGTTTTTGCCTAGTTGATTATCTAATTGTGACAGTGGAATATTGAAGTCCCTCATTATAATTATATTGATGTTTATCTGATATTTTATGTATAGTAGTGTTTGTTTAATTAAGTTGGGCATGCCATTGTTTGGTGCATCTATGTTGACAAATGTTATCTAGTCCTATTGAATTGTTCCCTTAACCAACATGTAATGACATTCTTTGCCTTTTTTGATCAGTTTTGGCTTAAAGTCCATTTTGTCTGAAAATGGGATAGCTATCCCTGCTTGATTTTAGGTTCCTGTTGCATGGAATATTGTTTTCTGTCCTTTGATTTTTATTCTATGAATTTCTTTTTGGGTAAAATGTTTCTTGTATCCAGCATACCTTTGAATTTTATTTCTTGGCTCATTCTGCCAATCTGTGACACTTGACTGGGGAATTGAGACCATTTATATTGAGAGTTTTTGCTGAAATATACTATTTCTTTCATTGTATTACTTTCCTGTTGCTGAGTCCCTTTTTTTCCCTTCTACTTAACTGTTCACCCTAGCTGGAGTACTCATTCTGTTAGACTGTTGGCATTGTTAGCTTCATTGTCTCTTTTTAGGATATTCTTGACAATTATTTTGGAGAGCTGGTTTAGCAATCATGAATTTCTTTATGTGTTCTTTGTCATGGAAGCATCTTCTTTCTCCATCAATTTTGAAATAGTTTTGTAGGATATATCAGTCTTGGTTGGCAGTTGTTTTCTTTTAGGGCTTTAAATACTTCACTTCAAGCTTTCCTGGTCTTAAAGTTTTGTGTTAAGAAGTCTGCTGTCATAACTTTCTAAGTGACTCACTGCTTTTCTCTAACAACTTTTAAGATTCTGTTCTTGTGTTGGACTGCTGAGATTTTGATTATGTGTTATGTAGAGGCTCTTTTCTGATCATGACTATTTGAGATTCTGTATGTCCCACTTCTCTGTGTGTTGAATTCTGTTAGTGTATTTGGAAATTTTTCTGCTATTATTTCTGCAAACAATATTTTTATACTGTTTGTACTATCTTCTGATTTTGTACTAATTCCAATTAATTTTAGATTAGCAAAGAATCCCACTACCTCTTTTTGTTTGGGAGGAAGGCTGCCATATATTTGGCTCAGTGCCCAATTCTCCAAGAATGGACCACAGTATTGTTAGTGATACCAAGATAATCTAGATATGGGCATACAGAGAAAACCAATTGATAGCAACAACTATGCTACTTTGGCTATAGTAATAAAATCAGTAACAATAATATCATCAAGGACAAATTGGATATTGACATACCCTAAGAACCAATAGAAAAGAGGTCTTATTTCTTAACCAGATAAAAGAGATCTAGCTGCTTGGAGGGGCATACCTGTAGTCCCAGCACTTGGGAGGCTGAAGCAGGAGGATCACTGTGAGTTTAAGGCCAGCTTGTACTTGTAGTACTATCTTACTACATAGCAAGATCCTATCTCAAAAGCAAAACAAATAAACAAACAAACAAAACAACAAAACTAACCAACCAACCAAACAAGCAAAAAACAGGAGATATCTAGCATTATAGTATAAACACTTTAATCATATAACCATATAAAAGAGATCTATCATTATAGTATAAACTCTAAGAAAAATCAAATATTGGCTTACAACAAATATCTACTTAATGGAACAATTGTAATTCTACTAACAGTAGAATGATATTCATCAGTAATAACACAGAGTTAACTATCTAAAGATTCATAAAGCTTAATGGTTATACTAGTAAAGATAAAGGGAGTGAGGAACTGGAGAATGAGAAAAATAAAATTTGAAATTTTATCTAATGGAAGATGAATTTTAATCAATGGAGGATGATGAGAGAAAAATGAGATATGATTTCCTATTGAGGAGTAAAGGGAAATTAATAGTGTTAGATAACAGTAACAGAAAGGAGTGAACAATAAGAAGGAAAAGAAAAAGCAGACCAAAATAAGAGAAAGAAAACAGAAGAAGAAAAGGAAAGGGAGAAAAGAAAAGATTACAACCTCAACCCCCTGCTGGGTGTGATGGTGCATGCCTATAATCCCAGCATTTAGGAGGCTGAGACAGGAGGATCACTGTTAGTTCAAGGCCAGCCTGGGCTACAAAGTGAGTTCAAGGCCAGCCTGAACTACATAGCAAAACCCTGTGTCAGAAAGACACCCTCCCGCAAAAGACCAAAAAAAAAA
>NW_004955433.1:23155895-23160583 GCF_000276665.1 Chinchilla lanigera | reverse complement strand
AAAAAAAAAAAAAAAAGAGTCCATTAAAAAAGAATTCCTATATGTTTTTGAAAGAGTGGTTTGCTCCCAGAATCTGTAAGTCTTTGAATCCAACATGTCATGGTTTTCTCTGCCTAGCTTTACGGCCCTGCCTACTGCAGAGGCCCCTCTGTCCATGTACTTCGGAACTTGGCGACTTTTCACACCCAGGTATGCCCTTGCTCTTTTGGTAGGCGGGAAAAGCAATCATGCCTCTGATCTCTGCTGGAAGTAGGTGGTGGAACAGAGATTCACTCAGCCTCCTTGGAAAGCCACACTTACCAGATCTAGTTTCTCGTGACAGAGAGCAGGAGCCATGTCTTTCCCAGCCTAAATTTAAACTTGTCAGGCAGTCTATGTCTAGTCCTAATCCTGTCTGCCGCTACCTCCCATGGCTGTCTCTCACCCTGTCACTGTGACACTAGAAACCTGAAGTCTGTAGTCGTTCTGTGAACTCATAATGGTAGCACAGGCTGGTCTCAAATTTGCAGGAATCCTCCCACCGCAGTCTTCCAAGTGCTGGGATTAGAGGCATGTGCCACCATGTTTTATTTTTATTTTTCAAAATTAGTTAATTAACTAATTAATTATCTTTTGAAACAGTGTTTCACTATGTGGTCCAGGCTGGCCTTGAACTCACAGTGATCCAACCTCATTGTCCCAAGTGCTGGGATTATAGGTGTGTGCCACCACACCAGGCTGTGGCTCAGTTTTTTGTGTTTTGTTTTGTCTTTTTGGGACAAAGTTTTACTGGGTAGTTCAGGCTGGCCTTGAACTCATTCTGTAGCCCTGGCTCAACTTGAACTTGCAGTGATCCTGCTGCTGGAGTGGTGGGATGACAGGAATGCACTACCACGCCTAGCCTCATGGCTGTTTCAAACACTCAATCCTGTCCTCAAATGGCATCTGATTAAACACAATCAGTTGATATCTTGCACACTGTACTTCATTTCTTCTCCAACTCTAGCCTGCCATGAGGGATCTAGTTTCATAGAAAACTCTATGCCATTTTTGTAGTTTGCAATAGCTGTGGGTTTTTCTTGGGGCTAGTGCTATTGGCCAGGTCTGTACATTCTCCTTGGACTTATCTGCTGGTTGATTAGCACCTCTGCTGCCCCATGCCAGGAGAAACAAAGCATAAGCTGGCTTGAAGTTGGCAGATGGCTGCAGCCAGGGTGCAGAATTCATAGGCATGAGTTGTTTGGGTGAATGCATGTGGGAGATGCCTGCTGTATCATCCACGATGTGTGTGGTGCGGCTGCCACATTGTCCAAGCCACCTGCGGCCAGCTCGTTGGCTCTTACCTCTGTCATCTCCATTCTATAATGTTAAGTCTATCCATGGAGTTTTTTCATTTTGGTCATTGCATTCAATTCTAAAATTTTCATTTGTTTCCGCTTTAATATATCTTGCATTTCTCCACTAAGACTTTCTTTTCGCATTTATTGTATTCATTCTTAGAGCATGGTTAGAATGTTCTCTTTAAAGTCTTTGTTTAGTCATCCTAACATTTATGCCATCCTTGGGATTGGTGTCTATTAATTATTTTTTCCCTCATGACATGTTGAAATTGTTGTGGTCCTTCATATGTCAATAATTATTGATTGTATTCTGACTATTTTGAGCATTATGTTATGAACTTTGGTGTTTTGTGGGTTTTTTTGCATCTTATAAAGAGAATGCTGATTTTTTTTTAAAGTAGACAATAAACTTTCTTAGGTTTAAGCCATAGTTTTAAACCCACCATTGGAATATGGTTTCAGTGTCAGTTCAGTTTTTAAAATCTTTGCTGTGCTATTTTGGGATAAATCTCACTTGGTCATGGTGTAAAATCCTTTTAATAAGATATTAGATTCAATTTTCTAGTATTTGACTCCATTTTGTATTCATATTCACAAGGGATATTGATACGTAATTTTCCTGTGATTTAAAAAATCTAGCTTGGCTATTTGGAAATGCTGGCATTATTAGAATGAGTTAGAAAGTGCTATTTCTATTTTTTGAAGAATTTAAGAAGGATCACTACTAATTCTTTAAATGTTTGGTGGAATCCACTCATGAAGTCATCTAGTCTTGAACTTTTACTTGTTATGAATATATTGTTATGGTTTGTATCTGGATATTACTGGGATTAGGGATGTTAGTGCTATAATCGCTCTAGGGTGGGTAGCCTGCATACAATATAAGGGAGGAAAAGAGGCTTGCTCTCTTCCCTTTTGCTCTTGTTGCTTTTGCTGTCCTCTGCCTTCATGAACCATTGAAATTGTCTGTCTCTGTTCTAGGGTTGAACACAAGGGCATTTTACCATTGAACTGCATCCCTAGCTTTTTGTTATTTTAAGACAAGGTCTTGCTAAATTTTCTTGGACGGCCTTGAACTCCCAATTCTCCTGCCTCAGTGTCCAGAGTAGCTGGAATTACCAGTGTGCACCACCATGCAAGGTGACATGATTTTTTATTTCTGAGTCAGTTTAGGTAATTTGTAGTTTCTAGGAATTTGTCCATTTAATCTAGGTTACCTAATTTGTTTGCATATAACTTCATAGAATTATCTTAGTCTTTAAAAAAATTTTTTTGGGGGATATGGTCAATAGTAATGTACCCACTTTCATTTCTGATTTTAGTTATTTGCATCTTCTATTTTACCTTGTCATTAGCTATAGATCTGTCAATTATATTGGTAGTTCCAAAAAACCAACTTTCGGCTCCATTTTCAATTGTTTTTCTGTTCTCTGTTTTTTTTTTTTTTTTTTTTTTTTCTCACTAGTCTTTATTATTTTCTTTTCCAGCTTTGTATTCCTTATTGTTTAAGATCCTGAAAGTATAAAGTTAGGTTATCAATTTGAAATCTTTCTTCTTTTTTAATGTCAACATTGGCAGCTATAAATGTCTCTTTGAACACTGCCTTCACTACAATTCATTGTTTTAGTATGTTGCTTTCATTTTATTTAATTCTGTTTCTAATTTCTCTTGTGATGTCTTTGATCCACTCCTTGCTGAAAACATTTTTAAATTTCCACTCATACGAATTTTCCTGTTGTCTTTCTGTTATTCATTTATAGCTTCATTCTATTGTAGCCAGACAAGAGCCCTTGTATTATGTCAATATTTTTAAGTTTATTGGGACTAATTTTGTGCCCTAGCACATGGCTATTGTAGAAATGCAATGCAAGTTCACTTGAGAAGAAAGTATCTTCTGCCATTTGTTGGGTGCAATGTTTTATGTTCAGTTGTAGATGGCTTACAGTTCTTAAACTCCACTGTATCCTTATTGAGCTAAAGCTGAATGTTCTATCCATTATTGTGTGCAGCACTATTTGAATATGTCCTCTGTGTGCCTGAGTAGTGGTCAGTCTGGAACCTGGGTCTTGGTATACCATGTAATTTAGTTTTCTAGGTCTTTGGTTTTCTGTCTGGGGTCAAATCCATACATGTATAGCTTTTGGGGGTGGGGAGAGATCCCAGAGTCTCGTCTCAGGGTCTCTCATCTATATTACCTACTTGAGATTGTCTAGTTCCTAGGGAACCTGGGAGAGAGAGGAGTTAGGGGTTGTGCTTGCACTTCTTGGGCTGCATGTGGTGGTGTGGGACACAGAAGGAGCAGTGGACCTAACTGCAGGCCAGGGAAGAGCTGTGGGTCCCAGTTCTGGGTCTTCAAGCCCTTCAGCTCCTGTTGTCCCTCAACTGACCTGCCACACAAATGGCACCCCCTTCCAATTACACATCTTTGCACCAGTGGCCAGGTGAAAAGTGGACCATCCACTTTCTTGCCATCAGGGAGTCCCATGCCACTTACAATAAAGGTCTAAATCATCATCATGGCCTTCGAGGCTCAGTGCATCCTCCTACCACTAGGCTGGAGCTGAGGGTCCCTGAGGCTGAAATACGGAACTTAACTCATCCCACTTTTTTTAATTTTAAAAATAAAAGGAGGAAAACATTAACAGACACACAACCATTTACAAAATAGCAAAAGAACAATGCAAACAATACAGAGTTACAAAGTGGTAGGAAATTAACGATGCTTGTTGTATTACATATTGATGTCTTCAAAGTGGTTTCTCATGAAAACAGAGACATGCAATATTGATCAGTCAAGGACTCATTAACTGTTTCTTTCAGCAAAGAAATAGAAGACACTAGATCAACTATGTTAACTATCATGTATATACATACATACAAAATTTCTCCTTCTTTCCCTTCTCTTTTCCCACATCCCAGTTGCCCTTTACCCTTGAGCATTTTCCTTTCATTTCACAGTGTCTATCATACCTCCAAGTTTTTATTAACTCTTTCAGGTTTTACAGTAGTGAGACAATGTGGTGCTTGCACATGCAGGTCTGATTTATTTCACTTATGCATATGGTCTCTAGTTGTGACCATTTACTTATGAAAGCCTTGAGTTTATCTTTCTTTATAGCTGAGTAATATTCCATTCTATAAAAGTACCACAATTTTTTTATCCAATCCTCAGTGGATGGACATTTGGGTGGCTTCCACAATTTAGCAATTACCAATTGTGCTGCTATGAACATAGGTGCACATATTTCCCTGTGATAGGATGTTTTTAGATCTTTGAGGAAAATACCCAGAAGGGGAATAGCTGGGTTGAATGGGACCTCTAGTCCTAGTTTGCTGAGGAATCTCCAAACTGATTTCCACAGTGGTTTC
>NW_004955433.1:23011101-23152055 GCF_000276665.1 Chinchilla lanigera | reverse complement strand
TGTTTTGTCTCAGGACCTGTAATACTTCACTCTAAGCTCTTCTCGATTGGATGGTTTGTGCTGAGAAGTCTGCCGTAATTGTGATGAGCCTTTCTCATCTTTATGGAGAAACAGGTAATATGTTTCTTTTCTCTAGCAGCTTTTAATATTCTGTTCTTTTGCTGGAGATCAGGGGTCTTGACTATTATATGCCTGGATGTAGTTTTATTTTGGTTATGTTTAGTTGGAGTTGTATATGCCTCATTTACCTGTATATCAGGTTCTGTTTCCATACTTGGGAAATTTTCTGCTATCATTTTTGCAAATATTCTTTTAATGTCAGTTGTGTTGCCTCCTGCTGTTTCATTGATTCCTATAAGTCGTACATTATTCCTCTTTGCCTGGTCTTGCAGCTGTTAAATTGATTTTTCCTGGATCCTTTTTGATTTTAAGAGATCCTTTCTTTCATGATTGCTAGCTGCCATGCTGTCTTCAAAATCTGAAATTCTATCTTCAACTTCATTCAAGCAGTTTTGGCAGCTTTCAATGGAAGCTTTGTTTTCCTGGAAGTCTCTTTGAATCTGGTTCATGCATTCTAAGTCCTTTCTACAATTTTCATTTAACATTGCCATCCATTGCCTTTGTTCTTCTATTTTCTTATACGTTTCTTCTTCCGACGTTTTGAGCAGTTCTTTCACTATTTTGTCATTTCATTTTTTGCCTGGGAGATTATTTCTGATCTCATCTCTTCTATGGCCTTATGGAGTTGCTTCTTTACTTCCACTGCAATCATTTCAGCAATTTCAGGCATGTGTTTACCAAGTTCTTCTATGTCGTTGTCTCCTGGACTTGCTCTGAGTGGGGAGGAGCTCTGGGATTGTGTTTTAGTCTTCCGTCTTGTCATGTTTGATACCAGATGCAGAAAGCTCAGTTTCCCTGTTCAACGGCTGCACAGCAAAGGCCGCTAGTGTCCCTAGTTTTCCTATTGGTCAGGTTTACCCCTCAGTGTCCACTGAGAAGCTCTATTTAGTCTGGGGTTTTCTGGCACTTGTCAATTTGTATCTAGTTATCCCAGGTCTCAGACACAGACACTGGTGTCAGCTGATGGCAGACTGTCTGATCCAGTGTTCCCTTGCAGTTCAGGGCATGTACACAGCCCGGATTCAGGTTGCACTGGTGTGACAATCCCGATCCAAGCAGTTCCTATGTCCCCAGGCAGTTCAGGGTACAGGCAAAACCCAGACACAAACTGCAGGGTTGACAGTTTGTGGACCACCTGATTCTGTGTCTCCAGTCAGTTCAGGACACACACAGGAACCAGATGCAGGCCAGATGGGCAGCAATCACAGACTGCCGATGCCTGCAACACCCCCTCCCAGGGGGTCCAGGCACAAATAAAGCAGGGACTTGAACCGAAGAACCAGCAGCTCTTGGAGCACTCACTCACTGGGTGCAGGGCCCATGCAGGGAGGGGCCACACCTGCCCCCCAGCTAGTGCAGTCCCTGGGGCTTCTGAGTGAGGAACTCCTGTCTGCCGCGGGTGCACAGAGGGCAGAGACTCAAACTGTAATGGTGGTAGCATCCTGGGTCACCCACTCTGCCCCCAGGAAGTACATGGGAAAGACCTGGCTCTCTCTATGAGTTCCAGCTGGGAACCATGGTGGGAGCTGGTTGCAACCTGCCTGGCTCTGCTTCTAAGTCAGTTCAGCACAGGCAGGAGCCAGATCTGGGCCACTCCCCCATCCCTTTAAAATAAGTATGGGGTGGGGAGGAGGAAGGGAAGGAAAGAAAATTAAGATGAGTTTTGTACTTGTACCAACTCCCTATGATGAAAGTAATCATTATGCACACATGTCCTAATAAAATTTTTTTTTTAAAATAAAATAAGTAAGCAGGTTTACTGTCACCATGGAAAAAGAATGCCTTAGTAAAAGAGGCAGGAGAAGGATTTATTAGAGGTAGATATATTTACACATCCAAGAGCGGAGTGGGAGTGCTCAAAGAAGGGCACATTACTGTTGAGAACTGGAAATTTTTAGTGCTTGAGGAGACTAATGTTTTAGTGTTGTGCAAAACTAAGACTAGGGATTATCAAATTCCACAGATTTCCACAATCTCTAGTCTCGGTCTTGCTTTTTAGTCTTAGTGTCAGTGGATAGGAGAGGATGGCCCACCCCTAGTGAGATAATGGTCTATTCCTGTGGGAAACCCAAAAATCTGGTCCTTTCTTGGGTGAAAGAGGACCATTACAAGTAAAACAGAATGAGCAGCTGAGAGAAAGTTGCCCACGTTTGCTGTTTTGGGAGAAGAAAAAATGTAAATAAACTGGACTTGTGTTCTGAAGCTGTAGTTTTTCTTTCCCTTTTTTTTTTTTTTTTGAACTCATGACCTCACACTTGTCAGGCAGGCGCTGCACCACTGATCTATATCCTGAGCCTGGTAGTTTTCCTTTAAAGTACAATTTTTTGGGGGCTGGGGATTTAGCTCAGCGGCAAAGTGCCTGCCTGGCAAGTGCAAGGCCGTGAGTTCGGTTCCCGGTACCGGAGAAAAACCAAAAATAAATAAATAAATAAATAAAGTACAATTTTTCTTTTTTTCTTTTTTTCTTTTTTTTTTTCTTTTGAGACAGGTTTTTACTATGCAGTTCAGGCTGGTCTTAAACTCACCTTGTAGCTCAGGCTGGCCTCAAACTCACAGTGATCCTCCTAACCAGATGAGACTTGCATCAGTGTTCAGCTTACAAATCTATTTAAAGAGAGATTTCTTGTCCAAGAAAAGATGATTGTCAGTATGGAAAAGAAAACCATTCTAGGAAGCAGACGAGGAAGACAGTGGAAATGTTTTATTGTAAAATACACTGCCACTTCTGACAACAGGAGTTGCCTTCGAGTTACTTCTTTCCCTTTCCCTTGCCTGCTCCATCGTCTCCCTTTGCTGGAGGGGCCATCATGTTCTTTCTGAGCTTCTTGCCTTTGAAGTGTTTTCTTTGAAGACATGCATCAATTAAATAAAAAACTGCAGCCAAACCCATAAAGATCTGAAAAACAAAAAGATCTTTGTGACTTTTGCTTCTCCTTCCGAAGATAGCATATTTCCCTCTTAGCCCCTAATTCATCCATGTTGCTGCTTCACGTCTCTCCTCAGCCCATGAGACTACCAGACCCAGAGAATCTGTGTGTGCTTCTCTCTCAGTTGGGCTTTCTTCACCACTACTGCCCCTCCCCCACATCTCTTTTCTTTGCTTTTTACACCCAGCCTTTGATCTAGGTTTAGCAGCTAGAAGAAGGAAGCCAGCCAACGGAGGCTGGCTCCTTGGACATCATCTTTATTTAAGTGGTTTTGCCACTAGAAACATTGGACAACTTTCTTTTTAAACTCTGCTTTGAGCAGGGCATGGTGGCACATGCCTATAATCCCAGCACTTGGGAGGCTGAAGCAGAAGGACTGCTGAATTTGAGGCCAACCTGGGCTACAAAGTGAGTTCAAGGCCAGCCTGAACTGGATAGTGAAACCCTGACTCAAAAAGACAAAAATAAATAATTTTTTAAAAGAACCTTTACTTTGGACCTAAGATATTTCTACAAATGAGCCAGAAGAGGTGAATTCAGAGCAAATCCACAGCCTGAAGGCCAAAGACTCACCACAGCAAGTAGGTAGTTTAGTGGCATGTTTGGTTGCTTCTCCACAGCAAAATATGCACCTCCTCCAAGGAACGCACAAGCAACCAAGTCATTGAGAAGATCCTGAAAATGGTGGAGATGCATGAGTTGTAGAAAGTCAAGCCCCCATCAACACACCATGCAGCATAGCTTCCTCCAAAGGTACAGATTCCAAACTTCTGCCTGATGTTTAACATATATATGTCTCTGAATGGGGGGGTGCTAGGATGTCCTCCCAAAGAGGAGATGAGTATCCCAACTTTCCCTGTGGAATAGGTTCTTGATTCATCTTCACAGAAAAGCATTTCAGAATGTGACAGTGTGAGGCATAGACAGTTTTATTGCACAGAGTTAGAAAGTTATGCTTCTCTTACATACTGTAAGAGAAAATAGGGAAGGAGGAGCCAAGGGAAGCATAGCTCTGATGAGGATTACACTGGCTCCTTAACAAAGGGACAGGACCAGCTTTTAAGGAGTTGGGCTTTGCTAGGGTCTGGTTGATCATTATCTCAGTTCTGGTTTTACAAGATTACAAGATGGCTGGGAAGAAGTTCATATTATTATAGATAGTTAAGTTAATTAGAAATATTATAGGCAGTCAGGGCTGAGTCCTTGAAAAGTCAGTGCAGAAGACAACTATGGCAGGAGGCACATTTAATGAAGGCCAGGCTTCAAGGAAAAGAGGGACTACTCACCCATGTACTTCCCTTGGGGTGGAGAACTAAATCACCTTGCGGTGGAGGACCAAACCTCCTTAGCCCACCCCTTCCAGGAAAGTCCTTGTCCCTCCTGTGTGCTTGCTATGTGACTTGCTTCCCCATTTGAGCCCCATTTAATCAATATTACCTAAGCAGTTATGCTTGTAATCTTATTGGTTGAGCATAGTTTTATCCCACCTCACACCCACCCTGTGATTTTTTCAATTGGGTCAATATTACCTAAGCAACTACTTATAATCTTATTGATTACAATTCTGTCGTACCTTGAACTTACTTCACCTCATGGTTTTGCTCAATAAACCCCCTTGAGAAGTGGGGTTGGTGGGCAACCCACTTTCCACGTCCCCTTCTGTCCCTCTTAGACAGAAGATTTCTTTCTCTCAATAAATTCTCCCTACTCTTAGCCTCTGTTGTTCCTAGAATCGATTCCTTGATTTTAGAGAATGCTTATGTAGTGTTTCAAATACTAGCCGGTGGGGAGTTTTTTCCCCCAATCTTTTATATTTATATTTGCCTTTTATATTTTGGGGCTGTATTTTTAGATGCTGTACTGGTTAGCATTCTAGCTGCTGGGACAACATGCCTGACACCTGAAACTTAAAGGAGAGGTTTATTTTGGCTCATGGCTTCAGAGGTTTCAGTCCATGGTAGACTGGCTCCAAGGCAGAAACATCATAGCAGAAGTGTGTGGCAGAGGAAGGCTGCTTAGTTCCTGGTACCCGGGAAGCAGAGAGCAGGGGGAAAAGTTTAGAAGATGAAGCCAAGAAGCAGACAAAGACCCCAAGGTGACCCATGACCTATATCCTCCAGTTAGGCACTACCTCTTAATAAACAGTGGGCTAACCCATTAATGAGGTCAGTGTCCTTATTATTCACCTCTCAAGAAGTCTCTTCATGCAGTCAAGTTTAACTAGCAAGTTTAACAATCAAGATTAATTGGCATAGGTGCATACATGTTCAGAATTGCTATATGCTGTAATCATCTCTATTTTTTAACTTTTTAAATTTTATTAGAACATGTTTATAGTACATGCAGTTTACAGCCACCTTGGGGAGTGGGTACATGGACATACTAGAACATCTTTCTTTTCTTTAGATTCCCTTCTGCTTTTCTCTCCCTTCCTCCCTTCTCCTCGAATTCCCTTATCCTGAGTTTAATTTTTGTTGATATTATTAATCTTAGCTCATGTTCTGGCATATAATGTTTACATTCATTGAGGCTATTAGGTTTTTATACATGGGATATCTTTATTCTACTCATTTCCCTTTGTTCTCCTCTTTACCCCTTACCCTTGTTCCCTTGGAACCCCTTCCCTGTTGCAAGAGATCCATCCCCTTGTCCCCTTCTATCCATCCTTTATTTTCTTTGTTTGTACTTTGCCTAACAAAATGAGAGATGTCCTATGGTATTTTAAGCTTCTGTGTCTGGTTTATTTCATTCAATATTATGTTTTCCAGGTGCATCCATTTTCCTACAAATGTCTCAAATATGTCATTCCTATTTTTCTTGTTTTAGTATTTTTTCTTCTCTCATTCTTTTTACCTTTCCCTTCTTTCTTTGCCCCCTACCCCCTCTCTTGTTCTTCTCCCCATTTGAACATTTTATTCCTATTTTACAACACCTATTACACAATACCTATTAAACGTATCATTCTTTATAGCCAAATAGTACTCCATTATACATAGATACCACTTTTCTTTATCCAGTTGTCTGTTGATTGTATACGGGCTGCTTCTAGGATTTAGCTATTACAAATTGTGTTGTTCTAAACATTTGTATGAATGCATCACTGCAATAGGATGTCTTAAGCTCTTTGGGAAGAGACCTGAGGAGACCCTGAGCTTTCATTTCTAGATGACCGTTAGGCTTCTGGCAAGCAGAAAGTCAAAATTAAGATGTAGTTAAAAACAGCCTGACTAGGTGTTCAAAGAGTACCGCAACACGGGGACAGTTCAGAGTTGTTGTTTAAAATTCATTTGCATTCTGGCACTTAAGGAAATCTTTGTCAGATCAATAGCTGATCATCAAGCTAATGAAACAGTGATTTTAGTGGTCACATGAGAAAAGTCTCTCCAAATACAGAAAGAATGGCAAATGATAACAAATGCTCTTTGGGGAAGATACCTAGAAGAAGGACAGCTGGGGCACATGGCATTTCTAATTTCAGCCTTTTGAGAAATTGTCATTCTGATTTCCATCATAGTTGTTCTAGTGTACATTCCCATACATGGTGCAGGAGGGTTTCTTTTTCACTACAGCCATGCCAGCATTTGTTATCATTTGCCGTTCTTTCCGAAGTAAGATGGAATCTTAGCATTCTTTTAATTTGTATTTCTCCAATGGCCGGAAATGTTGAACATTTTTTCATGTATTTGTTTACCATTTGTACTTCTTCCTCTGTGAAGTATCTGTTCATTTCTTTTGTCCATTTCTTGACTGGGACTTTAACTTTAGGTGATTTAATTTTTGAGTACTTCATATATTCCAGCTATTAATTCTCTCTCTAAGGAGTAGTCATCAAAATTTTTTTCCCATTATGTAGGATGTAGGTTATCTCTTCACTTTGCTAATTGATTCTTTTGCTGTACAGAAGCTTCTCAGTCAGATATAATCCCATGTATTAATTCTTGCTATTATTTCTTGTCAGTTGAGGTTCTGTCTAGAAAATCCTTTCCTACATCTATGTTGTCAAGTGTTTTACCTATTTTATCTTCCAGTGGGTTTAATGTTTCTGATCTTTGATCCATTTTGGTTTTAATCTTCTTTATATCCTTCTGGCGGGGTGGTACTAGGAATTGAACTCAGGGTGTTCTTACTAAGTTACATCTCCAGCCCTTTTTATTTTATTTTATTTTATTTTATTTTATTTTATTTTTTATTTTGAGACAGGGTTTTGCCAGTCATTAAGTTGCTTAGGCTGGGCTTAAACTTTCGATCCTCCTGCCCCCAAGTGCTTGGATGATAGATGTGGGCCACCATGGCCAGCTATATTTTTAAATATATACAATTGGGTTAGTCTCATATTAAAGCTATGCCAAAAAAAAAAAAACAAAAAACAAAAAACAAAAACAAAAAACAAACAGGGGCTGGGGATTTAGCTCAGCGGCAAAAGCGCCTGCCTGGCAAGCGCAAGGTCGTGAGTTCGGTTCCCGGTACCCGAAAAAAAAAAAAAAAAAAAAAAAGCTATGCCAGCTTTCTTTTAGTTAATATTGTCTTATTTTTTTCCATCCCTTATAGCTTTTATGTGTTCTTGAATTATTCTTATGGTTTTCTTTAGTTTATGAGCATTTTAAAGACAGCTGACTTATAGCCTTTTTTCCCAGTAAGTCTGTATCTGGACTTCCTCAGGACTGGTTTCTGCAAATTTCTTGTCTTTTTCCTGTGTATGGGCTGTACTGGCTTGTTTCTTTGCATGTCATGTAATTCTGTTTGAAGACCAAATATTTTTCATCTTACAATGTAGTCAATTTGGAAATTGGATTCTTTCTCCTTCCCAGAGTGTGTTGTTGAGAGTTGAACCCAACTGTATTTTTCATGACTTTTCTAAACGTTTTTGGAGAGACTTTTCTCATGTGACCACTAAAATCACTGTTTCATTAGCTTGATGATCAGCTACTGATCTGACAAAGATTTTCTTAAGTGCCAGAATGCAAATGAATTTTAAACAACAACTCTGAACTGTCCCTGTGTTGCGGAACTCTTTGAACACCTAGTCAGGCTGTTTTTAACTACATCTTAATTTTGACTTTCTGCTTGCCAGAAGCCTAACGGTCATCTAGAAATGAAAGCTCAGGTCTCCTCAGGTCTTTTCTGAGTGTGTGTGCCCTGGATTCCCCAGTATATATGAGAAATATTTCAAGGCCTCTCTTTCCCTACGTGCCTCCTTTCCCTGCCACTTCTTCTCTGGATTTTCTGGCCTATTGCTTGCATTACCTTTTGCTCCAGGTGGCTGAGATAGTGTATTTCCCTTCAAATACTTTCCATAAATGCTACCAGGTAGACTTCATCTCTGACAATGTTCTGAGGTAGGTGGGGCAACAGCAAATTCCTACACAAATCTGTGGTAGCCACCAGACAGGTCAAAACAAATACAGAGCCAGAATTCTTTGAGATACTGTATTGTTCTCTCTGGCACCACCAAGCTTCTTCATGAATGTGGGCTGCTGTCTTCATCGCTGGTGCCCAACTGGGCATGAGAGATGGGAGGTGGACTTTAGAATGCACAATACTCTCTCAGAACATTCAGCAGCTTCTTTTTTTCATTTAGCATTCCCCCACTGAAAGATTTTTAAAAACACAAAAACATACAGATTTCAGAGTCCTGCAAAACTTGTTCTGACATTTTTTGCCCATATAATTATTGCTATGTACAGAGACATAATTTTTGAGTTTCCTACTCTGCCACATTCAGTGATATCATTTTCATTAAATCTAGAAAGTTCTTGATTGTTATCACTTTTAATATTTCCTCTTCTTTATTCGCTTAAGGCTTTTTTTCCCTCAGTACTGGGGATTGAACTTAGTACCTCTGCATTGAGCTACATTCTTAGCTTTAAAAAAACCTTTTATTTAGATAGGGTCTTGTTAAACTGCCCAGGCTGGGCTCAAACTTGCAATCCTGCTGCTAAGATCTGGACAACTCTTGAGCATTCTTATTTCATATTCTATGTTTCACTCTCTCTCACAACTTCTTACTTAGGACTATTTTCTGACAATTTCTCTATACTTTTCAGTTCACTAAGTCTCTCTTCAACTATGTTTGATCTACTTTTAAATTCATCTGTTAACATTTTTATTTCAATAACTATATTTTCTATTTTAAGATACTTTTAATAATGTCTATTCTGTCCTCCAAGGGTCTTATTCTTAGAGCTTGTATTTATGTCTATAATAATTTTTAAAATATTTATTGTTGTTTTCTCATCTTTTCAGCTCTCCTATTATCTGACGCTTAGGGTTCTAATCTTTCCATTTGTTATGTTTGTTGATTTTTCATACTTAGCCTTGGTTTTCTTTTTTTATAATTCAAGCATATCCTTGTGAATTGAGTCCATTTTTGACAACTGTCCCTCCCTGTGAGAATCTCTTTATGTTTTGGCCATGGTTTTGTATATGTCTCTTTTAGGGCTCCCAAGGATATCATCGAGATATCAGATATCAATTTTATTCTCATTCCAAGCAGTGATGGTTTCTAGGCTACAGGGACCAAAAATTCAAATTCCAATTCTACACAAAGGGCAGGCTTAAGGTTTCTGTTTCCCAAAGGAGACCCATCCCCCCTACTAGAGCTCTGGCAGAGATGATTGTGTTTCCTTGTCTTCTGTTTTGGTGTAAAGTGTGTGTCTTCTCGGTCCCTCTTTTCTGTAAGAGTGCTGTCTTCCCAGGGTGCTAGATTTATGGAGTTTTCTGTTCTAAACCCCTACTTGGCTTGAGATCAAAGCTTCATCTCCTGCTTGAGAGTGTATGAAAGCCCACCCTCCAGATTCCTGAGACAATACCTCAGAGATCATTCTCACCCGCGCCTCACAATGTATGCAGTCACAGCTCCTGTTTCCTGTTTCTATGCTTTTCCCTTTCTTATTTTGCCCCTCAACCATCCAGTTAATCAATTAAAACAACATTGGTTACATTTCCCTCAGTACAGTACAGTACAGTAGGAGGCTTCCAGGGTTCCATGGTTTTTCATCTGGTTGGAACTAAAAGTATCTTCTCAGACTCCTGCCTGGGAAATTGGTTCCTGCCTGTCCTTGTACCTTGTCCTCTACTTCTCTGTTTTCTAAGAGTCCCAAGTCCTCATCCAGCCCCACTTCTCATATTTTTCTGTTCTGAAATTCCTCTTTTACCCTACGAGGATAGCTTTTGTTTTGTTTTGTTTTGTTTTGCTTTGTGTTTTGAGACAGGGTCTCACTATGCAGTTCAGGATGGCCTTCAACTCACTGTGTAGCACAGGCTGGCCTCAAACTCACAACGATTCTTCTGCCTCTGCCTCTGGAGTGCTGGGATTACAAGCATGTGCCACCATGCCCAGCTATAAGGATAGCTTTTAACAAAGAGGCAGGACAGGTGGAATGAAAAGTGTAGCCTGTACTGGTGAACCTTTTTTCTGGTGCTAACTAGCTGAATGACCTGGGGGCAAATTACTTGGCAATTCTGAGTTCATTTTCTCAAGTGTAAAGTGAGTGGAATTGGAAGTAGAGGGCTTTGAAGGCAGGCTGTGAATATGCAATGAACAAGGGGATCTGGGGCTTGGGGTTTTGTCAGTTGGCTGGGAGGTAAGTTGGATGTGCTCTGTGATTACACAAATGATGCGCAAGGATTAGAATACATCAATCCTACGACACAATGTCAAAAACTTTACATTTAATCAATCTCCCAAGGGACTATTACTGTCCTCTTGCTCAGATGAGGAAACAGAGGCTGACAGGCTGGGTAACTTGCCTAGTTCTGTTCCATTTTGTGTAGGACTGCTTCAGGCTGATTTATGCTTCTGAATCAAGCATCCTTTATAGGATATTTATTGGAGGCCTAAAGCTAAGAGATGAGTTTTAAAAAATTCTCATTTGTCTTACTAATTTAAGAGACTCATTTTCTTTGAATTCTGGAATGATTTCCCCAGCATGTGCTGGCAGAGAGTAGGAAGAACAGCTGGTTGTTACACCCCTCTCCTCCCTCCAAGGACAGCAAAGCCTTGGACCCTCTTACACAATAAAAGACTAGCCCACCAGGGAGAGCCCTCGCCTCCCACGCGCAGCTAATTTTTTGGGAGCATTTTTCCTCACAGGTCCCCCTCCACTTCCCAGCTGCCCTGCTTGGGTCCCATCTGAACCCTGAGTGCAAAGTACGGGAGGAGAGACTGTTTCTCTACGCATTCGCTCTCCTGGTGCCAAGCCATGTGAACAGCACACCAGGGTTATTCCCCAGGACCCTCACTTACAGTAACAGGCCACAGGATGAAGGGCAAGTATCTTTGGATGGCAAAGGTGTACAGGATAATTAAGAAGCACAAGATGGATATCTCCATGGTGAGGATGAGCGCCAAGAAGGGGTGCACCTTGGGGACTGACTGGAACAGGAGCTGTGCTGTAATCATGCAGCCCTGCATAGAAACATACTCCTCAGGCCCTCTGTGGACCTTGGGAATCCCTCGGGGACACCTTCTGCCCAGCCTGACTCCCTCTCCCCAAGGAATACCAGCCCAGCTCACCAAACTCAGGAACTTGACCAAGCCGTGCCAAAGGACCCAGAACTCTTTATTGCTGTCTTTGAGTTCCCACCGGTAGCGGCGGCACCCCTTCCTTGTGCCCACTTCATCGCTGGGCTGATTACCTTCCCCGGGTGCAGATGATGCCTTATCAGCCATTGGTGGCCTGAGTCCTCAGCTTCTCACGGCCTGCGGTCTCTGGACAGGTCTGGCATACGAGTAAGCCTGATGTCTACCGACCTGTTCAGAGACCGAGTTCAACTAACCGCCGGGGTGGCCAATGCCAACGCCTGCGCGCTCTCAGCGCATGCGCAGGTCTCGCCGCTTAGCCCCGCGTGGGTCGTCTCCGCGCATCCTGGCGCAGACCTGTTCGCTGTCCACTCAGAGCTTTCAACCTCGGTGCGGTGCACAGCTCCCCGTCTGGTCCTAGCTCTGCCTTACAAGTTAGCCCTAGGCCTGTGCTGCCCGCTCCCAGGTTGGGTCGGGTTGGCAGGTCCATGCTCTTGGAAGGGCAATGCGAGCTCATACAAGGGAACACAAGTGAGCAGAAATGTTCACTACTCGACAGCCCTGATTTTATGGCCACACTTATTCCAGAGTGAGTGACAGCGTGCGAGCTCAGGCATGGCGCTAGGCAGCTGGCACACGGACTTGGGCATCCACGAGGGTTCCAGGGTGGCTTTGGGGCCTCAATGCTTAGTTTCCATTCCCAGGCTCCTTTCTTGTGAGTCCTCATCTTCTTAGTGATCACCGACGCATCGATGAAACACAGCACTGCAGCTAAGAGACACAAAGCTACACGCTCAGCAGCTGAGCAGCCTCCTCGCTTCCGTCCCCACCCCTGGCCCGGCAGGTGCTGTGGAGGAGGCCCCTGGCCCTTGGCCCCTGGACAGGTCTGGCATAACCGTCTACTGCCCTCTTGTCCCATTTCGCTGCTTTGGCAGGGCCTTCAAGCATCAGGAAAGGTCCTCCGGAAGTACGGTCCTTTTAGGCTCCCAGCTTTGGTGGGGTCCTGAAAAGGCTTCTTAGTTGGGAGGACCTCAGGCTGGGTTTGCAAGGGCCGGAAAGCCTGCCTGAGGGGATCCATCAGGGAGGTGGAGAAGCCCAGATACTGGACTGGAGCTCTGAGAAATCCTGTGAGCCCGAGGCTTTGGAGTGATTGAGAGGGGACAGTGTTCTGGTTGTGGGTGGGGGTGCTGGGTCTGTCACTATCGAAAGAGGAGAGGAGCGCTGATGTGGTAGTCAATTGCAGCATAAGCAAGTGCCTGGATTCCATTCCCAGCACAGAAGACAAACTCCGTCAAACACAAACAAAAAAGGAAGAAGAGAGGACAGATTTCAGATTCAGAGAACTCATCTGCGGTGGCCAGATGGTGGGTGGAAAGTGAACTAGCTGGAGGCAGGAAAGACCGTGGGGGCCTGAGGGCTTGGGGGCCTGAGGGCTTGTGGTCCAGCAGGAACTCATGGACCTGGGGGCAGAAAGCCCTGGAAGAACAATGCTTGGTTGCTAGGTGAGCAGATATGAACCAGGGGTGACAGCACCTGATATTTCAGGCTTGCATGTTTTTCTCTGTGATCACTTAATTGCTGGCTGCTTAATGAACTTTTCCCAGCTAAGATCTTGCCACAGCTAGTATGAACGTACCCTGCAGAGGAAAAGGGCTCTGTCCCCAGCCCTGAGCCAAAACTTAGCACAATCCAGTGGGAGTGACAAATATTTACTGATTATGGAATGAATTCGAAGAATTTAAACTCTTTATTTTGCTGGATTAATTTCTGTCCCATTGTGTAACTTCTTGAACCAAGGTCTGACCCCCTCCTCCATAGTCCAAGCATTTGATCTGCAGTTTCTGGTGTTCCGTGGGTTTCAGTCGCAGTTAGTTCCAGCCTTGTGCCCAGGCAAAAGTTTTTTTTTTTTTTTTTGGTTCTTCTCCGGTACGGGGAACCAAACTCATGACCTTGCGCTTGCCAGGCAGGTGCTTTGCCGCTGAGCTAAATCCCCAGCCCCCCAGGCAAAAGTATTTAACCTCGGTTCCTATATCTATAAAAATGAGAATTGTAAAGATGAAGTCAGAGCATGCCCACTGGGCGCTTCAACTAAAGCAGGCTTCCTGCCTCCTTCCTGAATAGTCTGACTTCCTTCCTTCTGACAATGCACTTAAAAAGCAAAACAAAAACCTGACAACATCTCTTTTCTTCTGTCTTTAAAATTCTGTAGCCCAGAAAAGTCAGTCCTATTGGTAGGCAAAAATATTTTGTTGAATATTCCAAAAATAGTGTGTATGATTCTCAGGAGTTCTGCAGACTTTTGTTTTTTCTTTCTATTTAGAGAATTACAATTGTGATTTTCACAAACTTAGAATTTATATAACTTCACGTCATCTGAATAAATCATTGCAGAAAAGAGAAAAGGTGGCAGTGGGGATTTCCTTCTGTTAATGACAGTGATGGTCTGCCAGTCTCTTTCTTCAGTGTCTTACAATACTGATCTGAAATGAGGTCACAGATGCTTCTACTTAACCTCCAACACAGAATAAATGTCTTTTTTCCTTTTCTGTCATTGCCTGGGCAGCAACCACTAAAAGAAATGTAGCTGAAATGAAACTGTTGATAAGGTCTTGTAATACAGAGTTGAACATTGTCAACTTTAGATAAAAATGTAATTTTATAAAATATTTAAACTGGTCAACTACTTATCTAAGCATGGCTACATTTTAAACACTTTTGTACATTTTCCAGAGACATGAATTTATGTGTTTTTTTTTTTTTAGGGTCTTGAATAGGACTTTGTTTGCAGAAATGGGTTCAATTTCACTAGAACACCATTCTTAAAAAGCCCATTTTTCTGTCTACCTTTCCCTAAAGGACATAAGAAAGTGTTACGGCTCATATCTAGATGTTCCCCCAAAGCTTCATAGGGTCCTAGGTAGGGCTTTGCAGAGGTGGGTGAATCTAGAGTCTGTGATACTGGGATTAAGGGTGTGATGCTGGGATTGATTCATGTTGTGATGCTAAGAATAAGGTTAGCATCCTTAATCTAGGGTGGGTATTCTGGATGGGATATAAAGGACAGAAAGAGATCTGTTGCTTGCCAGTTGTCACTTGCTGCTTTAGTTCTTCACTATTTTGCAATACCCCTTTGCCATGCCACTCTGCCTTGGAGCGAGCCAACTGTGGACTAAAACCTCTACAAACTGAGTCAAATAAACCTTTCCTCCTTTAACTTTGGGTGGTGGGTATTTTGTTTCAGCAAAGAGAAAAGTAACTAAGACAAAACTGAGCTTGAAAAAACGTAGTGGTGTAGGGGCTCCCCCACATTGGCCCATGACTTTTTTGAAGTCTTAAATTTTAAATTAATGGAAATTCTGCACTGTATTCCAGAACACATTTGTCTTAATGCAAAAACAATTTGAGGTGGGTAAAATTTTAGATTAGCACTTAATTCTGATTAAGATTACTGACTTAATTCCACTCCTAAATCTGTAAGTAAAACCAATGTTTGGGAAGTTTGGTTACATTTATGCTGAGTTCATGTGTCCCAAGGATGCATGAACTCATCTGAGGAGCAGGTCTGATTTTCTGCAGTGAATGGCTATGCTGTTGAGTTTTGTTTTTTACCAGGATATGGCCACAATTAAGTCTCCTCTAACATCTCCAGTTTTTTTATGTTCTTTGTTGTGGATTTCAGTTCTGGGTTCTTTAACTGCTAGCTCAGCCTGCTTCTTTGTGCACTGAAATAAAGGGTAAAGATGAGTGGGTGGGGGCTCCCCTCTGAGTGAGCAGAGGCCAGGCTTGCTGGCAGAGCAATAATGGTGCTAATGCTTGCACAGGGGGAAAAAGCCTGGGGTAACAGAATCACGATATGGCCCACATACCTACTTTGAACAAGTTTCATCTGCGCAACTTCGTGAGATTTTGTCTCAAAATAAAAAATGAAAAAGGGCTGGAGATGTAGCTCAGTGCAAAGGCCCTCAGTACAACAACCTATCCCCCCCCCCCCAAAGTGTACGCACAGTAAATTTTCACAAGCTCGGGCAGGGTGGTAAATGTGGTTCTTCCTATTGAGGTTGGTGAGCAAGGAGCCACTGGAGTGTGACTTGCCTGAGAAAGCAGTAATGTCTACTGCTTTGGCACCTGGTGGCTAACACTGGAATGGGGATGTGGAGTAGGGGGATTAGGGTTGGAAGTAAGTCCCAGTTACATTTTGCAGGATGAGCAAGAGGTCTGTCTATAGCAGGCAGACCTGACACAGGCAGACCCGATGCAGGCATGGTGGTCTGCAGCTTTGCAGGAAGCTTAGCACTTGAGTATCATGTAAACCCAAATATTCAAAGTTGTGACTTTTATAACGAAGGAGCAGAGTGTAAGCTTTTAAGCATTAGCTGTGGTCCTAGATCATTGAGAATGTGGGTGCAAACATTAATAATGATGCAATAATAATAAACTAAGCACAGACTAGGCCCACTAATTGCTTACTCCCTGTCATGATTTTATTTCCTCATTAAATCACTGGACATAATACTTTACTTCTGATCATGCACAAGCATTCTCTTCCCTTGGAGCTAAGGTTTGCCTTGTGCCTTTCTACTGTAGCCCACATGTATTGAGCACTTACTTTGTGTTATGTACTGTGCTGAGGTGGTGAGATATGCTGTGATTCTCACAACAGACTCATTATCTCCAATTTACAGTGGGGCGAGCAACTCGCCTAAGGATTTCTCTGTTAGGATGTGTGGAGCCACTTGGCAGTCTGACTTGCGTGCCCAAGGCCTTCTTGATCATCTTCCTTTTGCCCTAGACACAAACCCTTTTACTGACTCATCTGGACAAATGGAGAAATATGTTCTTCCCAGTAGCTGAGCTAAAATTGCAATTGAGCCTGGCTACAATGAAATAAAACTTCTGCTTTCCTGTGAATGTCATTCTTACTCACTACCTTTGTAAGGGTCAGAGACACTCGCCGCGTGAAGGAAGACTCCAAGAGACGTTCTCTCATGCAAAAAGCAAGGGGATTTTATTCACCAAGCATGCATGGGGCTCACTGAGCTCGCAGGAACAGAGAGCCCCGAGCCAGGTTAACTCTGGCTTTTTAACTTGAAAAACTACAAAGGAGTGGGGGGCGGGCAGCAAGCGTCATTACAGAAGCAGATAGCATTGGTTAATTCATTTTGTTCTTTACATTTATTGGGTCCCTATGATGTAGAGTGTGTAGGAATGCGGAGGTTTTCCGCTCATGGGCAAGGGGAGGGGAGGGTACTCTGTGTCAACACCAGGTGTTCTTTCTTCCAAGGGACAGGAGATAATGTTCTGGCCCTCCTGGCGTCTCCTCCTTTCCGGGCAATCTCAAAACTGCTTATCTATGGGTCAGAGGTCAACTGGTTCCCACAAGAAACCTTATTTTTACGTTTCCAGACCTTTTTCTCCTGAATACCCTATTGACTCAAATAGTGTCCTCTGACTAAAATGAGACACAGGTTTTCTACTTGACTACTATGTCCCATAAGGCTCCCAAATGATTTTCCAAGATGTACAAATATGTGTAAAATTATAACTGGAAAAAATATGCTTTAATATTGAATGCTTATTTTGTTGGGGTTTTTTTTTTGTTTGTTTGTTTGTTTGTTTTGAAACAGGGTCTCACTCTGTAGCTTAGGCTGGCTTTGAACTCACTATGTAGTCCAAGCTGGCCTCAGACTCATGGAGATCCTCCTGCTTCAGTCTCCTGAGTGCTGGGGTTACAGGTGTGCACCACCACACCCGGCTTGAATGCCTATTTTTAAAAATCACTGAATATTAGAAAAATTTAAACATTTACAGTTTGTTTCATAAAATGTGATATTTGAAACAGGGATTTACAAATAATAAACATTCTCTGGTATTCAATTAATTGTAACTTTTGGTGGTTTCATTTATGCCTAAGAGTTTTCCAAACGCATGGCAGAATCTGATCAGAAACCACCAAAATTGTTTCTCATTAATCTTACATGAAGGGGACATTCTAAAGTAGATGCTGTTACTTATAAATGTAAAGACATTGCTTATAGTTTTAGAACTGCCACTTATATAGAGTTTTAGGTTAAAATATGTTTATTATATTCTTTTTGTCTTTTATAAATTGCCTTCTAAATTGGGCATGGTGGTGCATGCCTTATAGTCTTAGCACTCTGGGAGGCTGAGGCAGGAGAATGGCCAGTCTGAGCCCAGCCTAGGCAATTTAGTGAACTAGTGAGACCCTGTCTTAGAATAAAAAATAAAAAAGGGCTGGAGATGTAGCTCAGTGCAAAGTCTAATCCCGACTACTGGCGGTTGAGGAGATTTCTGTTGGCAAAAACATCTTGACCAGAACTCAGTATCTTCATAATGCTGGATAAGGGGCTGGGGATTTAGCTCAGCAGCACAGCACCTGCCTGACAAGTGCAAGGTCGTGAGTTCGATTCCCGGTACCAGAAAAAAAAAAAAAGAGAGAGACATAATGCTGGATAATATTTTTTCCAGTGTAGAAGTATTTAAACTATGGGCTCCTCAGAAGTCAATGATTCTAATCTGTACTCTTTTTGGGTAATATTGGCATGATGTGAGACTATGGTAGGTGAAGTTCATAACCTAAAAATGAAGACACTGATTTCATCACAGATTGGTAAGGAAAGCTGTCACTGGTTTTCACGTAGAACTGGCCTCCACATAGGCTAGGGACTGAGAGCTGGACTGGCACCCTCCCCATGGTGGGGTGAGTCCCTGGCACAGACTTTCAAGTGAGTGGCTGCAACTTAAGAGACTGAGAGTGGGTCCCTAAGCCAGGGTCCATCATTGGTCCAGAGAAGAGGTCCTGACAGTATATAGTCCCAGAGCCCATAGATCTCATCAGGTCATCTGTATATGAAGCTAATAGTCTTTGTGCCCTGCTGACGGTCTGCAGGCCTGAAGTGTTAGATTTTCTCTCCCTGCTGGGGGACCTTCACCCTCAGCCTTTTGTTAAACAATGAGAAAATGAGAAGTAAGGAACTCTATTCTTCTACGAGCCTTTACGTTAGAAATCACCACTTACCTTAATCCTATGCCCACTGAAACCAAGTCAGTTTGGACACTCATCATCTGACCAACTGTGTGGTTGCTTGGTATGTGTACTACTAGTTAGCTGAGCATCAGAGTAACTGGACAGTCTTCGTGGTAAGACAGCTTTCCCACTGTGAAGCTCCTGGGAGTTCACCAGACATGTCCATGTGCTGTCCCAGACCCTGACCTTGAAGGACAGTGACAAGAAAAAGGCAGGGCCTTTGAATCATACTCTGGGCTCTCAAGAGCCATCCTCAAAGAAAAGAGGATGCTGTCACTTAAGACATGCATAGCAAGCGGAATCTGGGTTTCTTGAAGTGGATCAAAGGCCTGTAACACTACAAAAGCTGGTCTGAGCTCCTTTGACCACTGGTGAAAAGGTCCTCTCATGGAATGCTCACTGTTCATACTCAGAAGGTTCTAGTTCTGTTCTTTGTCTGGGACCCTTTTTAGATATTTGCTCTGGGCCCTATGGCAAAATATGGTGTCTCATGGCCTTCTTCAGTTCGTTTTTGAGATGGGGTCTCGGTATATTGTCCAGGCTGGCTATGATCAGCTATCCAGTTTTTATGGCAGTTCACCCAGGCTGTGTTAGTTCATTCCTCAGAGGGCTCAGGTCCTTCTGACAATAGCTGGTGGTGGTGTGGGGCCTTTAGTCACTTGCCCAATGAGTCTGTCACACTTACCAGGATATTAGTTCACCTTGGGCTCCACAGTTTAAGAAAACCATGAGGAAACAGTAGAAGATACAGGGAGGAAATTAAGGGAATCTGAGGAGGATGTAAAGTTGTAGTTCTCATTGAGCTCCTTATCTAAGAAGGGCTTGGGCAGGATGAAGCTGTTACGGCATATGTCTAGATGTCTCCCTAATGCCTCATGAAATCATAGGTGAGGATTTTCAGAGGTGGCTGGATCTAGGGTGTATGATACTGGGATTGATTCATGGTGCAATGCTAGAATTAAGGGTGTGAGTGCTACGCACCCTAAGGGCAGGAAGCCTGGATAATATGAGAGACAGAAAGAGGCTTGTTGCTTGCTTGATTTTGCTGTCTTCTGCCTTCTATGAACTGTTTTTCCTCTACAATGCCCCTCTGCCAAGCCACCTTGCCTTGGAGCCAGCTGACTGTGGACTGAAACCCCCACAAACTGTGAGCTAAACAAATCTTTCCTCCTTTAACTTCGGGTGTCAGGTATTTTGTCTCAACAATGAGAAAAAAAGTAACTAAGACACCATCACATGCCAATAGAACATAACATCTGAACAGAACTTTAGAGTCAGATAGACCTGGGCTCATATCTGAGTTTGAAGGAATCTGCACGTGATCAGGGCAACTTAATCACTTCAATCTAATTTTCTCATCTGTTAAATGGGGGGGGGAGCACTACAATGTCACTGGCTTGTTGTGAGGATTAAACAAGGCAATTTATGAAAAAGTATCTGGCACATGGTATGTGCTCAGAAAAGCTAATTTACTTTCCCTTCTTGAAAATTTCCATGGAAAGAGATTTTAGTTTCCCCTCAGAAACATCTCCATGGCTATAGCTCTCCATGACTAAAAGGATCTTCCATATGTCCAATTAAAGTTGCTCATATTTTTCTTTGCTTCCTGTTGCTTAGCCCTCTGTGGGACAGAGAGAGCTCAACAGCTTTTTCAGAAAATCCCTCATAATTTTGAAGAAACATTTGAGCTTTAGTTCAACAGCAACTGGTCCTACTTTAAAGTTAGAAACCTGTACTATACAGAAGTGAGACATGAAAGAGCCCTGAGCTCTGAATAAGGCCTGTTCACAGTGCAAGCAGACCCCAACTACCTTATGAGGTATGGTAGCTTTTCTCTGTTTTGACACCTCATATTGTATTGTATTGTATTGTACAATATTGTATAATACAATATTGTATTGTATTGTGTGCCAAGTACTGTGCTGGCTTCATACACTTTTAAATGTTACTATGGGGTAGTTACTATCATCCTACTTTTCCCTCTCTACATTTCCTAGGTCAGGAAATGGAAGCCAGAGATCCTATAGCTAGTAAGAGGGCAAGGCTAGGAACTGGGCCCATGTCTGCTTCTCGACAAAACTGCACTGCCTCTCTAGTCTCAGATCTGAAGGGTTAACTTCAGGAACTTTTCTTCTGGTAAAGAATGTGAGTCTGAAAAAGGCTATTGGAAGAGGATGTGCAGTGTTCTTTTTCTGGATACGCTACCACTCAGAGTATGGACCCTTGGCACACACAAAAAGGATGACTCCCGTAAGCGTTCAGAGTTTCCTGAATGATTTCCTACAATTCTGCCGTGTCAACTCCTGCTTTGGTGGGTGGTGTTGAGAGGTACACATAAGCAGGCACTGTTTTACAAGCCGTGGGTGAGAAATGTGTTTACCCACTGAATATGCTACTTAAAATTTTCATTAGGAAAAGCTGAAAAGTTCCACATGTTCAATGCCATAATGAGACGAGCTTTACACTCTGGGTGGCAGGATGGCATGCATGTTGTCCTCCATCCAAGTAGTGCTTCTGGGCATGTGGTAGTTTCTCCCCTGGAACTAGGGCAACACCCTAACTATCATAGCTCAGCCATGGCTTGGTCTAGAGAGATAGCTCTGCTGTCCATTGAGAAGAATCCTTCTTGGGTCTGAGAACAAATCTTACTTACAGGTAAAGGCCAATAAACAGGCCAGCGAGTGTTGAAGGCTTAGGTTATATTTGAAGTTTTAAAAAAGACAGTGCAGCTGGGCGTGGTGGTGCACACCTGTAATCCCAGCACTTGGGAGGCTGAGGCAGGAGGATTGCTGTGAGTTCGAGGCCAGCCTGGGTTACAAAGTGAGCTCAAGGCCAGCCTAAACGGCATAGCAAGACCCTGTCTCAAAAAAAAAAAAAAAAGACAATGTCGACTTCCTGAATTGTGTTTGCTATAAATGACTCATGGGCTCAGACAGTTATGAAACAAACTACTATTGCTGTGGTAACATCCTGCAATAAAAGAAATAGGATTTGTTAGTGACAATTTTTTAAAAAGCATGTACTGTCAGAAGGTAAATATATTTCAACTGCCTGTATTGCTTTGCATATGTCTCTTTAGAATTTCTTACATTTTTAAGACATGAAATAATACATAAAAATAATAAAAAGGCACACAATTGGAAAGGTTAAAAAAAAACCAAAACACTTTTTCTCCTCCCCTACCTCAATCCTAGTCTCTCTCCTTAGAAGTAATCAGAGTTAACAGTTTATATTTCTAGCAAGAAGCTGGCACATATGTTAGAAAATAGGTTTTAGTTTGATAGAGTGAGGTAGATCCTCAGTTTTTTCCCTTCCAAACAACTGAAGATTATCTTAACATCGTTTATTGGAAAATGCCAGTATTTTCCCCACTGAAATTCAAACCAAGTCATATATTAAATTCTCAGATACATGTGGACCTTTTCTGACACTTCTTTCTCACTGAATTGCCAATTATTTCCCTACTACTTTTTTTTTTTTTTTCCGGTACCAGGAATCGAACACACAATCTCACGCTTGCCAGGCAGGTGCTGTGCCGCTGAACTAAATCCCCAGCCCCATCCCTACTACTTTAAAAATGATAGGAAGTTCACTTATCTTGTGTTGTTTGGCCTGGTCTTCTCTCACTTCTCATTCTCAGACTGTTTATGTCTCCCATATTTGTCTTGGTCAAGTTCCCCAAACTAATCCTTGTAAGTGGGATTTCATTTGACTTCTAATTTGGAAAGATAATAAAATTCAGTCTTCCCCTCTCGGTGGAGTTCTACTTTTCCTCATATAGATGCTTCCTATTTGTTTCACTCACACTTACATATTTGATCATTTTGATTGCTGTTGTGAAAAGAAACGTCTTCTTACATGTGTTTTTAAGTGGTTATTTGTCTATAGGAAAGCTTTTTATTTATTAGCTCAGTAATCGTTTAACTAAATTATCTTGTTTTAAGATGGTTTCCTAGTCGATTTAGGGTTTTTTAGATTTAAAATCAATCATATCCTCTGAAACAGACAATACATTTTGCCTTTTTTCAAATGCTTTCTTCATTGTGATGACTTGTGATTCCAGAAAAAGCCTGAATAATGGTGTTGCAAATGGATGTCCTTTTGCTGTTATGTTAGTGAGAATATTTGTGATTTTTAATTAAAAATGATGCTTTTAGTTTGAAATGTTTATTTTTATAAAGTCAATAAAATATCTATGTATTTCTATTTTCCTGGTCTCCCCCTGCCTTTTCTGGCAGCCAGAAATAAATATTGAATTTTTCAGAAGTTCTAAAACCACTTTTTTTCTTTTTAATTATAATATAATGAATTCTTTTAATAGGGTCCTAACACTGAATCATCTTTATATTTTTTCATCATGGTATGATTTTATAAAAATACTAATGAAGTCAGGTGTGGAAGTGCATGCAAATAATCTCCGCTACTTTGGGGGCTGAAGCAGGAGGATTGCAGTTTGAGCCCAGTCTGGGCAATTTATTGACTTACTAGAGACCTTGTCTCAAAGTAAGAAACAAAAACCGGACTAGGGATGTAGCTCACTGTGAAGGTCCTGGGTTTAATCCTCAGTACCAACAACAAACAAAACCCAAAAATCAAACCTGTTGAGTATCTTCTGTTAGCATATTATTTTTCTCCCTATGCTGGGGATCCAACGTAGGGCCTTAAACATACTAAGCAAGTGCCCTACTACTGAGTTCATGTATTAATATTTTTTCTTTTTTTCTGAACTCAATCAGGTTTTGATATCAGTGTTACACTGACTTTGTAAAAATAGCGTAGAAGTCTGTTATATCATGTGTTTAGAGGTCCCTCCAAAGCCTCTTTTTCAGAGGTGGCTGGATCTAGAGTGTGTGTTTGATTCATGGTAGAATGCTGGGATTAAGGGTGCTAGGATTAGGGGGTATGATTACTAAATCAGCCCACTGGTTGGTTTGGCACTGCCCTAATCCTGGTAGCCTGGATACAAAATGAGGGACACAAAGAGGCTTATCTTGTCCCTTGCTTGCTTACTTTTGCTGTCTCCTGCCTGCCATGAACTGTTTTTCCTCTGCAATACCTGTCAGGCCACCTTGCCTTGGAGCCAGAAGACTATAGGGTGAAACCTCTACAAACTATGAACTATATAAACCTTTCCCCCTTTAACTTTGGGTGTTGAGTATTTTGTCTCAGTAATGAGAGAAAAGTAACTAACACAAAGTGTTTTTCTTTATTTCTTGAAAAAGTTTGAGTAGTATCAGAATTATAACCAATGAAAGTTTGAAAGAGTTAACTCATAAAAAATCTGGGCCTCATTCATTTTTTGAAAGCTACTTGATTTGATAATGTGTTTATTTTCTTCTGTGTTAACATTGGTCTGCTTAGATTTTTCTCTCTATTCTAGGGTCAGGTTTGCTAATTTATATTGTCCTAGCAAATTGACCATTTTTGCTCACACCTATTGGCTTTGCAAAGTGCTCTGGTAAACCCTACACTTTCATCCGTGTTTCTCTCATCCTGTTAATCTTAATGTATACCCCCTTCCTTCTGGATTATACTGGCCAATGGCTTTTGAGTTTATCAGTTAACAGGTCTTTCAAATGCTAGCTCTTGATCAAATCTATTAAAGATGGGAGGGTGACAAATTTAGTTAAGGTTGAGTGTCTCAGGGGCAGCAGAGGAGAGACAAAGCAAAAGCAAATAGTGAAAGGGAGTATGTAAGTTTTCCCAAGGCAGCGTCCCTGGGCATCTACCCCAGGCCATACCAGCCTCTATCCACGTGGGCAAGGCATTCGCTCTGAGCTTACCATCCTCAGGGTCTCTAACATGTCAGTGGGTGAGAAGAAAGGCTTGAGACTGTCCCTGAATTTGAATGGGACCTCGGGCTGGCCCACAGCACAGTATTTTTAGGTTTTTTTTTTTTTTTTCTTTTTTCTTTTTTTTTTTGAGACAGGGTCTTTCCATGTAGTCCAGACTGGCCTTGAACTCACTATGTAGCCCAGGCTGGCCTCAAACTCATGGCGATCCTCCTGCCTCAGCTTCCCGAGTGTTGGGATCACAGCTGTGTGCCATCACACCTGGCAGTGCTGCACGGTTTTTGATGGCTGCTTTCACCTGTTTTCCTGGACAGCCAACTACAGGCCGTGAGGGCGTCCCTTGGGTGTCCTCAACAATGCAGAGCTATGTTCTGGACATACTGAATGTGCAGAAGGCAGGGAGCGCCGAATGTACCATAGGACTGGAGCCCATGTGCGAAGGACTCTAGACCTCCAGGAGGTTCCTCTGTTGTTCCCAGATCCCTAAAGGTGCCCCCGGCCACTCGTTTGACGCTTTCCGGATTCATGGTGGACCTCCAGGCTTGGCTGTGTTAGACTAGCACTGCTTTTTCGATCAGTACTGTGGCAGTGGCGGGGCTCTCCCCCGCATTGGCGTTAGGTCCCTAAGCTGCTGGCTGATGAGCCCTAGTGCGCATGTCCTGCTCTCTCTGCCCTGGGGACTTAGCTGAGCCCTTTAGCCACCTTTGGTGCCATGTGGGACCAGGGGCACGATCTCGACCGATGCCTAGCCTGGGAACTCAAAAATCTCCCAACCCACCCCTTGGGGCTGCCAGCCAGCCAGGGAGGAAGGGGTTCCAGGGACCACGTAGTAGAGTACCGACCCCACAGTAGGCTGTTCAGTAATTTCTTCTTCCACCTCCCATACTGAGATTAAAATAAGAAATGCAGAATATATATGAAAGAATAAAGAAATACATTTAATACTCAGGACCAACTAAAAAGAAATATAAAATTACAAAACTTCCTTTTTGCCTTGAACGGTTTTTCTCTCGTTAGGACCACTTGGATTAAACAAGAGTTTCCGGTAAATTAGGATGCCATCAGCAATACAGCACAGTGCTGCCACAAATCCAACCACCTGGGAAGAAAGACACACTGTCATTATGTTTTTGATGTGGTCTGCTCATGGGACTCCTCTCCTGCTAGGGTACTAAGATTGCTCCCTGCGCTGTTAATATTAAAACGGGAAGAGACTTTAGAGCCTCTTCCTGTCCTACCCTCTTCAGTGCCAAGATTCTCCAATACCCGCTGACAGGAAAAGGACAATTTGAGAGAGCAGAAATAACACAGATGTAGTGTGGACTCTGTCTTTAGCTCTTCATTTGCTCGTGCACATATTCTTTTAGCCCCATGACTATAATATTTAGTTATTCCTATCCACAATGATCAACTGTTGACTTCCTTGCTGTGAAACTTTACAGGAGAAAGGGTCAAAGCTAATACTATCTCAAGGGTAAAGTCTTTGGAGAACTGCAGCGATAAAATGACCCAAAGTAGGCTGGGCATGGTGGTGCCCACCTGCAAATCCAGCACTCAGGAGGATGAGGCAGGACTGCTGCAAGTTTGAGGCCAGCCTAGGCTACATAGTGAATTCAGGGCCAGGCTGAACTACATAGTGAGACCCTGTCTCAAAGAAAAAGATGACCCAAAGTGAACTTTCCAGGGCTGGGCTACACCTTATGGATGTGATTCTAAACAGGGCTTAGGAAGAAACTGAGATAAAGGGAACAAACTAAAACACAGGGGAACTTAGGTGGTCTGATGGCTACTGCAGCTCACACCTGGGCTGGGGAAGGGAGGCGTCATTCCTTCCTTGCCATTTGTGCAGTTTCATCCAGTCTGGCTTCCTTATCCCCTGGTTTCAAGCTACTGCCTCCCAGAGTCAGATCCCTGCATACCTTCTACTTATCCTTTTATGACTGGCATTTATGCACATTGCTAGTTTCTCCCCCTGAAACCTTTCTCCTATAAAATACACTGGGCAGTGGTTCATGTCTGTAATCCTAGAACTCTGAGAGGCTGAGGCAGGAGAATCTCAAGTGTGAGCCTAGTCTGGGCAACTTGACAATTTAGTGAGACCTTGTCTCAAAAAATAAAAAAAAGGGCTGGAGCTGGAAGCTTAGCATGAAGGCTCTGGGTTCAATCCTCAGTACTGCACAACAAAACGAATCAACAAACCAATAAAATTTATTTTAATAACATATTTTATGTAGCACAATGTATCCAAATTATCATTTAACATGTAATTAATATAATAAAGTTATTAATGAAGTAGTCTACACTTGGGGAGGAGTAAATCTTTGGAATTCAATGTATACTTTATAGTTCCAACTTATTTCACTCGAGACTGGCCACACTGCCAGTGCTCAGTAGCCACATGTGGCTATTGGCTATTATACTGGACAGCACATCTCTAGTTTGTCAGCATTTAGGGAATAAATACATGAATTAAAGAGTAAGTAAGTGGGGGGCTGGGGATTTAGCTCAGCGGCAAAGCGCTTGCCTGGCAAGCGCAAGGTCGTGAGTTCGGTTCCCGGTACCGGAAAAAAACCAAAAAACAAAACAAAACAAAGAGTAAGTAAGTGGGCCAGGCACTAAGATGGCAGAGTGGTAAGCAGCAGAGAAAGAGCCTCTCTGAGAGTCACCATCTAGACACTGGATATAGCAATGTGAGGAAGATAAGAAGGAGGGAAGTGGGTCCCCTGGACCCAGGAAAGATCTGAGGGATGAAGCCCACTGAGATAGTGAAGAGAGAAACTTCCAACAAAGAGGAAGGAGCTAGCCAGTGGCACCTTCTCTCTGACATGGAACTTGCTGCACAAGAGTGAGGACACAGGGTGACTGCTAGCAACCCCATAGGCCTCCACAGAGATGCAGAAGTGGAGGGGAGCAGTAGATGTGAAGGACCGCACTAGCTGGCAGTGAGTGCTGGAAGCTCAGTCATTGTGCACAAGAGAGCTATTGGCCTGGAGCCAGCCTGAAGAGGGGCCAGCTGAGCTCAGAACTCAGAGTGGCTGCTGGCTCCATCTAGCAGCATCTAGCTGGGCTCAGCACCAAGGAGGGTATGATGATGGCTGCAGGTCAAATAAGTCTGGTCTCAGCCAGAAGGTGCAGGCTCACTGAAATTATCCATTATCCTGCCAAAAAGCTACTGTTGGCTTGCTGGGATAAATCAACATGGATCAGGACTTTGTTTCCACATGTTGTCTACCAGTGACAGCAGAGACAAACCTGGAAGTGGACTTTTTTTCCTTTCTCTCTCTTACTTGTTTTTTGTTGTGGTTCTGTTTTTGTTTTTTCTCTCCTTTATTGTTTGAACTTATTTTTATATGAGTGTGAGTGTGGTTTCTAGCCTCTTTGTGGTTGTTGTTCTGTTCCATTCTTTTTATCTCTTCCTTCTCTCTTTCCTTCCGGTCTTCTGTACCAGTTTCCCAAAGTTAGCATGATCCTCTTTTGTCCTCCAGCCTTACTTCTAATCTCTTCTTCTTCTTCTGCCTATTTTTTCCATAACCCCTTTTAAATTTTAACCCCTGATGATAAAATTGACACATTAAGGACTTATATACTGCATATAATTTTTGAATCTATTTTAGATTTTGTTATATAACTAGAAATCTAGTTCATATAGTGAAAGGTGGCAAATTAATGGTTACCTCAGTTTGTCATTTTCTACACTGTGATTGATGCTACTGTTATTACCAGTGGTATGCTCCACTTTAGCCAAAAGTGACATAATTGTTGTAAACAGCTATTCTTCCTAATATTCCAAGACTGAGATTGACAAAGGATGATAGAAAATATTGTGGCACAGTGCCAAAGAACCAGGGGCTGGGCCAAACTGGCAGCAACTTCTCACCCCCAACACACTGAAGAGGTAGGATCTTGCAACAGACTCAAAACCCAAAAACCAGTTACACCTGGAAGATACCTCAGAGAAGTAGTCATTTCCTAAGGGCTCTAATTATTAGCAATAAAACAACCCACCATAGGCAATTTACAAGCATCACCCCAGGAATTAAACTACAAAAGGAAAAGAAAATGAGAAGACACTTAAATAAGATGCAACCCTAGACTTCCAGTTTACCAAAGGCAAACCCAGAGGGCAATGAGGTGGGACAGTTCAAAAGCCACCCACCTGGCCTCTCTGAAGTCATAACAACAAAGCAATTGAATGAGGCTCTAGAAAGAAATCAAATCAGAAATAATTTCTCAGAGATGGTGTACACAATGAAAACCATGCTTAGTGACTATACAGACAAAAAAAAAATAGAGGACTTAAGAAAATCATGGAAGCCATGAATGCTCAGCACAGTAAAGAAATGGAATCCATAAGGCAGATTCAAGCAGATATCTGGGAGAATAAAAATCCCACTGAAAGTATCCACAGATTAAGCCAATGTGAGGACAGGATCTCAGATACAGAAGATAGCCTTGCAGTTAGCAACCACGAAAAGAAAGATTTCTTAAAAATAGAAAGGTCGCATGAGGAATCAATACAGTAGTTGCTAGATGAGGCAAAGAAGGATAACTTAAGATTGATTGGAGTTGATGAAAAAGTAGGAGATAGCACAAATGATATAAAAATTCTGTTCACAGACATCATGGCAGAAAACTTCCCGGTAGGGAAAAAGAATTTGACATACAAATAAGTGAGGCATATAGAACTCCCATTAGCCATGATAAAAAAACCTAGAGCCAGGCATATCATAATCAAGATTCCAGAACTTCAACACAAGAATGGAATCTTAAAAGCTGTAGGGAAAAGAAACAAATCACCTGTAAAGGAAAGCCCATTCTCAGCATAAACTCTCAAGTCAAGGAGAGCTTGGAGCGAAGTGTTTCCAGTTCTAAAGGAAAACAACCTTCAACTGAGATTGATGTACCCTGCAAAACTATGTTTCAAAACTGATGGAGAAATAAGATATTTTCATGACAAAGAACATCTGAGGATATTTATGACCACCAAACCAGCACTTTAAAAAGTTTTGAAGAACATTTTAGAAAGAGATAACAAGGACTAAAACTCCATGAACTCTAACCAAAGGAATCTAGCAGGCAAGGCAAAGAATTAAACAGGAGAGGAAAAAAGGGGGGAGCCAACAACAGAAAAATAACACAACAAGGATAAGTCAATACATATCAATTATAATCATCAATGTTAATGGTCTCAATCCACCAATCAAAAGACACAGATTGGCAGACTGGATCAAGAAGCAAGAGCCAACAATATGCTGCATACAAGAAACACATGTAATTAAAAAAGAAATTCATAGACTGAAAGTCAAAGCATGGAATACACCATGCAACAGGAACCCAGATAAAAGTGGAGGTAGATATTCTATTTGCAGACAAAGTGGATTTCCAGCCAAGACTGATTAAGAGAGACAAAGAAGGTCAGTACATCCTTGTAAAGGGAACAATCCAAGGGGAAGAGATAACAATCATAAATATATATGCCATAAATACCAGTGCACCCAACTATATAAAACAAATATTAATAGACATGAAAAATCAAATAAGCACTAATACAATTGTATTGGGGGATCTAAATACCACACTGTCACAAAGACAGATCAATTAGACAAAGAAATCAATAAGGAAATATTAGAACTGAAACAAACTTTTGAACAAATGGACTTAGTAGATGTCTACAGAGTATCCCACCCCACAACATCAGAATACATATTCTTCTCAGCAGCACACGAGATGTTCTCTAAAATAGACCACATACTAGCTCACTGAACATGCTTAAGTAAATGCAAAGGAATTAAAATTATCTGATGTATATTATCAGACCATAGTACAATGAAACTGGAAATCAATGGGAAACGCAACCACAAGAACTTCATAAACACATGGAAATTAAATAGCACTCTCCTGAACAAACAATGGGTTACAGATGAAATTAAAAAAGAAATGAGATAATTTCTACAATTAAATGATAATGACAGGGCTAGGGATGTGTCTCAGTGATACAGTTCTTGTCTTGCATGCACACCAAAAAAAAAAAAAAAGAAATGATAATGACAATACAACATACTGGAACTTATGGGACATAAGAAGTAAGCCCTAAGAAGAAAATTTATAGCAGTGAATACCCATGTCAGAAAAACAGAGCAAATGGAAATAAACAACTTACTGGTGAAACTCAACCTTCTAGAAAAAGAAGAGCAGGCTAAGCCAGAAGTTCCTATGAAGGAGGAAATTACAAAAATGGGAGCAGAAATCAACACACTGAAGACTAAGAAAAAGATACAAAAAGTCAATGAATCAAAGAGTTGGTTCTTTGAAAGTTTAAATAAAATTGACAAACCCTTATCCAACCTTATCAAAGAAAAGGGAAGAAAAGACTCAAATCCATGAAATTATGAATGAAAAGGGTGAAATTACAACGAACCTTGCAGAAATCCAGAACATCATCTCTACTTGCTTTGAAAACTTGTATTCTAATAAGATGGAAAATGCAGAAGAAATGGACAGATTCCTAGATACATATGAATTATAAAAGCTGAAGCAAAAAGATATAAAAATCCTGAACAAATCAGTATCAATCAATGAAACTGAAGATATAATTAAAAACCTACCAACAAAGAAAAGCCCAGGCCCTGATGGATTCACTGCTGAATTCTATGAGAAGTTTGGAGAAGACCAAACACAATTACTTCTTAAATTCTTTAATGAAATTGAAAGGGAAGTAATACTCCCAAATTAATTCCTGGAAGTCACCATTAACCTGATACCAAAACCAAAGGATCCAACTAAGAAACAGAACTATCAGCCAATCTCCCTAATGAACACAGATGCAAAAATCCTCAATAAGATACTGGCAAACACAATGCAGCAAATCATCAAGAAAATTATACATGATAACCAGTGGGATTCATCCCAGGGATGCAGAGATGGTTTAACATACATAGATCAATAGATGTAATACACCATGTTAACAGAGCCAAGGACAAAAATCATATGATCATCTGAATAGATGCAGAAAAAGCTTTTGACAAAGACTAGCACTCATGCATGATAAAAACTACAAAAATTGGAATAGATGGCCTTTATCTCAATCTGATAAGAGCTATCTATGACAAACCAACAGCCAATATCACACTAAATGGACAAAAACTGAAAGCTTTCAGTCTAAAATCAGAAACAAGACAAGGATGTCCATTGTCTCCACTCTTATTCAACATGGTCTTAGAAAACTTAGCCAGAGCAATTACACAAAAGAAAGAAATAAAAGGGGTAAGGATGGGAAAGGAAGAAATAAAATTATCACTATTTGCAGATGACATGATACTCTATATAGAAAACCCCCAAAACTTCACTAAAAACTGCTAGATTTATTTTATTTATTTATTTTTTTGGTACGGGCAATCAAACTCAGATCCTTATACTTGCCAGGCAGGTGCTGTGCCACTGAGCTATCTCCCTGGCCAAAAAGTGCTAGATTTGTTAAGTAAATTCAGTAGCGCAGCTGGATACAAAGTCAACATTCAAAAATCAGTTGCCTTCCTATACACGAACAACAAACTCACTGAAAGAGAAACGAGGGAAACAACACTTTTCAGAATAGCATCCAAAAAAATGAAATACCTAGGAATCAATCTAATGAAGGATGTAAAAGACCTCTGCCTTGAAAGCTACAGTACTCTGAAAAAGGAGATTGAAAAGGATATCAGAAAATGGAAAGATATCCCTTAATGGCCACGCTTCCAAAACTATTAATTAGATTTAAAGCAATTCTGATAAAAATTCCCATAGAATATCTCACAGAATTAGAGAAAACAATCCTAAAATTCATTTGGAACCAGAAGAGACCTAGAATAGCAAAGGCAATTCTGGGCAACCAAGACAAGGCAGGGGGCATCACAATTCCTGACTTGAAATTATCCTATAAAGCTTCTGGGATAAAAATGGCATGGTACTGGCAAAAAAACAAACCTAAAGATCAATGGAACAGAATAGAAGATGCAGAAACAACTCCAGACATACTTAGCTACCTTATCTTTGCCAAAGCTGCCAAACATGTTCACTGGAAGAAAGGTAAGCTCTTTAAGAAATGTTGCTGGAAAAACTAGCTCTGCACATTGTGAAGATTAAAATTGGGCCCATGTCTTTCACCATACATTAAACGAAATTCAGAATGGATGAATGATTTAAATACTAGAGCAGAATCATTAAATCTACTGGAAGATAGAATAGGTAAAACTCTTGAAGACATTGGTGTAGGCAAAGACTTTATGAATAAAATCCCAATCTCACAGGAATCATCACAAGGATCAATAACTGCGATCTTGTCTTATTAAACAGCTTTCGTACAGCAAGAGAAATCACCAACACAGTGAAGAGACAACCCACTATGTGGGAAAAATGTTTGTTAACTGTTCCTCAGACAAAGGATTACTATCAAGAACATATAAACAACTCAAAAAAATCAGACTTCCCAAATTTAAAGATGCAATCCAAAAATGGGTATCTGAGATGAATACACACTTCTCAGATGAAGAAATACAAACAGTAAAAAATATATGAAAAACAAGTTCAACATCAGCGGTCATTCGAGAAATGCAAATTAAAACAACACTGAGAGTCCATCTTATCCTCGAAAGAATAGTTATTATAAAAAAATCAACCAATAACAATGCTGGAGAGGTTATGGGGAAAAATGAACCCTTCTCCGCTGTTGGTGGGAGTGTAGACTAGTGCAACCACTATGCAAATCAGTGTGGAGAGTCCTCAAAAAACTAGCATTGGAGGACCCATTTGACCCAACTATTCCCCTTCTGGGTATCTTCCCAAAATTTAAAACATCACACCACAGTGATATATGTGCACCCATGTTTATAGCAACATAATTTGTAATAGCTAGGTCTTGGAAACAATACAAATGTCCATCAAATGAGGAATGGATAAAAAAGATGAGGTCCTTTTATACAATGGAGTGCTACTCAGGCATAAACAAAGATATATTGGAGACTTTTAAAGGTAAATGGATGCAATTCAAGACCATACTCATAAGTGAAATAAACCAGATGCACATGTACAAACATCGTACTATCTCCTAATGTGAGAAGCTGAAAGAGAAAATAAGATCCAAAATGTACAACAGATAATGTCAGATTGGAAGAAAGTGTTCAAAAGGAAAGAGAAACTGGGATGGGAGAAAAGAGAAAAGAAGGAACTGAAAAGAAAAAAAAATATATACATACATTATAGTTAAGATAGTTATACTACTAATTACATTGAAAAGAAAGGTTTGTGCTAATATTGTTTGGACAACTAACTGCCTATATCTTGGACTCTGAGTAACTAATTTAAAGATAACAATATGCAATGTATTAACCACTGTTACCTTCCTATTACCTTGTTTTGAATTTTTCTTCTCTTTAAAATAAAAAAAAGAGTAAATAAGTGAATGAACATAAATCTTATGCCTGGTCCTTCATTCTTCCTTACTAGAAAAGGAAAAAAAACTATCTTTAAAAAAACAATTGGGAGAAATTGCTGTCCCAGTGTTGTCTCCTCTCTAGAATAATTCTGATCCTTGACAAAGTTGCTTGGGGCTAAAGGGAGATGAAAGCCATGGGTTCTGACATACAGGGCTACCTGAGCACGGTCAATTCTCCTAAGTGGCTCATACTCTGAAAGAGTAAGGAAGTAGGAGAGAAGGAAAAATTTCTAATTCAGTTGTCCAGATTAGAACCTGGAAAAGTCAAGTAAGTCTTGGGAGAATATTAGATGAAAGTATAATTAAATGACTTCTGTATTTTGGTTTGCTTTCCAGGATAAAGTCTAATTAAGTTGATTTGCTTTTCTTTTAGCAATCGTCAAAAATAATCCTACATTTGTAATGCTTCATACTACATTCTTTTACTACAAGCACATCTTCCACCTGAAGAAGATTCAGAACAGTCTGTCTCGTCTTAACAAGTGATATATATCTTTTTCTTTAAAAGGAAAAACTTCCAGGCATGGTGGCACATGCCTGTAATCCTAGCACTTGGGTGGTTGAAGGAGGAAGACTGCTGTGAGTCTGACACCAGCCTGGGCTACATAGTGAGTTTTAGGTCAGCCTGACTTACATAGTGAGACCTTGTCTCAAAAAAAAGAAAAAAACAAGTAAAAGGAAAAGCTATGAAACTCATCCATCTCATTTTTGTATGACATTAGGTTAATTCTAGCAGCTTTTCTCAGTCTGGTATCACCCTATGTAAGTATAAGAAATATGTAGGAACTTCTGTATTTGGTTAACTCCAGTTCTAATATAAAATCATATTCCTTCATGTTAATGAGGGCATGCATTCACTTATACAAACTATTAAGACAGAAAGTACTGTATACTGGCCAAGGAGCCCTAAGGATGAATACAGTATAGCTTTTTGTATTTATATTTTCCAAATAAATATGTATTCTGATGAAACCTGAATAAACTATAAAGGCCCCTACTTACTCCTCCAATGATTATCAGTGTTGTAGTTTCTGGCATCAGTGCCAACACAGATACGATGATCATGAATAACGTTGTTACCATCGAGTTGATAATATCCTAAAGACACAGAAAAGGAAGTCCGTTTTACATAAAGACCAACAATAGATGGGACTATAACTCAGTGGTATAGCACTTCTCTAGCATGCACAAGACCTTGAGTTTGATCCCTAGATACACCAAAAAATAAAAAAGCCCCCCCTAAACAATGCAAGAAAACACAAAACAAAGTCAGCTCCCTATAGCTTTTTTTTTTTTTTTTTGCTGCATTAAGGATTGTACCCAGGGCCTTGTGAATACTAGACAAGCACTCTACCTGAGCCAAATCCCCAGCCCTCCCTAAAGGTTCATTTTATTAAATAAATTATTCAGGAAACCCAAATGCCACAGTAAAATGACACATAATGTTTGGTCTCCACTGACACCTAGTGGTTCCCGTTACTTATAATACACCAATCATTTAACTGCTTCAGCATTTATTTTTTACATAACATAAATATAGGTGGAGTGAGTATTTATCTGGTTAGTAAAGAAAGTAAATGATGCATCTGCCTATGTAGAAGATTTAGGGTGCAGTGGATACCCTGGGAAGTCAGAATGCCCAATTTTAATAATGTATAAGAAAATGTATGAAATAACTTTATGTTTCTTAAATGCAAAAAAACTGAAAACAGTGTACACTTAAGACAAAATGGTAATTTCTAAGATGATCTCAGACATTGTCTATACACAGAAGCTGGCCAGTTATGTTATTTCCGGTTATACAGCTCATTCAATAATTCTCCAGAATGAAGCATTTTAGTCTCAACCATGGCTTTAACAAATTTAGTTTAACAATTTAGTTGCACATGGTGGTGTACACCTGTAATCCCATGAGAGGCTGAAGAAGGAGAATCTCAAGTTCATACCATCCTAGACCGCTTAGTGAGATCCTGTATCAAAATATATTAAAACAGGGCTGGCCATATAGCTCAATGGTAGAGCTCTTGCTTAGTGTGTGTGAGGCCTAGGATTCAATCTCTAGTACTTAAATGAAAAGAAAGTTCAGTTTATGTTGTTGTATGAATGTGTACTGTGGGAAGGTAAATTGTCTCTATTCTAAGACAAGTTGGCTTATGTATATTTGCAGGTAAGAAGGCAGGAAGGAATTGATACAGAAATACTAATGTTTAAACTTTGATAACTTAGAAAAGTAGTTATTAAAAAGAAAGTAGAAAGAGGTTCAATGTAGACAAGACAAGGTTAGATATACTTAGAAGAAAAAAGCTCATCTGCAGGAGATAGTAAGACCAGCTCTCCTAGGATAACTCTTCTCCATGCTATGTTGCTCTGCTTCAAGGCAACAGACCACAGCACCCCTTCAGCGAGGAGGCCCTGCCCCCAGTGAACAACATGAGCTATTAATGACTTTGGAAAGAGGTGGTATTCTAGGCAGTGTAGAGAACCATGATGCATCTGCCTAATGATGTCATTTAAAACATTACTTTTATACTCAAAACTAAACATCGACATGCCATGTAGTAGAATGTACATTTAATAACAAAGTGGAGATTTTCCAGTAATTTTGAGTCTCACAGGCTTGGGTTGGCTCACTTTGTGTTTTCTGTCAAGGAGCACTTGAAGGAAACCAAGAAGGTCTGCTCTAAAGATTGTGTCAAGGACTACAACTTTGGGACAATAACACAAATAACAAATCTAAGCGCAGATGACAGGTCTAATCGGTGAAGACAGTGGCCTTCAGACAAAGACTTTTCTCCCACCTACAGATGAACTTGGACTCTTCAGTCACCACTGTCCTTCGCTTGAGTCACAGTAAAAGCGCCCCGGCCAACTTCTTCGGCTGGCTCCCATTCCATTCTGCAGGATCTTTCTGTCCATTACTTTTCTCCCATCAGCCTTTGAGTTAACGCCCTGGGCCCACAAGTCCTTGCGTGCTTTCACCCCCTACTGCCTCACATCTTTACTCTTGCCCCCTTTCTTTTCACCTCACATACCCCAGCCATTCAGATCTACCTGCCATTCTTGGAGGGTCATGCTCTTTCCCCACCCAGACTCACAGATGCTACTTCTATGGAGAAAGCCTCTTTTAGTAGTCAGTTGCTAACTATTTTTCTGCCTTCAGCCTTTGGCTCAAGCAGTTTTACTTCACAAGCCTACTATCATTTTTGTCTCTTTTCTGGCTAGGCGCTTCCATGCCATCCTGGGTATAATCTTATAAGCACCTAGTCACTGAATTCTTCTATTTCTTGCTATAGTGAAAGTTTTTCAGGCACAAAAGATTTGCATTTTGTCTTATCAAAGAACAGATTACAAAATCTGGGACTAGCAGATACTTAAAATTTGAACAATTTCATTACAGCAAGATCAGAAAAGACTACGGCACTTGTAACAGAGCATCAACTTAATTTTTCAAGCACTGCTTCTAAGAGATTATAATATTGGCAAAGGTTGATGCCCAGAGATTGAAGACTACCCCTTTCTGTATGCTACATAGGCTACGGAAAGTACTCTGTTGAATGTGGAGTTCCAATTTTATTACTACATCACATAAGAAGTTCCAGAGAATGATTACAGTTTAGAGAAAAAAGCTAAAATATATTCAGGGATGCACAAACATGAACTATATACTTTTCTGAGTAAATGATCAAGAGAATGTGGATGAGTGTTCATTATCTGACAAAATCCTTAATCTAGCTTAGCCCTTTCTGCCACTAAGTGAGGGCCAGCTGAAGGAAGCCTTGTAATCTCTTTCCCTAGACCTCCTCCAATCAGGTCCAAGTCTGAAGTACAGATCTTGCAGGAATTTTGAGAGGTGCTATGAAGATCCTATTTCCCAGCTTTGCCCTTTTAGATCTTTTTAAGCTTGTGCTTAGCCTGAAATGCTCATCACTGGTCTCCAAAGAGAATCCCAGAAGGTCTCCCTTTGAGGCATGCTTATAGTTTGAGCAGCTCTAGAGTCTTTTCTTCTTGATAGGAATTACCAGGTTGGATATACGCACTCTGGAATCCAAAAGCATAAGACAAGGAGAACAGAGGAAAGCATGGCAGTAACCACTCCAGCAAAAGAGCAGAAGGTCAGCCGGGTGATGGAGGAGGGAGACTTATGGAGGTAGGAGCTGGGCTGAGACTTGAAAGAGGGGAGAAAGGTGAAGTCAAGCAGTGCTTGCTACAGCTAGCCTCTAGTCTAGGCAGGGCCACACACACCTTAACTAATATCTTCAAACTTCCCATTCTGACAGTTTCCTGAGCTATTTAGATACTCAACTGGGCAGTTATTTCTAACGTTAGGTCAGGATGAAGTCTATATGGCACAAAATAAGATTCAGTAAGATAAATCATTCAGCATTAATATGTTAGACATTTTCAAGTGAGATAACACTGTAATTTAGCTTCCTCAATTTGTTTCATTTTCCATTAGAGATCAGGGATGTGCAAAGATAAGACACTTGTATACCTGCCTCCATCTTTATTCCCCAATTCTGAGGCTATTTCCACATGCATTTAAAAAGGATGTAAGATTAAGATGTTCTATAATTTTATTAATGTGATCCTACAATTAAAATTTATTTAGAAAATCTAAAAGTAAATAACAGAAAGATCAGCCACATCTACTGGCATGGAAAGGAAAATTCATGTTCTACGGCTGCCCTGGGACCCTGAGATTCCCCCAGAGACAATACAGAGTTCCTCCTTCTTAAGCCTACGGATAGCTACCTTAAAGGTTTAAGAGAACTAAAGGATAGAGTTAATAAATGTCTCACTATGAGAGGAAAGAGTAGTTAAATCTTAGAATGAAACTGAACACTTACAAGCAAAGGCCAAAAGAACCATTTCATCAATCGATCAAGTCTGAGAATATATAAAATTATGAAAAAGGAAATAACGGTGGCTTCAAATCCAGTGATAACAATGTATGGTTCAGGGGCTTGCGCAATAATAAAAAAGATCATAGATGTCACAGTTAGTGCCTGGAAGGAAAAAAGAGAAAACAGGATTATGAATACATGTTTGAGCTGTAAAAATCACTTTAAAATAACTAAGCAGGCTTCTGCCATATACATACACATCAGAGAAGCATGACTAACATGTATGGGTACTGACTTCTCTTTGTGTTTTAGAGGACTAAGTGTCCTTCTCAGTGTTAAGAGTAACTACCCCACTTGCTCTTCTGATACTATCATCTAACATCTGTTCTCTTCATTTTTTTCTGACCAAGTATCTTCCTCCACATACTTTTACTTCATCCTCCTCTGCTAGCTCCTTTCTTCTTCATACTATCAACATATGTCAGTTGTCTTGTCTTAAAACACACACACACACACACACCCTTTGCTTTCTATGCTGCTTCCCCATAAAGTCTTTTCTTCTTAATAGGAATTACCAGGTTGGATATACGCACTCTGGAATCCAAAATCCATAAAGTGTATTCTTGTTCTGCTTTTCAAAACAGTTTGTATATACTGGCCATCTACAATGCTTTATTATCCACTCACCATTCTTTACCTCTTGGCAATCTGGAATCACTGTCAAAGTTGAGTGTTTCTATGAAAAATACCAAAGGGGATCCATGTATGGTGGTGCACGCCTGTAATCCCAGCACTTAGAGACTAAGACAGAAGGACTGTCAAGAGTTCAAAGCCAGCTTGGGCTATGTAGTAAATTCAAGGCCAGTCTGAACTCTTTAGCAAGATCCTTTCTCAAAAGCAAACAGGAAGGAAGGAAGGAAAAAAGGAGGGAAGGAAAGGGAAAGAGAAATACCAAGGGTGGGTTTTAAAACACATGGTCAGAGAAAAGTCTGATGTTTAACAGCTTTATTACTAACTTTTACTACAAAAAATACAATGCACTAAGATATACAAACTAAAATATCAAAACTAAGATATTTTAAGAGAAGAACAAATCCTTAAGTAAGCTAATCCAATTTCTTCATTTCCAAAGGAAGACAAAATATGGCAATGTTAAGTGAGTTGTTAAAGGAAAAACTAAGCAGGTGGGTCCCAAGTTTTGTTAATGCCATGTTTTTATTTTTATTGTTTTTTTAATGCCATGTTTTTAGGAAGTACATCTCTATCCAAAGTCTGTGTTTTTGGTAAGTGGTTTTGTCAAGAGTATTCCCTGGCTTAACTTTCATAATTCTCTGTTAGTTGGTACCACCCACATATTTGGGGGGCGGGTACTGGGAATTGAACTCATGACCTCGTGCTTGCTAGGCAGGTTCTGTGCTGTTGAGCTATATCCCTGACCCCAAAACACATTCTTTTTATACAAACTACTCATTCATAATTGTTTCAATTTTATCAGTATAAAAATATCCTACCTTTGAACCTCTAAACTGGTAATTTTGACTATGAATACCTCGTTACTAAATGACTCCATTTTTTATAATAACTATTAACAACATGTTATCTCACATGGTTCCATTTACTCCACTTGACTCACATCTTGAGTGCATAAATTATGAACTCAAGTCTCCCCTTTTCAGCCTCTAGCTTCTGTAACCTTTTTGCATCATGGTTATTGGCACTGGTGACTACTCCATTTTCTTAAAAATTCTCCTGGTTCTGTCACACTGAATTTTCCCTTGACTCATATTTACAGCTCCTGTAACTTTTCTAAGCTGTTGGCCTTATTTCTATGTCGCCTTTCCTAATTCTTATTTTTTGCTTATCCTGTGGGCTCCTCTCTTCACTACCTCAATTGCTGTTACTACAATCTGCCTTCTTATCCATGTTAGGAGCCTTAGTCCACTGCTTACCTCACCTCTCACAACTGAGGAATAATCACATCTTGCTGGCTTAATGCCTAAACATATTTGGCATTCCCTCATCTTCATCCCTACAACTACTGCTCATCAGCATCTTTCACTTAAACTATTGTGACAAAGATACTACTGTGAAATTACTAAAATGCAAATTTGTTATCTGATATTTAAAAATCCTCCAATAGCTCTCCATGGTCCTTAGAATAGAGCCACCCTCTCACCATATACTGAAAACTTATGATTCTAGCTTCTGTTTACTTTTCTAGCAAAGACTTGTCTCACAATTTGTCCACAACATAATTCTAATGTTTACTCATCTTACTCGAATTATCAGTATTTAACACAGTTGATCACTCCCTCAAAGAGTTTCTGCACTTAGTTTCAAGGACAAAATACTCTCCATTTCTCCTACTCCCCAAATCTTCCCTCTTTCTTCTCTGTACTTTATCTTCTCCCTGCCCTCTAACTTTTGAAGTGTTCCAGGGCTCAATCCACAGTCCTCTATCTGTACTTCTCTCTTGATGACCTCATGAGTTGTGTGGCTTTAAATGCTACTATTTCTGAAGCCTGATGTCTCTACCAAATCCAATCTTGTTTATCCCAATTTCTAATTCACTACTGCCGCTTGGGTGTCTAACAGGTACCCTGGACCTAACAATGAAATCCAAAATTGAACTTCTAGTCCTCCCCTTAAATTTGCTTTGCTTATAGCCTTTCCAATCTCAGGGGATAGCATTTTCATCGGCCAGACCAAACACGTTGGCATTATGTGTACTGGACTTCTCTCTCCTACTCCACGTCTGGCTCATCAGCAAATCTTGTGGGGCATACTTTCAAATGCAGCTTGAGCATCCCTAGTTTGAAAATCTGAAATGCTCCAAACTCCAAAAATTTTCAATGCTGACAACTAGAAAATTCCGTATCTGACTTTTGATTGTTCAGTGTCCACAAATTTGTTTCAAGCCCCAAAGTATTAAAAATATTGTAGAAAACTACTTTTAGCATATGTGTGTAAGGTACTTACATATGAAACGTAAATGATGGATTTGGGTCTTACCCCTAAGGTAGCTCATTATGTACCTGCAAATATTCCAAAATTCTAAACACTTTTTGTCCCAAGCATTCTAGATAAGGGATACACAAGCTGTACAGCTGTTTCTCAGAATCACAGACTTTGGGTGCAGGAATGATCTTACATGCAATTTGTTCTCACCCACCTGAGGTTTGAATCTCCTTTCTAACATCCTCACCAAATGCTCATCTGTGCTTGTTACTTCTGTTACCTGACACTGCAATCCCCTCCCAAGGGACCATTTAATTTTGGGACCCTTCCCAATATAAAATTCTTCCTCATATTATGTAAAAATATTTTCCTGTAACTTTTAACTACTTCAACTGCCTCTTTCATATGTCAGCTCTTGAAAAATTGAGTTTATTTTCTTCTTCCCCTTGAATTTTCTTGAATTCCCTCAACTGCGATAATTTTCAATTCTCTAATTAGCGAAGTCTCTCCCCCAGATGATGACTCACTCCCACTCACCCCCAAACCTCTGTTTTCAGCACTGACAGTAGTGTTCCTGCTAAGCCTGAAGTCTTAAACGGAAGCCATGTCGTTCTTTCTTGCCCTTGCTCTGGCCTTATCTTACTTTATCCGTGAGCTTGGGCAGAGGAAATGTCTGATTTATAGAAAGTAACCATATCACCCACCAAAACTAAGAGTTTTCTTTTTTCTTTTTCTTTTTTTTAATCTTGTTAGCTTCTCAGTGGTACAACTGAAACTGCCTGGCCTCCTAATGTGGACACCAGGCCTTGCAGGCCATTCAGGTAAATCTGTGGATTTTGTTTAATAAATGGGTCCCTACATTGACAGGAGAGGAGGAAAGGGCCCTATGGCTCTTCTGCTTCCCCAGGGGCCCAAAGGAAAGGCCCTGCCTCAGGGGAGACCGACCCTGCAACTTCGGCAAGCTGAGGCACGTCCAGGCGAGAGGACTGCGGAGGCCACCCTGGGCCATACGCAGCAGCACGTTCCAGGACAGTGTGGACTGCGTAGGGCGATCACGGCTCAAACAAGTTAAAAAAAAAAAAAAATTCAAAACCTCTCCACCCACAACAAAAGTCGCCGTTGCCAGAACAAAGGGCCGCTCCCGCCCAGACTTCAGGGCCAGGTCTTTGCCCTTCGGCAGTTCGCCCCCGCACCCCGTCCCCAGCACCCCAGCCCTCACCAGCCGCAGCATCTTTACAGGGCCTTTCACGCTGAAGCAGAAGGGGCGAAGGTGTAGTTTCGGCTTCGACTCAGTCTCCATCTCGCCCGGCAGACCCAACAGCCACACCTCTGCTTTCAACCCTTCTCGGCGCCCCGCCCGCCTGGCCTCGCTCAACAGCCCGGACCGCAGAAGCGGTAGTCCGCAGCCTTCGGGACTTGCCGCCCTCGCGCGCGCAAGCGCCCCGTTCCGCGGCCCGTCCTCGTGCGCATGCGCAACGCAGGAGGCCCGCCTCCCGCCCGGTGCTGGGTCGCTTCGCCCACAGCGCAAAAGCTTAGTTAGCCAGACTGGGCACTCGTTGGTCTTGCAACTTTTAGCCCGTCCCTCCCCACCTAGTTCTAAAATTACAGAGCTACAGCTTTCTGGTCCTGAAGCGATTGCAAGGTTGGAGCAGGGGAGGGAGACAAGCAAGGGAGAGAGGCAGAGGGGAAAAAGGAAATTCCCTCTGCGGAATTTGTCTTGGTGACCCTGTCCAGAGTAGCCACCATCACTGTCCTCAGCATTTCTCTCTAGATCATAAGAATGTCACTTCCATAGGGAAAGTTTGATTAACAGGTACTAAGTTATAGTTAAGAGAAAGATCTGGTGTTCTGTTGCACACTGTGGTGATTAGAGAATGATAACGTACTGTTTTATTTAGAAATTAAAAACTAGAAGACAACCTCTTCTCCAAGCACTCTAGGAGGCTGAGGCAAGACTATGGCAAAATAGAGTCCAGCCCAGGAAATTTAGCAATTTAGTGAGACCATGTCTAAAAATAAAAGGGTGAAGGGCCTGGGGGACTAGCTCAGCGCAAAGGTGCTGGGTTCAATCTCCAAGACTGCAGACAAAACAAAACAAAACCCTAGAAGAAAAGATTTTGAATACTTTCTACCACAGAGAAGTGATAATTGCTTCATGGGGTAATTAACCCTAATTCGAACATTATATAATGTATACGTGTATTGAAACACAAAACTGCAAATACTATGTACTGTTTTATGTAACAGCTACAAAAAAGGGAATAAAATTCTGCAAAAGCAAGGACTAATTTGTTTCTTTCCCTGAAAGGTCCCCAGGGTCTTGTGACCTGTAGTTGCAGAGTATGTGTAGCCTGGGCTTGGGTCAACCTAAGCATGGTTTTACTTTGCCTCCCTCTGGTGTTAGTTTTTCCATAGGTAGAAGTTTCTTCAGATTCTTCAATTCAGTTCGTGTTTTTCATAAGTTCTGCAATGATGCAGAGCCATACCATCTTGGAGGGTTTCTTCTTAGGAATATGAAGTATGTATCACTCCTTTTATGTGAATCAAGTTCTGCCTTGGATAATTTGACCATCACTCTAGTCCATTTGGACCTCTTTGCATCCTGTCCATCACGGTTCATTTCATTCCACCTAATCTGTTCAGCAATTACCTTCAACAGCCTTATCCCAGGCCACCCACAAAAAAGTTCACCTTGAAGTTTATTTAATACAGAGAATACATTTGCCCTTGCTAGGTGTGTGGCAATTAGGCAGGTAGGCACAAGATGGAGGGGTGGCTTTCAGGTGACAGATCTAGAAGCTAATATTATAGGCAGCTAAGTTAGATAGAAATTATCATACAGTTGAAAAGGGATTGGGTTCTCAATAAAGTCAGTGAAAGATGAATTGTGCCCGGAGGCATATCTGAAAAAGGCAAGACTTGCATACTTCCTTAAGGGATGAATAGAAATTTGAGATTATATATTATAATTGGTACCACCCAGTTCTTCAAGCCCAGAGAGAGATCAGTCATCCAGGTACGTGACCAGAGCATCCTGATCCATTCCTTTTCAAAAATGCTTTTGTTCTTTACATGTAGCCTTGCTATGTGACTTGCTTCCCTAGGATGAATATTAGCTAAGTGACTGTACTTGTAATCTTATTAGTTGATTATAGTTTGACTTACATTGTATCCACATTTGTAACTTTGCTGTATAAATTGCCCCTGACAAAGGCCTTTGGTAGCAACACACTTTCAGTTCCCCTCCTGTCTCTCAGGAGCTGTCTCTCAATAAATCTTTCCTACTCTTAACCTACGCTACGCTGTTCCTTAGAGTTCATTCTTAGGTTTGAGAGGACACAAACTTGGTGTATCTGACATCTAGCAGACTGGGAGTTATATATTCTCCTATATCACTAAAACTGAAAATGACTTCCTTTTCCTTACCCCAAAGTGGCTGCTAGCATGTTGCATTCCTAAGAGAAGTGGGAAACTCCTTACTATGTAGGGGAACTCTCATATCCTTATTGGCCCTGGCCGGCTGACTTATAACACCCCCTTTGCCCTACACCTGAGATGAAAATTTGCTAATTGACAACTTACAGGTTTTCTCTGTATCCCCACTTGTCTGTCCAGGGGAATATTGGTTGTGCCTGCCTGAGGGAGCTAGAACATCTATAGAGTCCAGACCCTGGAAATGGCAAAATTCAGAGGGAAGAGCAGAAGGGCTGAGAAACAAGACAGAGGGGCTTGAACTCCCCCTCCACTCCCCACCCCAAGGCCATTTTGAGCAAACTGGTCAATTCTTCCAGGAGGAACTTGCAGCATGGGAGTGACAATTTCTACTTGTAGAGTGGTTTGGAGGGATCCTAGACATAATGCGTGGGCGTGTGCCCGCGGTGGCTGGGGTAGGCCGCTCAATCTGCAATAACTCAGGGACCAAGTCCCTAGGGTAAGTAGCCATCCATCGTTCAAGTCTTGCCGAGTCAGGGGTTACATTCTGCCGGGGGCCAGCGGCAAACCCTCCACCTCAGACACCTACCTTGGGAGAGGGTGAAAACGGACCAGGGCTCTTTAAGGGCCGCCCCAGCAGGGGCCAGGGAGGAGCCTGTGGCGGGGCGTGCGGACGCGCGGGGGAAGGAAGCGGGGGCTGCGCACCCGCCTCCCGGGCATGCTGCTGGGGTCGCTGCAGCGCTGGGCCTCCCGGATGCTTCGCCGCGTGGGGCAGGGGAGTCCCGGGAGCCCCGCCAGCCCCATCGCGGGCGCCGGGCCGCAGCCCAGCGCCTGGCTTCCGGGTAACTCGCTCTTTTGTTTCACCTCGTCCTCGTCTTCGCCCTCCCGGCCGCTGCTGCCCACCCCCCAGCCCCGGCCGGCGGGACCGCCTGATCCCGGAGCTCCGCCGGGGTGCCGCGGGACTTCTCCGGGGCTGCGGCGCGGGGCGGGGGCGCTCGCCCGCTGCAATCTGATCGCGAGCGTGTGGGGCCAGGGACCGAGGCCTGCCCCTCGCACCGGGCGGTGGAGAGGGACTCTAAAGAGCCGTAGGACCCACCAGACGGGCTGGGGCTGCTGTGGGCTTTTCGCCCGGCCCCTTTCCTGGCAGAGGGAACTGGGAGTTGCATTTTAACCAGCCTCCGGGGTCGCTGGTCCCAGCGGGTGGTGTCGCGAAGTGAGGCTCCTGGCGGCCTCTGGCCCTCGCTGGCAGTGAGAAGCCCCGCCCCCCAAAGAAGTGGACCAGGCAGTGGCGTTCTCTGGCGCCTCGGAGACACCTGTGAGTTGGGTGGGCGTTGCTGTTCTTCCTGGCCGGCGCAACAGCCTGGGACTCCTCCTTTCCCCTGCTTTTCTGGAAGGCTGAGGGCCGGGCGCTCTGCATGTCCACTGCGAAGATCCAGTGCATGGATAAAAGTATAACACACCAAGTGAAAAAGCCTGAGCACATTTCAAGGCCAGATTTACACACGTGACCCAGTTGCATGACATCACACATGGGTGGATGGAGTGCACTGTCTCTGCCCACCCACGGAGGGTCCCAAGAATGGAAAGCATTTTTAGGTACTGTTTTTGTGGCCTTTTAGCAAATTAGCACAGAGAGGAGTGAGTCTAAAAGTTGATTTCGTTTTCTTTTGTAGGTAAAGATAGAGAAAATGAAAAAGAGAAGAAATCAGTGGTAAGTCCCTCCTGTGTGCATTCTCCAGTGTAGGGTAATTTTTATTTTTTGAGGAGGAGAGTGAGGGAATATGTGCACAGAGTAAAATACAGAAATACAAGAGAGTCTTCATGGATAAGGATAAGTATCTGCTGGGTGCCATGACACACTTATGTAATCCCAGCAGCTAAGGAGGCTGAGGGAGGAAGATCGTACATGCAAACCAGGGCGATTCTCTAAGACCTCATCTCAGAAATCAGAAAAGGGCTGTGAGTGTAGCTCAGTGTGAAGACGCTGGGTTCAATCCTCTTTACCACCAAGAATTAAAAAAAAAAACAAAATATAAATCTGTCCCCATCCCAGGGCCTCAGACCCTGTCCGGAGGCTGCCTCTGTTACCAAGTTCTTGTTTGTCCTTTCCCAGAGTCTACATAGGTAGGAGCATACATGTATTCCTAGCCTGTAGGTAGATTTGGATTGCCAAAGCTTCAGAGTGATTGTAAAGGGACTGAAAAGTGCTCATCCTGTGTAGGGAAGGCTGGGGTAAGATGTGAGGGGAGTATGCTGGCCACTTCTTCCTGTTGTCCAGGGCTCAGGCTGGTGGGTGGGGGTGGGATCAGAGAGCATCCATGAGGGTCCACAGCTGGGAATCAGTCATGGAGGTGATTGGAGGTGCAGGCTCTGAGGTGCAGCTGTGATGTGAGGTTGGAAAGCAAAGGAAGTTCGTGCTGGACATGCCCATGGGAATGTCTCCTGGGTGTTTAAGTTGACAATACTTTGGTCACCATCAAGCCAGGGGCTAAATTTCTTAAGGAAGTGGAAAGTCTGTAACTGCTGAAGGAGTGGCTTGGTTGTGGTGGCACCCTCGGCCAGGCTTTGCAGAGGGTGGAAGGTGTGGGTAGCTCCTGGCATGCTCAAGGTGATGGAGAGCCTGGGAGGGAGTGACTTCATCGAGAGAGGACTAGTGATTGAAGTGCTTGAGATTGATGGAAATTTGATGAGATTAGAGGAGGGGATTAAGGTATGGCAGGGAAGACTGTAGAAAGGGAGAGGGATAGAAAGTTGGGTTGGATAGGAATTAGTGCATTATTGTAGTAAGTACTGAGCATTGATGTACCTTGGGCTTGTAGGTGCTTTGTAGGTGTGGTCTGACACCCCCCACCCCACTCGCTACAGTAGGACGTTAATAGGAGGTGTGTGGGAGATGTCCCTAACCATTCAATTCCTGTGAAGTCCTGTGTGGGAGGTCCTGGGAATCAGCTCCTGTCATTAGGGAATGAGATGGCAGTAAAGAGGACAGTGGTAGATCTAGAACAGTGGTGGGAGACTGAAGAGCAAGGCTGCACCCATAGGGGAGCCCTGAAAAGCCTTGATGCCTCCTGAGAGGTAGCAGAGAGTTGGAGGTGGGAGAGTTGGAACAGAGGGAACTGCGGGTATAGGTGTACGTCACAGAAGGAAAAGAACCTGCAGGCTTGGGCTTGTGGCCAGTATCTAGGTAGGCGATTGGGCTTGGGCAGGGTGTGACCATAGTGGGGATAGATTCTAACAGCCAGGACCACTGAAGGACTTTACACTCTGTCTTGGTTTTCTGCTGCTGTAATAGAATACCACTTGGGTAACCTGTAATGGACAGAAATTTATTTAGCTCGTGTTCTGGAAGCTGCGAAGTCCAAGATTAAGGGGACTGCATCTGGTGAGGACTTTTTTGCTGCATACAGTTTCCATGGTGGAAAAGAGGAAAAGAGTGAGAATAAGACAAGGAGAAAAATAAAGAGGGAACTCCAGTTCAGCCTTTCATCAGGAACCCCCTTTACAAAAATGGCATGAATCCATTCTTGAGGGCAGAGCCCTTATGACCTAATCACGCCTTGAAGGTCCTGCTTTTCAACAGTGTTGCTTTGGGGATTAAATTTTTAGCATATGAACTATGGGGACACATTGAAACCGCAGCACTTCCATACAAATATGATTTGGTTTGCTTCTCAGGGAGAGATGGTGGTAGACTGTGGTGGAGGGTCCTAGAAGTCAAGACCAGAGTTGGTGGGGCCAGCAGAGAGGCTGCTCCATCAAGGAGGAGTAGAGAACTTAGCTAATGGCTGGGAGATGGGCACAGGTTTTACCGATGGTGGAAGTAGGGCCCAGAGGAGTTGCTGGTTGATAGATGTTGCTGGGTGAGGAGAGATATCCAGGGTGTTGGAGGTGTTTGGCCAGTGTGTAGCCATCACACAAGACTGTTACAGTAACCAAAAATGGAGTAGCACATCACAATTTATAGAAAAACAGTTGGACAGAACATAGCATCCACAGTAGGGATTTAGTAAGTCATACCATAGCACGTGTTAAGCTTTTGGTCTAGAATGTCCCACCAAAAAATCTCATGTGTTCACAGGTGGGGCTTTTAGAAAGTGATTGGATCATGGGAACAGTGCACTCCTCAGTGGATTGATCTGATGAATGCGTAGCTAAATGTACTGTTAGGAGGTGGGGCATGGTTGGAAGAGGTCAGTGGAGATAATGACCTGGAAGGGTCTATCGCCCTCCTTTTCCCTCCTGCTCTCTCTCTGCTTCTTGGCTGCCGTGGGTGAGCACCTTTTCCTTTACCATGCCCCTTTGCTATCCTGTCTCTGTCTTGAGGCAGACAGACCAATGACTGGTAGTGAACCAAAATAAACCTCTCTTCTTTGAAGTTGTGAGGGTTGGGTGTTTTGTTCTAGTGGCAAGGAAAGTGACTAAGACAGCAAGTCTTACATGATGGAATATATATGTTATTAAAATTCATGGTTTTTTGAAAAATATAAATGTATGATCTAGGAAATGGTGCTTCACTATATCAAAGGAGAATAAAAGAAAAAAAACTATCCCAAACCAAGAACAGTGAAAGTATATGAAATATCCAATGAAAAAAAAAACATGAGCTGTCTTGAGGAAAACAGCAAGAAAGACATTTATAAACTATTAGTGATAGAGAAGTTCTGAGTCCAGTTAAGAGAATGTTGTATGGTTAACAATGAGTGTGTATGAAGGGAGAGTGCATTTGGGGGTGGGGTGGCAGTGCAAATGGGCAGTCATTCCTTAATACTTTGAATTTAAACGCCATCCACTAAAATGAGTTCCTTTTGTAAAAAGCAGCTTTATCACAGTTTGCATACCATAAAACTCACCCATTCTAGTGTATAATTCAATAGTTTTTAGTAAATGTACAGAACTGTGCAATGTTACTATGATCAAATTTAAAATTTCTGTCACTTTAGAAAGAAACCTCATGGGCTGGGGATTTAGCTCAGTGGCACAGCACCTGCCTGGCAAGAGCAAGGTCATGAGTTCGATTCCCAGTACTGGAAAAAAACCAAAAAAAAAAAAAAAAAAAAAAGAAAGAAACCTCATGACTATTTACAGTTACTCTCCTGCACAGGGTGACTATTAATTTACTTCCTGTCTTTTTGCCTTTTCTGGATATTTCAAACAAAATGGGATCCTATGGTTTGATCTTTTTGTGTGCTGTTCATTTAGCATAATATTTTGGAGTATGTCTGCATTATATATGTATCAGTACTTCATTCCTGCATTAGTCTTTTTTCCTGTCACTGGGACAAAATACCTGATACAATTTAAAAGGGAGATTTATTTTGGCTAAAAGTTTCGGAGGGTTCAGTCCATGACTGGCTGGCTACAAAGCAGAAATGATTTGGCACAAGGGCCTGGTGGAAGAAAGCTGTTTACCTCATGCCAGCTGGGAAGCACAGAGAGAGAGAGAGAATGAGAGAAGGGAGGAGTCAGGGGCAAGAATACTATTCTAGGCCAGGTCCCACTGACCCACCTCCAATCAGACCCTACCTCCTCATAGCACTTTCAGCAATGAACTCATAAATAGATTAATCCACTGGTGAGTATTGTACTTTCCCGATCCAGTCACCTTCCAAAAACTCTACCTCCAAACTCATGAGATTTGGGGAACAGTTTAGATCTACACCATAACAGTTTCCTTTTGTATGGCAATAGCACACTCTACCTGTTTACCGATTATTAGACTTCTGGCCAACTTTCCTTTTTACTGGGGATTTCTCAAGATCTTTAAAAGGGCAATATATATTTTTCACTTTTCCAGTAGGGACTTTGAAACCCAGACCTGTCACATGTTTGTCTATGGTCCTGAGTAAACATCCAAGTGGCAACTCTCTGGGGTTATGAGTGATTTTTTATTTTGTTTTTGTGCCTCTCTATATTTTCTATAGTGACAATGGTTAACTTTTACTTTTTGAAAAGAATAAATGTTATTTCAGAGTAAGGGTAGGACCAGGAGTGTAGTAGGTTCAAGGCTATGGGTTTGGTTCCTGGCACCAATTAACAAAAAAGGTAGATGGTTCATCAGTGTCAATTATAATGGCGGGAAATTAGACTCAGAGCTTTATAGCTAAATATAGTAGAGGTAAATTGGGGCACATCCACAGAAATGTGGACCAGCCTGCTGCATGCTACCAGTGTGGTGAACATCTTCTTTTAATTTATAATTTCCTATTACTTTTCTCCTGCCCTCTTTTGTTGGGTGTGGGACTGTGTCTTGAATACTTAGTGCCTGGCACATAGTAGGCCTTCAGTAAACAGTTGAAAGACACTCAAAGATAAGAAATATGCACGGTCAAAATATGCTAAAATGTAGTGTTTGTCTCTTTGTACTGAGATTATAGGTGACATTTTCTACTTTATGGCTTTATTTCCTTTAATGGGCATGAATCCTCTTACAATATTCTTAGCTAATACTTTAAAGCAGAATCGAAAGCCTTCCTTTTCTTGACTTTTGTCCTTTCTGTGTTCCTGTTCCTCATACCTTGCTTGCTCTAAACCAGTAGGCAGTTTGGCTGACGTTATTCAGGATCATTTACCAACTCTTCAGGGTCTCACAGTGGGAACAGGGACAAGTGTTTTGGAAGAAAGTCTCATCTGAACAACGTATTAGATATTGCAGTGCACAGGAAAGGAATAGTTTATGTAGAGTGATGTGTAGGTTGAGCTTTTCTTAAGTATCCAAGAAGAGGAAAAGTAATTTTCTTTAGAGAATAGCAATAGAATATTAAATACAGTAGTGTTCTAATGGGCCATCTTTGTGCCCTTTTGCACACTTCCGTGGGTTCATTTTGTAGTTTGGGATTCAAACAGACTGAGCCGGTAGGGACCTGGGACTGGAAGGTGGCCTGGCATCTGTTGGAAGTGTGATTGTTCAGTCCTCCTGGACACCTATCAGGATCAAGGTAGGAGAATGCCAGTGACAGAGTTCCACTTGTTGGGTTCCACTTGTATAGTGGGTGTGGTGAGGTGAGATGGTCATTCATGGCCCATGTAGGCTGCTGGGGGTTGAGAGAAGGCGCCTGCCATGCCTAGGTGTGAATTCATCCTGCTTCCTCTGCCTTGTCTAGTACTTTGGACACGTTGCCCAAGTGGCCCACATTTCTCAGGGTGCTTCTCAGGGTGGGGTTTATATCAAGCATCAGGCCACCATGCAGCAGGGTGCGTCCTCTTATTCTGTGTGCTGCAGAGCATGTCTGAGTGTTCTCGGGGGCCAGTTTGTCTTCTTACATACGTGGAACTGCCCACTCCCTCATGTGCTCTCCTGGAGCCACAACCATCTAACGTTGCCAGGGCTTGTACCTCTGCCTCCACTGCTCTCTTTCCCTATGATGAGTTACTTGGAGGAGGTCCTTGGTCTTCAGTGTAGATAGATCCCAGGTGACTGGCTGCACCCCACCCACTTGCTGCGCAACGCCCCTTCCCAGGTGCAGTTAGCATGAGCAGGGTGTAGGTTCAAGTGTCCTTGCTTCATCCCCTTCTACAAGCCTTCTCGTGAGGTTTATGTGAAGATGGTGATGATGTGTGTCACCCTTCTTAAGGCCTGGCCTCTGATAAAAGTCTTTGTTCTTGTTTTCCTTTTTCTAGTACTTTCTAGTCCATTATCAAGCCCTTGTTTTTTCTGTATAAAGCAGTGAGTTAGATCCTAAGTAACATACATGTGTGTCTCAGGCATTTTCCTTGTTGCTGAGACACAATACCAGGCACCCGCAGCTTAAAGGAGTAGTTTATTTTGGTTCATGTTTTCAGGCCACGGGTGGCTGGCTCCAAAGCAGAAACAGTGTGGCAGAGGGGCAGAAAAGCTACACGCCTCAGGGAAGCCAGGAAGCAGAGAGAGGGAGAAGCTGGAGAGGGAGAAAAGTACGCCCTTCCAGGTCACACCTCCAGTGATGGCCTCTAAATTCGGGGCTGTAGCACCTGCTAATCCAGTCATCGTCTGCACAAGCCCCACCTTTGAGGCATGAGGCTCCATGGGCCTTCTCTGTCTAAATTGTAAGAATGTGTTTCCTGACCTCAAAGCCATTGATTAGACTGGTTAAGGGAACAGGACACTTACACAGCCTGAGGGGTTGAGCTCGGGAAGGGCAGAGCTGGGCTGGGTGGACGAGGTGTGTGTGGTGTAGGAGATGATGCAAAGGTGGGTCTGCTCTGGAAGGACCCTTTACCCTGCCCTGGGTGACTTGATGGGACCAGCCCAGCTGGTGTGGTTTGGCATTACAATGGGGCCTCAGGAGTTTGCTGAGGAAGGGTTTTGGTTTCCCTAAGCCTTGGGCAAAATCAGTTGCGCTGTTCACCTGAGCCCTTCTCTAGAAATTTCCTAATGTTCCCATAGGTCAGTGATGGCAAACCTTTTAGAGACCAGGTGCCCAAGCTGAACCCAAAGCCTACTTATTTATTGCAAAGTGCCAGCACTGCAATTAAATCTGAATACTGAGGTTTTAGTTTAGAATAAACAACTCATACAGCTCATGACATCATCATAGAGAGGGCTGTGCATGCCTGCTGCCACACATGCACCATAGGTTTGCTACCATGACCTTAGGTGCTCGGTTTCTGGCTCTAATATACATTTGTCTTTTGCCAGATCTGTGTTGAGGGCAATATTGCAAGTGGGAAGACGACGTGCCTGGAATTCTTCTCGAATACAACAGATGTTGAGGTATGGCATTTACACTGGGTTGGAAGAAACCTGAAAAGTTTTAATAGGCTGATTTATAGAGAAGCTGTCCAAGAGGAATATAATGCAAGCTGTAAGTACAAGCCATATGCATAATTTAACATTTTTTTTTTTTAATAGTACTAGGGATTGAACCCAGAGCCTTGTGCATATCAGGCAAGGATTCCACCACTGAGCTATATCCTCAGCTGTAGTGTAACATTTTTTCTTTTCTTTTTCTAATTAAAAAAAATTTAAATTATTTTTTAAAACTTTAAAACGTCTTTATTTACTAGTTTTTCCCTTAATTTTTATTTTTTATTAATACATGTTTATAGTGCATGGTGATCACTAGTTTTTCCCTTAATTTTTATTTTTTATTAGTACATGTTTATAGTGCATGGTGATCACATTTCCTTGTGGAGAGTTGATACATGTACATATCACATCTTAATTCTTTTTTCATCCCCTTTCCTTCCCTTCTCTTCTCTCTCCCTCCATCTCTTGGTTCCCTTCCCATTTGCAAAAGATCTAGCTTTCTACTTCCTGTTATTTAATATATAATTTAACATCTGTAATAGCCTTAATTTAAAAAGAACATTTTAAATTATTTATTTTTAAAAAACATTTTATTTCACATAGGATAGCCCAAATATTATCGGGTCAATCTGTGGTCAGAATAAAAAAAATCATCAGTGAGCTATTTTGCATTCTATTTTTTCTGTTAAATCTGGACTCTGATGTGTATTTTGTACATACTGTATCTCTCATTTTGGACTACAGAGTCCCTAACTTAAAATGATTTGACTTGAGATTTTTTGACTTTGCAGTGGTGCTAAAGCCATACCATTCAGTAGAAACTGTACTCTGATGTGCAGTAGTGTATTAAGTGCATTTTCAACTTGTGGTACAGTCATTGTTTTGGTATGTTTGGGGGATATTTCCAGGTAGATTGATGTGTGAGTCAGTGGAACATTCAGCTGGCCAGAGGCCTGGATAGAACAAAAAAATGAGAGAAAAAGATTCCCTCTGTCTCTCTCCTGGAGCTTCCTCTTGCCCTGAGATATCAGAAGTCCCGGATGTCCAGCCTTGGAAGTTCAGGCCATACTTAGACCAGAGGCTCTATGAGTTCATGGGCCTTCAGCCTCAGACTGAGAATTATACCATTGGTTTCACTGGTTCTGAGGCTTTTGGACTTGGACTGAGCCATGCTACCAGTATCTCAAAAACTCCAGCTTGCGGACTACTTGTAATAAGATAGAGTTCTCAGCCTCCAGAAGAGCTAATTTCCCTAACTAATTCCCTCTCATGTATCTATTTCTACATTTATCCTGTTGGTTCTGCCTTTGGAGAGCTCTTGACTGATACACATGGCTAGTGTGTGGTAGGGCCAGATCCCAGCTCAGGGTATCTATCTCAGGAGCATGCCCTTTGGTTCTTCTGTGGTGTGGAGAACTGGTCAGCTTTAGGATGGTCACTCACCCTTCAGGTCATTTCTGGAAGTTACATGGGGAGGCCACATCTAGATGGAGTTGTGGCTTCACAGAGGGAGTTGCTCAGGTGTTTGGGCCCACCCTTGGCAGCCAAATCTTGATAGTGCCTTTCTTTCTTAACACTTGCACACGCACAGAGCTTAGCTGGGCAGTAGCAGCTTGCTACTACTACTTGCTACTTGCTCAGTGTTTTCTTTTCTTCCAGGTGTTAATGGAGCCTGTGCCCAAGTGGAGAAATGTCCGAGGCCACAATCCTCTGGTGAGTGGCTTCTTCTGTGAACCTCAAGCTCTGTGTTGGCAAGGCTGTGGTGCACATGTTATTTTAAATTGTTTTTTTTCTAAACTAAAACCTCAGTATTCAAGTTTAATTGCAGCGTTGGCACTTTGTGACAAATAAGTGGGATTTGGGTTGCAGTTTGGTAGTCTTGAAAAGGTTCCCCATCGCTGCTCTGGCTTCTTCTTAAGTGCCTGAGAAGGTGGTGCTAAAACCTGAACCCAAGCCTGTTCAGATATTTTTCTCATTATTAGTTGAGTTGGAGGAGAACAGGAGGGACAAGCAAAAAATAGTGCTTTATTAGGATCCTGAGGTGAAATCTCTGAGGTCTGGGCTGGTGTACAGAGCCAAGGGACCTCACATTCACTATCTGCAGTCATCCCAAATGGCTGTCAGAGCCCACGTCTCCTTAATTACTTTTCTTGTTGCTAAGACAAAGTACCTGGCACCCAAAGTTAAAGGAGCAAAGGTTTATCTTGGCCCACAGTTTGTAGAGGTTTTAGCTCCTTGACTCCAAGTCAGGGTAGTGTGGCAGAGGGGCATTGCAGAGGAGAAACAGTTCAGGTGGGCAGAAGGCAGGGAGGCAGCAAAGCAGTGAAGTATCAAGCAGCAAGCCACTGCAGCAGCCCTCTTTCTGTCCCTTATATCCTATCCAGGGTACATGCCAGTAAGGTGGGTAGCAATCCTACCCAGGGTGGGCTTTCGCATTATCCGCACCCAGAACTGTGCCAAACCAATCAGTCGACTAAGTTAGTAACAATACACCCTTAATTCCAGTGTCACACAATCCCAGCGTCACACACTGTAGATCCAGCCACCTCTGAAAAGCCCCACCTAGGACCACATGAGGCTTTAGGGGGACATCTAGACATAAGCCATCACACCAGCTTCTTTGCTTAACCCTGGATTTTGGTTTACATCCAGTAACTGGCTACTTCTTGCTCTCCCTGAAGCCACATGTCTGCTTCTCAGGGTGGACCTAGAAAGCAGGAGCTGGAGTCTGCGTGTGTCCACCTTCCTCTCCCTTTCAGAAGACTGCTCTGTTTGCTTGAAAGACATGGATAGAACCTGGCTCCTGCCCAAGAGGACTTAATAAAGGGATGTTGGTTCTGGGCTCCCATTACATAGGAATAACTCATCTTACTTTTCAGTTGGGGAAACTGCAACTTAAATTGTCTTAAGGTCACACTTCTGGTGCATGACAGATCTAGGTTTGAGCCTTGGACTTGAAAACTTGTGCAGCTCCTTCATTTTTAGTGGTGTGGTTCCCATCTCGTGTGGTTTGTTAGACTCTGCGTTCCACTGCAGGTAGGGCCTGTGTCTGTTTTATTCAGTTGTTTGCTTGAGCATAGGCTCTTAGAAGGTGCTTATCCATTTATTCTTTCAGCCAGTACTGAATGTGTACCTTCTGTGTGTGTACTGTTCCAGATTCTGGGATAGTAGGCAATTCGAAGCCCCTTTTCTCTTGCTCCTGATACTCTAGTATGGGAAGGCAGGAGACAGATGTAGACTGTGGTGGGTGGTGATAGGAACTATGAAGAAAGCTAAAGCAGGTGAAAAGGTATTACTTGAATAAGGCAAGCTCTCAGGGCTTTTGAATAAAGAATCCCACAGAAATACGAAAAGAATTTCACCTGTGTGCCTGTGGGAACAGATGGAGTGCCAGTGTAACAAAAACCATATTCTCTAGAAGCCAGGGAGGAACCAGGGTTTGATTATTAGGTGGGACAACTAGCACACGTCAGGAATTATAGTGCCACATCACTGGACAGAATCACAGCCTCAGAAGGTTGAGTATCCTTGATCCAAATAGCATTTCCACTGAAAATGGAATAATAAAAAAGTACAACAGACTCAACATTTTTACATCTTCTGGACAGAAGAGCAAGATACGTATTTTTGTGATCAGTCTGTTGCTCTGTCTGATTGGTTCTCTGAAGCATGTCTGTTGCTGCAGCCATTTGGCTCCCAGCCTTTCTGAGATTTTCCTACACCTGCCTTTAAGAGGGTCTGCAGTTTTCATTGCCGACCCCTGGAGTGCCTTAAGTTTGCATCAAGCAAACATAAGCAGAAAACCCCAAAAAGGACAGAGTAAGATTAATGAGTGGAACAGAAGATATTTTGCATCTCCTAGTGATGGGACGCTTGGTTTGGGTAGGCTTCTGTTTTAGATAGGACAGTCTGATAAGGTGACATTTGAGCTGAGATCTAGACAGGAGGGAGGGAGCACTGTGGGCATCTGAAGGAAGCATTCCAGCAACAGGAATGGCAGATGCAACGGCCTTGAGGTGGGGCCCTGCTTGGCCTATGTGGTTGGAAGCTGACTGGTAGGAGATGAGAGGGGGTGGCAGTGAGTCTCAAGGGCCCTGTGGACTGTGGTGAGGAACTGGGTCGCATTCTGAATGTAATGTGGAGCCCCTGGAAGGTTCTGAGCAGGGTGGGTGACAAGAACTGGTTTAACCCACTCACTTTACCTGTTGGATGGAGAACAGATCCCAGGCGGCTCAAAGAACCTTTACTGAATGACTGAATGCATCGTCCCTGGGGAAAATTCTGGTCTAGCTGTCACTGGGCTGTCCTATAATAGCTTTAATATCTCTCTTTGTCCAGGCTTTTTTTTGGGTTTTTTTCCAGTACTGGGAATCAAACTCACAACCTTGTGTTTGCCAGGCAGGCGCTGTGCCACTGAGCTAAATCCCCAGCCCCAGTCCAGGCCTTTTTGAGGGCTCTGCTACCATTCTGGGTTCACCTCTGGCTCCAGCCCAGTCCCATGTAGGTCTCTTTAGCTGGCTTTTAGTGACAGATAGACCAGGGTCCTGCAGATTCCACGTTGCCATAAAATGCTGCATTCTCCCTTCTGCAGGGTCTGATGTACCGTGATGCCTGTCGCTGGGGCCTCACGCTGCAGACATACGTGCAGCTCACCATGCTGGACCAGCACACTCGTCCTCAGGTATGTTCTGGATACTCAGCTTCAGCCTTGCCAAATAAAATTTTCTTCACATTAGGGGTTTGTAATTGCTGGCAGGAAGCCCTATAAGGGCCCTGTGCTACACAGCCTTTCTGTCTCGGCCAAGGTCACCTATCCTTCAGCTCTCTAAGGGCCAGCCTCAGCTGGCCAGGTGGCCACCCTAATACTGCTCTGAGCTTGCAGCTTTGGGACCTGACCACAGCTGGGCTCAATAGCATTTGATTCAGTTCTTCTCAGAGTGTGGTATGGGCTGGCAGTGACAGCAGCAGTATCACTGGGAACTTTTAGAAATGCAGATTTTCTGTCCCCACCCCTCACCTGCTAAATCAAATTCTGGAGATGAGGCTTGATGTGTTTTATCAAGCTTTCCAATACACATTTTGTTTTTTTATTTTATTTTATTTTATTTTTTTTGGTTTTTCTCCGGTACCGGGAACCGAACTCACGGCCTTGCGCATGCCAGGCAGGCGCTTTTTGCCGCTGAGCTAAGTCCCCAGCCCCTTCAATACACATTTTGGATGTCTGCATGTTTGAGAACCACTGATCAAACTTTCTTGGCTCTGGCTCTTAGTTCAGATTCTTGAATGAATCTGATGCATCTTGGGCCAGTGGCCAGCCCCAGTTCACGTAAGTGTTGGGGCAGAGCACAGGGCAACAGTGCTGCTCAGGTCCTCCTGTTAGTGGGGCTGTGACTAGGAACAGACTCTTAGAGGAAGGATGGCTGGGGAGACCCTGCTTGCACCCGTAGCTCAGAACTGTGAGCACAACTGAAGACATCCGTGTTAGAGGCTCTTCATGATAGGTACAGGACATATCTGTAGCCAGTTAGGTTGGTATAGCTACTGGGCTGGGCAGTTTGATCCAAGTCTCAGCATGTGGAGCTTTAGTCAGCATTGTTCTGTTAACACGAATCTGTGTCTTTTACCATTGGAAGATGTGAGGACCTTTTTGGTGAAGATAAATTTCTCTCTCCCCAAATGTGACACAGATCAGAGGATCTGCAGTTAGTGCTTTTCCCCTTGGCTTACCCTATTTTTTCTGAGCGGGCAGTCAATTGAAAACCTACATTGTATCTAATAATACCTGACTATAAAGGGACCCAGATGGAAATCTCCTGCTAAAGAGGCAGAGACAGTGAGAGCTAGGAGAATAAAGCAGGAGAGCCAGGGAAGGTAAGCAGAGCTGCAAATACAGAGAGGGTGGAGAGGAAGATGGTGAGTAGAGGTTTGGAGGGACAGGGAGACAAGCAGGGAGAGAGAATTAGGGGATTCCTGGGTTATGGCTTTGAACGTGTCTGATTTGCTGGTCCACAGGTGCTATGGACCACCCCCATGAGAGCAGTTTGTCCACTTGGTGTTAAGGGAAGGGCCTCTCCTCTTTCCAAAGGGACCCTGGATGAAGGGAAAGGTCATCTGGGGAGGATGTAGGTACCCTGGCAGAGAGAGGCAGTGTCCTGTCATCCTCCTCCTGGGTTCGACAAGTCCTTCCCAGTTTCTACAGTCAGAGGTCCAGGAATGCCACCCTCACCCCAGGGCTTTTGGCGCGCTATCTCTGGCACACAGGTATCGGGGTCTTGGCCTAGGCCCAATCTCCTAATGAGTGGATGGTGAATGGCTTACATAACAGAGACCAGTAGTATGATTTTTGGAGCATCCAGGGAAGTCAGAATTCTCTCTCAGGAGTAAAGATGAAGAGCTCCACTGGACAGCCCATATTTATTTGGTTTCAAACAAAGGAAGGAGATACTGAGGCAAGCATGGGAAGGTGACCTGAGCGGGACCTTGGGAGTCAGTTCAGAGACTTCTCCAATTAGTAAATTTTGCCAGTTCAGAGAACTGTTTGATTGCTAAGCTTTATTGCTCTGGAATCGGAAGTGTCAGCAGCCTATGTCCTTGGCTGCCTCAACTGTGGTTGTCTTGACTTCAGAGCACGGTGTGTGTGCTCTTTTCCAGCACAGCCAGAGGTCCCTGTGTTCAGCAGCTTAACCCTGTACAGCCTGGTCTCCAACACGCAGGCGCTCTTCTTACAGCAGAGTCACCTTGTTTAGGTCCTTGACACTCCCCTTCCCCTGCAGTGCGCCTTGGTGGGCAAACTTGGCAGTTTCACCAGGGTCTCCCCACATTTTGGTTGAAGTTCACCTTTACTGGGAAAGAGGCATCTGTGGTGAACCCTCAGCCCCTTGCTCCTGCACTGTCCCAGAAACTTCAGGGCAGGGGTGGTCAGGCAGAGGGAGGAGCACAGCTGATCTTCGCGTCAGACTGGGCTTCTACTCAGGTCCTCCCCGCTTTCCCCAGCGTCTCGGTTCTGATATTCAGCGAAGATGAGGGGATAAAGCTGGGGTGTGGGACAGACCTTTAAAGGCTTCCCGACTCCCTCCTCTTCACCCAAGTTAATCACTTTTTGTTTTTCCTTTAGATGTCACCAGTACGACTGATGGAGAGGTCGATTCATAGCGCAAGATACATTTTTGTAGAAAACCTTTATAAAAGGTACTGTAGTTTTTACCATGTATAGTTTATTTAACCATTAATTTAAAAAAAATGGAAGTTGGAACTTGTTTGTTAGTTGACAGATACAAGTGTCTGCTCTACTGTATCAATCATCTGTTGCCACCGTAACACTGGGTAACAAACAACCACAATCTTACTGGCAGTAGCTACCTGCATTTGTTGCCAAGTCAGCCAGGGTGGGTGGCTGGGCAGCTCCCTTGCTGTGAGATGTCCGGGGTCAGCTGGGCTAGCATGGTCTTAGCCAGGGTGACCGCGACAATGTCGCTCTATTTCTCATGCCCATCAAGTCCCTTCTGGGGCCAGCAGATGAGCCTGGGTGTTCACATTTCTGGGAAATGGCAGAGGAGGGTAAAAGCCCCAGCCAAGATGCATGGGCTGGAGGGCCAGGGATATAGCTTAGTAGCACAAGTGCCTGTGTGGCAAGCACAAGGTCCTGAGTTTGATTCCTGGTACAAAAAAAAAAAACAAAGACACATGAGCATTTTCTCAGGCCTCTGCTTCCAATTGGCTAGCGTTCCATTGGTCGTGTGGTCATGGGAACCCGGGGTTAGGAGGTGGGAGGATTTAGGGGGTTCCATGGCAGAGTGCAGGGCCCCTCCCTCCCAGTTCTGCAGCTCTTCTCCTCCCCTCCCTCCCCACCCCGCTGTGCTGATGGGTTGAGCCCCTTGTTCTGCTCTGTTCTGCTCTGTTCTCTCATCTCTTCTCTTCTTTCTCTCCTCCCTCCCTTCTTCCTTTCTTTTTTTGTGAGACTGGGGATTGAACTTGGGGCCTTATATATGTTAGGCAAGTGCTCAACCACTGAGATACCTACGCCCTCCCTTTGCTGTTCTTAATGATTTTCTAGTGATATGTAAGATAATCACATAAAGTATTAACATTTGACCATTTTTAGCCTGCAAAATGGAAGGTCCAACCTAGTCCATTTTATTCAAGTGTCCACTGTTCACCCCTCACTGGACCATGTTCCTCAAGGAGAGGGACTGCATCTTACTTACTTGCCTAACTTGGACCAGCACAGAGCAGGCTCCTGGTCAGTATTTGTTCACTGACTACTGAATGTTCTGTGGTCTGTAGTACAACTTACCCGCTAGACCCTGGCCCTCTATTTCACATGGATTCCTTTGAGTGGGCCACTAAAAAGATGGCTGCCAGTCCTGAGCTTTCATGGATTGTGTTTGGAATCTGTGTGACTCCCAACAGGAGATGCTCTGCCCCAAATCCTTGGTCCTCAGGCAGCTCTGAATATCAGCCAATGCTGTGGGTCAGGGTAGGGAGCTAGAGCAAGTTTTGATGGTAGCTTTGTCTTCTGACCTCACATTTTCCTGCTGGGCTCTTGGGGGATGTGTAGATACAAACCGTAACAGCAGGGTCCCAGTCCTGGATGGAGTTTGCTCATTGTGAACATAACCAGTATTCTAAACTCTGAGCCCATTTCTTATTGCTGAGTCCCATGGTCCATCTCTGAATAGCCTTTGGAACAGTTGCGTAGTTTGAATCTATGACCTTTGTAGGGTTTGTCAAACCTGTCCCCCTAACACAAGCACTGTCCCGAGGAGCTGTTTGTTTTTGCTTATCCCAGGGCACAGTCTTAGCTGACATCTGTGAGCTTCGGTGACTCATCACTACATTTCATCACACGCCTCTGATGAATCAGTTCTGTATTTCCCAGCCATTGTAGCTGTGGCATTGGTTTAAATAACACAGGCCCTGCCCTGAGCTATTCTGTGGGTAGTACAGGGAGAGAATAACTTTCTGTATTCTTTCTCTGGCTGTTTTCCTGTCACAGTGACTTCATATTTATGCCTCCCTTGACCTCCCTTTTTTTTTTTGATACAAGGTATATCTATGGGGCAGTGAACCACAGATGACGTCAGTGCTCTTGTTTGTGTTCTTGGTTCTGTTTCAAGGTTATACAAATTCAAAAGGCACATAGATTCCCCTGAGGACTTGCTGAGACCCTTGCAGAAGCCAAAGGCTGTTGGCTGGCATGTGGCCCTGGGTACTCCAGAGGCTGTTGGCAGTCCTGTGGCACCCTGGGTGATGTGGCCACTCACCACAGTTTTTAGTGGGCTGGGAAAGGGTGATGATCCTTAGACCCTTTTTGCGAAGTCCTCCAGAGGCAGAGGGAAGTTCCCACGGGCACTGCCTGCCCATTTTGCCATCCCAGCCCCTGTGGCCCAGAGCAGCAACTTGTTAGCAACCTGGAAATGTCTTCTAAGTGTTCTCTTTTGTTCTAGGAATTCATTTCTATTTTTCATTCTGTTCCATTATATGTTCCCTTCATATCTGTAATAAATCTTCACTCGGAGTACCCCTTCCCTTACCACATATCCCAGAGTCCCCAGGGTGGGAAGGAAGAGAACCAAGGACAAGAAGCATTGAAAAATGCTTTCCTAAGGCAGGCGATTCATGGGTGACCAGGACCAGCTCCTGTGTTCCCTGGACTAGGGGCATTGACCCATGTGGTTGAGGGTCACAGGAGGGACCAGGGACAGGAGCTGTATTGGTTATCTGGCTGTTGGCCTTTTGGTAGATGAGAAACTGAGAAGGAATTACAAAGCCAACTCCTTGCTGAGAATGTGAGACTGTTTCAGGCAGGGGAAGGTGTTCTGCAGCCTGCTCTGTGGGAAAGCAAGGAATGAGGAAGTGGTGAGAGACTCACAGTTCTCTCACTCTGGCCCAAGGCTCAGGGCTCGTTGGAGCCCCAAAGGGTGAAAATCCTGTGGTTCAAGACCCTAGGGGAGACCCTGGCTCTTTCTACACAGGCTTGCTACCGGTCTCTCTTGTGCAACCCACTAACACGCAGGCCCTGCTTTAGAGCAGCTGGGCAGTGTCTCGATATCTGCATTTCCAGCAGGCCTCCAGGGGAGGTGCTCCTGTGGTTTTGGTGCCTAACTCAGAGGAACAAGGCCCAGCAGAAGACACCAGCCAGGTGTCTGCGGGCAGCGTTTTGTCCATACACCTTGGCCCTTTCCCGTGGGAGCCCTGCTGCTGTGGCTTCCTTCGGGCCTCACTGGGCCTTTGGGGTCATAAGGGCAAGAGCCTTAGGATGGAGGACTTAACTATGCAGGATATCCTGTTTCCTGCACTTGGCCTGCGTTTCATTCTTCATTGCACAGTTACTGCTTTAGGTTTTGGTTATTGGGGGTTTTGTTGTGTTATCTTTGTTTTGAAAGTTTGTGGTTAATTCCCAGGCCTAGAGTAGGCTGAAGAGTCTGTCTGTCTGTCTCTGTCTCTCTCTCTGGTGTCTCACTGTGTGTTCCAGGCTGACCTTGAACTCACTGTATAGCCAGGCTGACCTAAAACTTGTGGCGATCCTCCTGCCTCAGCTTCCTGAATGCTGACATTAAAGATATGTGCCACCGTGCCCAGCAGAGCTTCTTTCTTGCTCTCTCATTTTTTTTTTTTTTTTTTTTTGATACAAGATCTCACTACATAGTTCAGGCTGGCCTTGAACTCACCATGAAGCCCAGGCTGGTCTTGAACTTGCAGTGATCCTCCTGCCTCAGCCTCCCGAGTGCTGGGATTACAGACGTAGGGCTTCTCTCTAGAGACACAGTGAAAAGTATTTTTGGCCAGAGCTACAGAGGAGTGAATGGGAAGAACAGTAGAATTTGGGCTTCTTTTGTGGTTACTCTGTTTCCAGCTCCAGCTTCCCTCAGCGCAGTGGATGAGCCACAGGAAAGTGCTTGTTGAGAAAGTAGACTTTTAAAAAGAGGTTTCTGCTCCCTCCTCTGAAATACAGAAAAAAATCCCAATCCTAGCATGTGAGAATCAGCTGCCCAAAATGGACAGTGCTGAAAGACAAAAGAGAGGCGGACATGTCCAGGATTACACACAGTACAATTTGTTACAGGCTTTTGGAGAGGGATATATTTTGGGCAGCAGCAAGACAGGTCAGTTGCTCAGCCTATAATGTAGGAGAAAGAGGCTCATTTACTAAGCTAGACAAAAGTGAGCCACTGTCACCTGGAATGTAGCTGGGCTTTCTCAAAAGCTGTGACTATGTCCAGTGTCAGAGAGTCTGGTGGTCAGTGGCTGGCCTGCTGCACTTGGCTGACTGTCTTAATGACTTTATTTGTCCCGTTCGATTTGGGATGCACACCAGGGCCATCTGGTGGGCAAAATGGTAGTTGCAACCAACATGGCTGTAGTCATGTCAAGCTGGGTATCTATAATTGTTTTGACCCTACACTGAATATGGCATAGAATTGAGTTTAGCGCTATTGTTTGCCCATCCTGGAACAGGAGGATTTGCCTCCTGCCTGTGGGAGTTCAGCCAGGTACTGGCATGTGTGGGGCATTATCTCCTGCCTGGGAGCTTGTTTCCTCACTTCCTACGATGCTCAAGGTAAATTCCTCCTATCCTGCTGTGATGGGAAGCCCTGTCACCAGGTGTATGTGTGTGGGGGTGTGCTGCTGCAGCCCTTTCCGCTGTGGAAGTTGATCCTTTCCTCAGAAGCCCTGGAAACCTTGATTGAGGCTGTTTAGGGGCCTAGACAAATAGGAGTATGGTAGGTTGTGGCCTTGCTGTCCGCAGTTGCATGCTCGTTTCTAGAAAAACCCATGTACACACGACTGGAATTCTCTGTTTCACCAAGTCAAAATTTCTTGAAGAACCTTCTTGCCCTTTGGGCCTTGAGCAAGAAAGAGCTCACCTAGAGAGAGAGACCCGCCTCCTCCCCTTCCGACACCCTCCAGCCCAGCCCTCCACCCCCAGCAGTGTTGGAGTGGGCAGGCTGTGAGTGCAGCTTTGCCGTCAGGGGTTTGAGAGGGTTGTGTTAATTGCTGAAGAGGAAGATTCTGGTTACGTGGTGTCCTTGAAGATGGAAACTGAGGTGTGGGCACCCTGGGCCGAAATGAAAAGCAGAAAGTGGTGAGAAAGCTTCTTGTAGCTGAAAGAGGCCACAGGCAATTTTGCAGCCCAGCCCCAAGGGCTGAGTAATGAAATATCAAGGTTTTACAACATTCCCTGCCCCTCCTTTTCTGAGAACAGAACTAAAGGAATTGAGGGGGCCCAGCTGGGTAACTGACTCACCTGGCGTGTTGGTACAGCACAAAGGTCTTCCCACCTCCCCGCCGGCCTTGGGGCTTGTATCCTCCGTGGCTCAGGTCCAGACCATGGGCTCTAAGCCTGCTGTCCTCAAGTTCATGCCACAAGACACCAAGCTCCATCTAGGACAGCCTTGTAGCAGACAGACCATGGAGGGTGAGTGATGATCAGAAGCCTGGCTCAGACAGAACTGGACCTAATTCTTCTGCCCCACTTTTTTTCATCTGTAAATTGGGACCCAAACTAGCCTCATAAGGTCTTGTGAAACAGAAGGAAATCATGTATATAAGGCAACTAGTGTTTGAATGTGAGGTTTCTGTTTTTGTCCATCCCAAACAAACTGGAGGCTTCTTAGACCTCCGGGGAAAAGTTGTAGTAAATCGTGCCTGGAAAAACAGTTTATAGAACTCACGTGGGCCCCAGACCTTGACTTTGCCGAGGGATAAGGGATAAGGGGAGGGTTGCTGTGAGACCTCTGGGTGCGCTGTAGTGAGTCAAGTCGTGTAGGTTTACTGAGGAGAGGTGCTGCCCCTCTGGTCTACAGGGATAGAGGCACTGCGTGGTCTTGGGTGTCAGAATCCCTGTGCTGAAAGTAGACATGGGTGGGGCCGGGCAGAATTTCTAAAAGGAAACTGCACATGGGGATAAAACGGATGTCTAATGTCTCAGATCCTGATGTCTCAGAATCAGAGTCCAGGCTTCTGCTTCCTCATGTGGCTCATGACCAATCCCCAGGATCCTCCAGTACCTTGCGGCACATGGCTCCTGGCGGTCTTGGAATGGTTTCCCTGGGTCTGGTGTGCTGCCTGTCAGGGAGACCACCCCATGAGAACCCCTTTTTTGAGAGGAGCATTGGGAAGGGAGGGACAGCCTTGTGGGAGAAGCCCTTGGTTTGAGCTGGGTTGGCGGTGAGGTGGGGTGCCCCCCTAGCCACCCAGTTGATTTCATGAGACCTGCTGGAGCAGAGGAATCGGTGGCTCTGAGGCTCCGGAACCTCATACCCCATCCCCACCTAGGTGTGCCCCTCCCCGTTTGCCATGGCTCTGTACCTCCGTGCCCACGTGGCACTGTGCTTTCTGTGTCATGAATTTTGGTGCCGTTTCACGGTTGACTCGGGATTTGCAGCCTGTGTGAGGACCTCCAGCAGCCGAGTGTGACAGCTGCGCAGCCCCAGTAACTTGGGAGACTGCTGCTGGACAGCTCTGTCTTCCCCAGGCTGCTAAGTGACCCAGTCCCCAGGATTATGAGCCTGGTTGTGCTGGAGTATAGGAGGGGCTGATCATCAGCTTTGTTTGTTGCAAAACCTTACTTCTTCAGAGTGGGTTTTGTTCTGTCTTCTTTTCCCAGAGATGGGAAATACATTGTGTGGAGGGGACGACTTGGTGTCTTGAACATTAACTAAAGTGCTCTCAGCAGCAGTAACTGAAAACTGATGTAAAGGAACCTGAACAATGAGGCTGCCACTGGCTGTTAATTTGGTGGCTCTGGCTCTTCTGTGTTTTTTCCCCAGTGTTTCTTTCCTGTCCACTGCATGATTTCTTCAAGGTGACAAAATAACTGTGGCACTGCAATGCTTCTGACCTGCTGGTTGGAGCCAGGGCAGGTTCCTGCCAGTGGTTCCCTTGAGTGAGAGAACACTGCCTTCCCTAAGCCTCTGCATGACCTTCCTCCCCGTCATGGTTAAGTTCAGTCCCCTGGAGCACCGCATGAATCCACTGTCCTGGCTTGGCTGCCTGAACACGTCCCTTGGCAGGGGAGAAGATTGCCCTTGGACTCGGGGCCTACTAAAGTGTGGGTGGGGTGCGTAAAGGCGTGTGGGAGGTGAGAGGAAAGGATGGCAGGGGGCAGCCAGCTGTCTTCAGCCAACCAACCTGTGACACCAAGTCCTTACCTTAACTTTAGGGCTAGCATTTTCTTGAGTTGGGGTCCCCTCTGCAGTGTTGTGGGAGTCCTCCCCTCATGCCCCCAGTCCACACTGCCCCACACCCGTGCAGCTTGCCCAATTTTGGTGGGTGTCTTGGCAGTCCTGCACGTTTCTTCACATTAGTCTCCTTGCTGAAGTCTGCCCGTTACTAGTCCTGGTGCTCTGTTCAGCTCTGCTCTGGAGATCTCAGGGATGAAAGGAGAACATTCCCTCCAGTCTGTGCCAGGCCTGTCATTTTGGCCCCAAAGCAGTGCTGCTTGTGCACTTCGTCTCCCAGTGCACCTTCCTCAAACCATCTCAGCTTCTTACCTCCTCCTGCCGTCCCCACAGTGGGCTGGAGTTGGGCCACAGCTGGTGTCTTAGTTACTTTGCTTGTTGATGAGACAAAATACCTGACACCCAAAGTTAAAGGAGAAATGGTTTATTTTGACTCACAGGTTGTACAGGTTTCAGTCTATTATCAACTGGCTCCAAGATGGTGCATGGCAGAGGGGAATAGCAGAGGAGAAACACTTCATGGTAGGCAGAAGGCAGCAAAGTAGCTAAGTGAAGAGGTAGCAAGTGACAAGTGACAGCAGCCCTTATATTCTCTCTGGGCTACACATCCTTAGATGGGTAGTACACACATGCAGGGGAGGCCTTCCTATTAGCCACACCTTCCTATTAGCCACAGCCAGACCAATCAGTGGACTGATTTAGTAATCATACACCCTTAATCTTAGCATCACACACTCTAGATCCAGTCACCTCTGAGAAGCCCCACCTATGACCACATGAGGCTTTGGGGGGACAGCTAGACACAAGCCATGGTAACTGGGCAGGGAGGAGCCCCGTACTAGGCCCTGCCCTTCTCTCCCTGCCCAGGCAGCTCCCCAAAGCAGCCCAGTGCATCCACTCTCCTTCCCTGCACTGCAGCCTGCCATACCCAGAGCTGGGTGGGTCCCACGTGGAGCTGCAGGTGGAGGATGTTAAAAGGGAGCATTCCTTTCCTGGGCCAGATGCCAGCCACCTGCAGCCACTGCTGTCTCTTCCCTGTCTGTGTCCTCTGAGGGCAGATGACAGCCACAGGAATGCCAGGAGTAGACACCATGTCTCTCCTTACTCTTGGGCTCTTCCTTCCTTGCTCTTTACTTGCTTTTCAAGTTAAATTTAAAATATATAATGAAACTTGTCTACCCCCATTCCTGATTTGAAAACTAGTATGTTGTTAACATTGGGAAGATAAGGAGATAAAAAAAGGAGAAAAAAAGAGAAAGTCTGCTATAGTCCTACAGCTCAGAGGAGAGCACAGTTAACATTTGGTGATATTTTTTGTCATCATTTCAAAACGTGGATGAATATTTTGAAACTATGGTTGGGGTCGTATTGTGTGTAGATTTGTATTTTGCTCTTTCGTTGAGCACTAGATTTTAAGCATTTTCCGTGTCAGTAAGTATTATTTTACATCATCCTTTGTATGAAATCGTTTCTTCATACATACATATAGCAAGGTTTAGGTTTTCATTATTTTAGTGTTGTAGTGCATGATTATTTCCACAACATAAATTTCGGGGGGTGAAATTGATTTGCTGATCCACCTCCCAAGCTGAATGTTGTGTCCATCTTTAGGGAATGAACTTTAAAGTGTCTTCCTGCTTGGAGTTTGTATTCCAAATGCCTGTGCCTTGGATCTTTCTGCTTTATACTATAAACCAGTTGTGGCTAACCTGTGGCACACCTGTTATTGTGTTTTCTTTCTTTTTAAGACAAAAGATGTTAAGGTAGAATGTGTTTTGTTTTTCTAAATTAAAACCTCAGTCTTCGGGTTTAATTGCCATGTTGGGACTTTGTGACAAGGAAGTGGGTTTTGAGTTGCAGTTTGGCACTTAGTCTCTGAACAGTTCACCATCACTGCCATAAACCATCCCCAGCCAATGGGAGGTCAGGGGCTTAGGGGGTCCTGTCATCACTCCAACATCTTATGGACCATCTTGCGGTCTGGATGATACCTTTTTATTTTTTTATTTATTTATTTATTTATTTATTTATTTATTTACTTATTTTTCCGGTACCAGGGATCGAACTCATGACCTTGTGCTTGCTGGGCAGGCGCTGTGCCACTGAGCTAAATCCCCAGCCCCTGGGTAATACCTTTTTTAGTGAGAGCCATTTGTAGGTCTTTTTATGGGAACAGCACAGCCCAGTAACTTTCTCATGAGTGAGTAAACCCTTGAACTTTCACTGCAGTGGGAAGATGCCCGAAGTGGACTATGTGATTCTGTGTGAATGGTTTGACTGGATTGTAAAGAACATGAATGTCTCTGTTGACCTGATAGGTAAGACGGGCCCTCCTGCCCCTCCCTCCCGGACACTGCTGTGTCCACCACAGGGGTATTAGGCAGAGGGCACTCGCCTTTGGTAATTCCTTCCTCACGTTCATTCAATCTCTGTCCAAGGGCAAATGGGGTTTGGGGGTTTCTGGACCCATATAGAAAGGAACTGGCCTGATTCATTAAGCTGTCCTCCTCTGAGTCAGCTACTTTCAGACCCGGATCCTTGTGATTTGATGGCTTCTGTGGGTGGTGATGAGGGAGAAGGACAGAAACTGGACATTTACCAAGCCTGTCATGTGCCAGGCTCTGTGCCAGACTCTGTCTGCGGGTGGGATTGTGCCCAACCTCTCAGGGCCCCTGTGGGGCTGGTGACTGAAAGGAATGAGAGTTGGAGGCTGAGGTGCAAGGTACCTGTTTGGGCACAGAACACCAGTGGTCAAGCTCTGAGTGATCCCTGGTCTTCGTCTCTTACTGGGAGCTGTGGCTGCAGCTCCCCGTGCCTGGGCCATGTGCCTTCCCTAGGCTGTTTCTCCCAAGCCATGAATAAAGTGACTAGAGTAATATATTTTTTTTAAACTTCAGTTTATCTCCGGACAACTCCTGAGACCTGTTACCAGAGATTGAAGATGAGGTGTAGGGAAGAGGAGAAGGTCATTCCGCTGGTAAGAGGCCAAAAACAGCCGGAAAACTACTCTGCCCCAGCCTGGCTTCCCCTCGCCACCCCTTCTGCCATGACATCATTGTGTGTTTGTCTTCAGAGAGGGACAGGAACAGAATGTGAACTCTGATTTCCTCAGTGGCTGGAAGCCAAGAGGACGTGCAGAGCTGCTTCACTTCCTGTGGTGCCTGACTCAGGCCTCAGCACCCCCGTGCAGAAGCACCTCTTCCTTTCATCCCCTCCCCACCTTGGCAAGGCCAGGGCTTGCTTGTCCCACCTCCTAAAGATTGATTGGATCTGTGCTGTCCGGTCTTCCCTGGAATATGAGTCTCACGAGGACCAGACCAACCCAGTCATGCCTTGCTGCAGCTAGTGCTTAGCCCAGTGCCTCGGCTGGTGTGGAGGTGGTGCTTGGTAGTGCCTGCCCAGTACTGGGGTACTTTGCTCTCCTAGTTTCTGGCCTAGGGCCACATCAACTCCATTTAGGACCGTTGTACCAGGGTGGACTGTCCCTGGTTGTGTCCTTAGTCCCCACGTCTTTCTCAAAGTCCATCCTCCTGGCTGCTGCATTGGTGCTATTTCAAATACAGAACCGCCCTCACGCAGCTTTCCAGCCCAGGACCCATTAGTGCCTTGGTGTTGTCTGAAGTCCCCACTTGGTGTCATGACATGCGGGAGCCCATGTGACCTCCCCGCTTCTCCAGGCTCCTCTCTGATACCATCTCCCGCCACTCCCTGCCTTCAGTGTTCTGGCCATAAGGAGCAAGTTTGGCTTAATATTTGTGTGCGCGTGCGCATGTGTACACACACACACACACACACACACACACACACACACCCTTGAAGAAATGCAGCTGTGCATTTGCACAGTGGTTCCCCTGTATTTAAAGTTTAGCTCAGATGTCACATCCTCTGGGAAGGCTTCTGTTCCTTTCCCTCCATTGGGCTCCCCTGCCCCCCATGCTCACTGTGATGAGCGCCCTTTGGACGTGGACTGACAGTGTTTCCTTGTGCCTTTGCTCCCCAAGCTTCACTGTGAGCCTTTTAAGATTTGATCTGATTCCCTTTCTTCCGTCTGCATGTGTCTTGGGGTCTGCCACTGAGTGGTTGCTCAGTTAACGTTGAATTGAATGCCTCATGGGAGCAGCTGCCCCTGCAGATATATAGAAGCTGGGCAGGCATTCAGTGGGCTGTCTGGGGACTCTGCACTAAGGATGGGGTGCACTGGGGCCCCTGAAAGGCCTGTCTAATTCCCGAGGCCCTGCTCGGCCTCCTTTTACCATAGACCAGCAAGGTGCATTCCAGCCTCGATGGGCAGCTCCCTTGAATCTCAGAGTGAGGCAGGAGTCATTGGAGGATGGAGCACATTGAACCGGGCCCAGTGAGGCCATGTTGTGATGGGACACAGCAACTCTATGTGGTGACCTGGATGTTCTCAAGAAATGCCAAGTCTGGAGTCCTTCTAAGGCATTATCCAAGCTCGTGTCTTAATGATTTTTGACAAGATCTGTAGGACATTTCCAACTCCTGCTGCCCTGGGAGAGCTCAAGCAGTAGCATGGTTTACAGGAGAACTTCTGGGGTGGTGAGTAACCACTTGAAGAGGTGCCTGTGGATGCCTGCATACACTGGTGGTGTGTGGGAGAGTACGTGTGTCCAGGGCTACCCAGTATGGAGACATGGTTGGCCTGGGGAAGCATCTGCACCCCTTCCCCTTGCCAGGCTTCCTGCAGGTGGTAGTGTCCATGGTCTGCAGAATCTCTGTGGGACAAATGGTCTGGTGGGTGGGAGCAGCAGGGCGAAGGTCATAGTCTGCTTGGTGGCAAGCCAGAGAGAGGCTGCCCAGGGCTAGGTCGCCTGCTCACCACGTGGTGGAACTGGGACCTTGCTGCTGGAGAAGTGGCAGGAAACGGGAGAAGCCACATGAACAGTTCTGCCTTTAACTTGGCTTGACTCAGGCACCAGGGGCAGGGCCAGTATTCACAGTCAGAAACCCCAGCAGAGCAGAAGAGGGTGGCTGGCAGTGCTTCTGTTTGTTGGATGCCCCGGCTAGCCCACGTGATGTTCACTGCTGCCCATCTGAGCCAGGTTGACTGTTGCAGGTTCTTTAGTCCACGTCACTGCTCTGTGGTCGCTGAGGGCTTTGTCCCACTTGCCCAGGTCTTTGGAGGGAGAGCTTGGGCCCCTTCCCCACTCCCGAGCTCCCGACAGCCTGTGCCTTTGTGTTTCTCTGGCAGGAGTACCTGGAGGCCATTCACCAACTCTATGAGGAGTGGCTGGTCACAGGAAGCCTCTTCCCTGTGGCAGCCCCTGTTCTGGTAAGTCAGACCCCTCACAGGCAAGAGACTTCTTTAGGGAAGAGTGACCCAGGGCATGGCAGCCTCTGCAGATGGGGAAGAGTTGAGTCCTTCCAGCCAGAAGGAGAAGTATGGGAAGGCTGAAAAGATCCCTGTCTCTGTCAGTCCTCATTCCCAAACTGAGTCTTAGAGTGAGTTGGACTGACCTGAGAAGGCCATTTGTCCCAGTGCCATCACAGCTAGTGATGTGTAACATGTGACTTACCCAGCATTGACCCAAAAGCCCCAGGTGCCCGAAGCCTCTGGACCTGGGTTGGGGTTTGGATCTTTGGGGACCGTGGTGCCTCTGATGTGACCTTCCTTCTTTAGTGGATGACACAGAGCCTCAGTTCACCTTGGCTCAGTGACTCAGGGTCATCAGAAGGAACATGAGCTGCTGTTCTGGGCTGTGACACGGGGATGCCCTTGGGAGGTGCTGAGGTGTGTAGGACTGTGTGTCCCGGTGACTGCTGTCCTTGAGTTCCCGCGCTGCTTTTCACAGTAACCTGTTTCTCTTACTGGTGCATGTCACTTCTAATGGTCCTAATATATCCGTCCTGTCAGTGTTTCTCAGTGCTTGTTCCCTTGGGTTCAGATTTTCTGGCCCAGATTTCTCCAGTAGGCAGGTGGTAGTGCTGCTACCATACTGTGGGTGATGAGCTTCTGTGCATGACTCTGGGCTGTGCACTCTTCTAGCTCTTGCAGGTAGTGAGGCTACAGGCAAGGGAGGTATCACTATGGTGGGTCTTTAAAGAAGTTTTATGTTTTTCCTCTTTATAAAAGTAGAAACTGTAAAATGAGGAGGATAAAACCATTCTGCAAAGATAACTTGTGGACTTAGACGTGAAAATCTAGTTGAGAGTGTAGACCACCCTAGAGCTAGGTGCTGTTTGGCTCTGACCTCTCTGTGCCCTTGGGCTTCTTTTCCTTTCCCTGCCTACCCCGCCTGCTTCCATTTCTGTCTTCTTTTGTGAAGGGAGGGGGACCTGGAGGTCAGTGCACCTGAGGTTGTGACCTGTGTGTTTCATTTCCAGGTGATTGAGGCAGACCACAACATGGAGAAGGTGTTACAAGTACTTGAACAAAACCGGGCCCGGATATTAGCACCACAGAATTGGAAGCACGGCCCTTAGGACGGGAGAGGTCTGTGGGGTCGGGCCAGGAACATGCCCACAGCTGCCAAGTCAGCTGTTAGGAAGAATTTCGAACAATCTGCTGTAACAAGGCCTTTTATCTGGCCAGATCTAATTCCTGATGGTCCTTTCTCCTTGGCCTCTGTCTTCATCACGGGTCTGTGGCCCTTGTGGGTAGATGACAAATGGGACCAATATGTTTGTCGCCCTTCGGTGTGTGTAGCCTGTATTCCCCTAGTGGCTTCCCACTACTGGATCCCTCTGCTGAACTCCTTAGGAACAGCTCCTGCTCTGCCTGACCCTGTGCTGGGGTCTGTGCCTGTCAGTCACTCAGGGGAGCGAGGGAGGGGCCTTACATCTCAGGCGAGGAATTCGAAGTTCACAGAGATTAAAGACTCCTCAGGGTCACACAGCCAGTGAGCCATGAAGCTGATAGCATTCATACTTTTGGTCCAGGCTGAGAGATGGTCCCTAAAGCCTGCCCTTCCCTGCCCCTTCTCTGTGGGGCGAGCTGGCAGTGCATCCTCCCATCACTGAGCAGTGCTCAAGGACAATCGGGATTTCTAGCTGTTCGGCTTGAGCCCAACATTAAATGGTTTCACAGCACGAAAGCACTGTGGCCTGTACCCGTTGTCAGCTGGACGTTAGTGGTCACAGGAGAATCACACGTGGACTCCTGAATGGTGCCCAGACTCCTTGGGGATGAAGGTCCTGCCTAAACCGCCCCCGGTGCCACATCAGGGAAGTAGTGTTTGGGGCCTGGCCAGTTTGCCTAGTGCTAAGCTAGGCCAGGGGTGGCCAACGCAGCCAGTCCTGGCTTCTGAGGCTCTCTTCCTGTGTGCTTGTGTGAGGAACTTTGCTCTTGGAATTACTTAGCACTTACGGTCCACAGAGAGAGGCACAAGTGGCCTTAAGTCTTTTTGAAAGGTTTTTCCATCCAGGGGGAAATCCTGAGCCACAGAGCATGAAACCATCTTTTCAGGTTCAGAAGATATTATACTTCGATCAGCTGTGACAAGGCACCGAAGGCCCATCTGCCTCTTCCAAGTAGAAATCAGAGGAAGAAAGACCATTCTATGGGAGCGGTCTGAACAGCAAAGTCGGGGTTTGCAAACAGAGGCTCTGGAAGCTTTGCTGGAGGTGGGCAGAGGGCACGTGAAGACTGGGCATGAACACGGGTGTTACTGACTCTGGAGGAGCACAGCTGCGGGCAGTCAGCTGTGAACAAAGGTTACCTCTCCCACCCCCTGAGTGTGGACTCACGTGCCTCTCCACGTGCCGGGAGGGCCAGTCTCAGACAGTGCGAAGAGGTCAAGGACGCCAGCTCCTAGTCCTTCCTGTTTGGGCCAGTTCTTGGGCCTCGTCGGCTGAATGAGGCACAGCAACCAAGGGCAGCGTGGGGACTGTGTCCGTCAGCACCTGTCACCCTGTGCTGGTGATTAACCAGAAAACTGGAGAAGTCAGGCACCTTTGCTGTCAGGAATCTTGACATGCCGGGGCAGTTTTTGGGAGTTTGTAAATGAACAGTGCAATACTTGGCTCTTGGCTCAATTGTAAATGAGCAGTGCAATATCTTCTCCTTGGCTCGATTTGAGCATCTGTTTTGGGGAGAAATGTAATTTTATCATTGTGATAATCAATAAATCCTTCACCTAAATCTTAATGTTAATTTTTGAGTGCTTCCTTTGCAGTGCTTTACCTCCCTGCGGCACCCTCTTGCCACTAGGATAATGTGTTTTTATTTTTTAAGCACTGCATTTCCTAACATGGGATGCATAGGGTCGGAAAGTCCACTGGCACCTGAGAAGCGGCTGTGTGTGTCAGCAGGGGCTGGAGCTGGTTGCAAGGTCCTTGTGGCCTGGAGATCACATCTGCAGTGGCCGCAGCCAGCTTCCGCAGGCGCTGCTGTCCTGGGTGGATCACAGAGCAGGTACGAACACTAGCACAAACCAGGGCTAGAAAAGGGCCTTGGAAGCAGGGAGGCCCTTGCCACAACCTCCAGGAATGGCTGAGGAGCATGGCGTTGCTGAAAGAGCGGAAGGTAGGCGAGGGTTAGGGTAATGACATTTCACAACTGCTGGTGTCTCCCCATTTTTACCCTGGGGCTGGGGATCAGCAGAGTATAGTCAGCATATTCAGAGCCTCCTCAGCTGCTCTGACTCGTGGAAAAAACTTTTTTGAAGAGTTGAGCAGCTTATACATTTTCTCCTAGTTGGATTTTGAATGAAATAATTGAAATTTACATTTAAGCATTTTGGTTTTACATGCACAGTGTATGATTAGAGCCATTCAATATACTTTATGTTCCTGGTAATTTTTTTTTTTTTTTTTTTGTCTTTTTGAGACAGGGTCTCACCATGCAGTTCAGACTAGTCTTGAGCTTACTTTGTAGCCCAGGCTTTCTTTGAACTCACAAAGATCCTTCTAACTCAGCCTCCCCATTGCTGGGATTACAGGCATTTGCCACCACGCCCGGCCCATGTTCCTGGTAACTAAAAAATAAAATCACCTTACAGGATAGAAACCCATTTATCTTTCCTATGGAACAGTTGTGTGTAGGTGGGTGGTCTTGGGGTGGGCTAGTGGCTCTGTAGCTGTCATGGTTCAGGTTCTCTTCTTCCTTTCTGTTCCTGGTTCCTGGAGGTTTCACTCTCTGGTTCATGGCCTCCCTCCTTCAGGGGCCTAACTGTCCAGGAGGGTGGCCAGAGCTCTTGTCTGACCAGTGTTGGCAAGAGGGCAGCTGGCCTCCCATTCACCCTATAATTTGGATAGTGACCCTTTCCCAGGCATAACTAAGATGTCAGAACTTTGCTCGAGGCCGTAGAGGGAAGTGGTCAGGGCAGGAGGAAACTCAGCACCCTCAGAATGGGCCACATGGTCTGACTGCAGCACTTGGTGCCCTCGGCCCAATGTCACGTCACCCTCCCCACTCTGTGTTATAATGTTGGCTCTGCCTGCTTCTTGTGCAGGGTGTAACCCAAGGACAAGTGAGACCACCTTGTCTTCGTTCTGTGATGTAAGTGACCAAGTTCACAGATGAGTGATGTAAACCTGGAAAATGATGTCATCTAGCTTTTGTTCATTAGTTTTTCTTTCTGCTTCTTTTATTTTATCTGAGCCCTTCATCTAGGTGAGCTGTGTCCCTGCCTGGAATAAACATCCATCTTTCCCTGGGTGCCTGACTCCCACCATCAGACCCAGTGAAGGGTGGTTATATTAAAACTCAGCACATAAAAGATATTTCTAAAACCTATCTACACTTAGGTGCTGCTGAAGCTGGGCTACCTGTGTTCCTCGAGCCCTGGGGTAGGGTGTCCGTGCTTCCTTTAAACGCTTATGTATTTGTGGAATGACTGACATTGTTCTTTAGTTCTGTCCACCTGTGAGGAGTTTCTTATTAAAATAATTGATAGGCTATTGAGAGTGTCAGCCTTCCATTGTTGAGAACACAGGGATAGTAGCCTGACTCCACTGGGCTTGGACACAGGATTATTCACCAAAGGCATCATGGTCTGTCTTGGTTACTTTTCTTTCGTTGCTGGGACAAAATATCTGGTGCTTAAAATTACAGGAGGAAAAGTTTATTTAGCTCACAGTTTGTGAAGGTTTCAGTCCATACTCCGCTGGCTCCAAGGCATGGTGGCACATGGCAGAGGGCAACATTTTTCATGGCAGTGGAAAACAGCAAAAGCAGTAAGAACAAAAAGGGAGGAGCAGCAAGAGCTTTATAACTCAGAGGTTATAAAAAAGAGCAAGCCTCTTTCCCTACCTTACGTTGCATGGGGGCAACTGCCCCAGGGCGGATCTAGCACTTACACCCATAATCCCAGCATTGGACCACGAATTAATCACAAATTCTAGAAGCCCACCTCAGGACTCTGAAGTTTTGAGGGGACATCTAGACACAGGCCGTAACAATGTCACTGGCACAAACTTTCTTCACATAATGACCTCAACCCTATGGCTCCTCCAAAGCTGGAGTGAATTTTATGTTCCTGTGATTTATATAAGAAGGAAATGGGGCCAAAGCTGTCATTAAACAAAAAGGGAGAGAAAGTCTATCTCATGGGATCCCGAAGGTGTTGGCATTTGAATCACAGAAGCTGTCTTGAATTTCTGGATTTTTTTCACTTTTCCCCCCTTCAAGACTAGTGCTTACCAGATGGCCCTGTGGAACATGAGCACCCTGTTGATAGGTGCGCTGAAAAAGAAGGGATCTGCAGTCCTGGAAGTTTGGGAAACCACTTCTGTACTTTCCAAGTACGCACAAGACACATTAATCTAGATAAAAGGAAATCCTGCAAAAACCCCCAAACAAACCTGGTTAACTTTGTTTAAACCAGGAGCTCTCAAACTTACTTGCCCATGGAACACTTAATCTGAGGACTACCATTAATGTCGTGAGCACCGGTGTTCCTTGGAACACATTTTGGGAAGTGCTGCTTTAGATGAGCCCAGCTGCTGCTGGCCGCTTGGCTCTGTGCCACTGGGATCTTGAGCTCAGCTGTTCTCAAACTTTGAAACATCCAGGTCACTTGAGGGCTTGTTAGGATGCAGATCTCGAGGCCCCACCATCACAGTTTCTAATTCAACCTGTCAAGAAAGCCTGAGAATTTGTTTTCTAGCTATGTTCCAGGTTATGCTGAGGCTGCTGGTCCAGGGATCCCCTCTTTGAGAATCTGGTCCAGTTTTACACTTTCTAGAGTTGGACATGCAGGAACTCAAGGAAAATGGTGTTCAGCCTCTCATGAGCTCTGGTTAAGCAAGAGCATTGCTTTTCAGGGTTGTGAGGAAAACTGAGTTGACATGGAATGGGCCCAGACCAGGGCCTGCTGTGCAGCAAATGCCCAGTAAATGTTAGTGCAGGTGATGTGCCCGGAAAAAGCAGGCCATGGTGCAGTTAGTGGGCTCAGTAACCACACTGACCAGCCCTTTGTCACAGTGTGGAAGCTTAATGTCACAGATTAATAGGGGCCGTCTTGACTTACCTGTTAGGAACAGGTCACAGGCCTGGCCAAGGCTGACCTTTGGAATCACACCTCTGAAAAATGTCTCATGACATTTTTGCAGTTACAGATCATGGGACCAACAACAACAACAAAAGTTCCTATTTTTTCCAGGGACTCTGGTTCTATACCTAACACATGGTAGCCTGAGAGGGAGGACCCGCGGAGATGGGGCTGCTTCTCAGGCCATGGAACCTGACACCTCCTTTTTTTTTTTAAAACTAATAATCCCTTGGGGTTCCTTACATTAAACCAATGGTTGCTTATTCTGTCATCACCTTTCTTGGAAAATCTCTTTCTTTACAGGCCCAGGTGACCTCTTAACCGGCCCTTTCTCTAATGCACAGAGCAGGTACTGGGGATGAGCAGAACTTGACAGTTCCAGGCTCATCTTAAAAAAATGCTCAGAAAAATTAGCAATAATGGATGAATCTTAACCTTTTGGGTTTTACTTGAGTTGTGGATGGAACCTGGACTTTGGGATCAGAACAGGGGCTGGGATCCCAGTTTCTCTAGTTACTAAGACCTTGAGCAGGTCACCTCACTTCTCTGATCCTGTTTTTTCCCCTGGACCCTAGGGCTCTGTTTTTTCTTTCATAAGGGATGGGCTGGACAGATGAGGAAGGGGGTGTTAAGTGAATGACAGGCTCTGCCTGGCTTCTTCTGATCTCCTCCACTCTATACTGGCTGCAGAGGCAAGAGGGAGAGGTTTATGGTTGGGTACTCTGTAAGCCTTGGGTACTGCATTATATTTTCAAAACAGGTTTCTCCATCAGGGCTGTGGGGGAAACTATCTCTACATCCTTGGCTGGCTGCCATTTACTCAGGGTGGAGGCTGCAGGCTATCCACAAGCAGGCACTTCTCTCCCTGTGCTGGGCCCACACTGGTGAACAGGGTGGCCCCAGGCCCTCCTCCATAGGGCAGGTAGCTTAGCTCCTCAAAGTATCCCTGAGAAAACCACTCGCCCAGGAAGGAGGGCACCAGACGCCTCAACCTCCCCTTTCTTGTGGGGTGCAGAGTTAACTTCATCATGCTAACGTATTTTGAAGTGTCAACTGTAAAACTAACACAATTTCTGTGAAGTAGCCGTCTATAAAATGGACATAAAAATAAACAGGTCATAATGTTGCTTTACAATAGCAACAAAGATGATTAACTTGGAATAAACTTAACAAAAATACAAAATCATATGAGAAAAATGCCCAAACACTCCTGAAAACACACTAAATAAGATCTACAAATGTAAAGTCATCTCCTATACTTGCATAGGGTGACCCAACATTGTAAGGATGTTAGTTCTCCCTAAATTAAATTAATTTAACAAATTTAACACAATTTTTTTTTTTGGGGGGGGGACAGGGTCTCTTTCTGTAGTCCAGGCTGGTGTTGAACTCATTATTTCACGCAGGCTGGCCTTGAACTTGGATGATCCTCCTGCCTCAGCCCCCTGAGTGCTGGGATTACAGGTGTGTGCCACCACGCCCAGCTGTTGAACACAATAAAAATACCACAGATTATTTTATAGTTAGACGTGTTGTATTAAAGTTCATACAGAAGAAAACTAAAGTTGATATAGGAATAATAAACCTGTGAAAAGTAAAACAACAACAAACCATGATGTAGGACTAACTGTACCAGACATTAAAACATATTGCAAAACTCTTAAAATGAAAATGGTATGGCATCATCACATGAACAGACAAATAGATCAGTGGAACAGAACAGAGATCCCAGGAATAGACACAAATACAGGTGGACATTTAGTATAAGATGGAGGTAGCATTTCATGCCAGTGGGATAAGGGTGGAGTTTTAAATAAATGGTGCTGAGAGGACTGGGTAACTACTGAAGGAGATAAGACATCCATATCTCACATTATATTCAAGAATAACTCCAGTGGTTAGGAAAATACAAATATAAAAGAATGAAGTTGTACAAGTACCAGATGAAAATATAGGTGAATTCTTCTTTAAAATCTTGATGTAGGAAAATTGTCACTTAAGGAATCAGAATCCAGGTGCTATAACAGATTGATAAACCTGACCATGTAAAAATTTTTAAAATTTTGCTTGGCAAAACCCACCATACAGTGAAAACCCCATTGACAAGCTGTGAGAAAATGCATTAACAAAGAGCTAATATCCCTAAGTAGTCACAAAGAATTCTTAAAAGGATCAAAAATCCAATGGAAAAATGAGACACAGGCACAGAAATTCACAGAGTAAGTACAAAAGTATAACTTAAACATATGAAAAATGCTCAAACTCATTGAGGTAGGGAAATGGAAATTAAGAGAACACTGATTATTTCCCACCTTCCTGACTGGCCAAAAAATTTGTATTTATTTCAAAACATTCTTTTGGTTAGGTTGTAGAGTAATACACTCATTCATTGGTGGTGAGCACACAATTTCACACAAGCCTTCTGAAAGTTGGTTACACTGTATTAGAGTTTTCTAGAGGAACAGAATCAATGGAAAACATGTACAAAATTAAGGGAGGGAATTTATTAGGTGTAAAGTGTCAGAGGCAGGAGCATCCACAATGGCTGTCTATGAACTGGAGAGCCGCAGTACTCAGTAGCTACTCAGACAAGAAGATGAAGCCACAGAACAACAGGGATCAAAGATGCAACATTAGTCCAAGGTCAAAGGCTTAGAAGCTGACTGGAGGGTTGCTGGTGCCAGCCTGGAAGTTACTGCTGGAAGATGGAAGAAACTGGAGACCAGGAGACTGATGTCCAAAGCCACTGGCAGCAAAGGATGGACCTGCTCAGGAAGACAGGAACTCTTGCCTTTTTATTCCATCTAAGCCATAAGCCTATTGGGTTGGTGCCACCCATGACTAGCCTACAATTGGCTGGCCTGCATGTCAGTTATCCACAGACACACCTAGAACTGTGCTTTATTAATCTATAAGCATGTCAATCCATTCAAGTTGACATATGATTAATGGTCGCAACACCCCACAAACTACATATACACTTAAATTGTAACCTAGCAATTGCATTTCTAGAATCTAATGTTCTACTTCCTACCATAGGAACATATATATGCATATAGTTGCTTACTGTAGCATTATTTATAATTGTGAGACACTGGAAATAACCTCAAGGTGAACATATGAGAGAATAGTTATAGTCATACAATGGAGTACTATAGAGCTGTGAAAAAAGAATGAGGGAGGTCTTTCTGAACATATAAGATATTAGTCCTAGGACAAACTAATACATGGAAAAAACTGCTCAACTGAGTATCTATAGTACGCTATCTACCCTTTACATAAGAAAAAAGATGCAAAAAAGGAATACAAGAAAGGTAACACAGAAATGAAATAGGTTGGTGGGGGAAAGGCTGGAAAGAAGGGAAGAATGGGACCAGGGCTGCAGGAATGAGGAGGGGATGACACGTCTCTGAATGTATCTTTTTGTATAACTTGGACTCTTAGAACCATAATAATACTTCAGTAGTATTCATACACTCCCAGAATAAATGGTTAAGCTCAGCCAGGCTATAGAGGGAACAGAAAATTGGAACTCAAGCACTTACAGATGAAACTATCAGAGGTGAACAACATACCTCCAAGTGAAGGGCCCAGGGAAGAACAGGACCCATAGCTTGCCTGGATATAGGTGGGAGTGAGGGTGAACATGACATAGAACTGTAACATAGTTATTAAAATATTTCTCGGTGGCTGGGGATTTAGCTCAGCGGCAAAAGCGCCTGCCTGGCATGCGCAAGGTCATGAGTTCGGTTCCCAGTACCGGAGAAAAACCAAAAAAAAAAAAAAAATATTTCTCAATCTAGAGGTGCAGTTTGTGGTTTACTGCATGGTTACAGGAGGCATGAGGTTCTACGTCCTGTACTAAAAAAGATAAAAACGTTTCTCACCAGGGGTATGGGTTAGCAATTGTGAAACTACATATACTAGAATTGAACAAATACAGTGTAGACTATGAGGGCCTGATTTCTTGGGGTTAGAGACAGAACTGACAAAAAAGCTAAAGAGAATAAACCCTGTGGGTTCAGATCAGAATCCTGTATGAGTGTAACTCATGGTTTTAAAATTCTACATAAGCAGGTACAGAAGTAGGCAGTCGTGTTTACATGCGTGGTTGGTACATACTCAGTCCTTGCTCCGTCGCTGAAGGGGGCCTGTGGCAATGATACCCAGTAACAGCGAGCACACCTGGCACCTAGATCTTGGCATCTAAGTAATGAGGGCTCCGGGGGAAGTGGTTGATTCCAAGGATGCAGCAGAGAAATCAGAAGATGAGCCAGGAAAATTTTATGGTGCTAAAAAATAACGAAGTGATGGAAGAAAGAAGGAGAAGAATAAGAAAGGGAGGAAGTGGGAGAGACAGAGAGAGGGAGGGGACAAAAGAATCCAGAGGCCCACCTGAAGCTGCATCGATGTCCTAATGGCCAAGGATGGAACCGTTTGAGGAACAAAGTAAACTATGATTGTATTGGATTTTAACCTGTAGACTGATCGAAATACCTATGAATCCATAGTAGTATAAACAACTGAATAACTAAATGAGAAAATGGAAGTGTTTCCTTACCATAGAATCTCAGCTAATAAATGTAAAAGAGGGAAATAGAGAATTACCATTAGACAAACACCCCAGTAAAACATATAGCAGATGAGACTCACCTATGCATGTCAGAATGAGTGGACAGAAGTTTGAGGAGAAACAGGATTTACATACTCTGAAAGTATCTTCCCCAATATGGGTAGAGAAACCTGGTCAGTTTAATAAGTGATTAAGGCAAATATCACCAGTGATAAGCTGTATTGATATCATCAAACCCTTTGGTAAGGTGCGTTAAGGACTCAGCATCACTTTTTGGTGGTGTTCTTTCTAAAACTGCATAACTTTGCTCTAATAATAAGAAAACACTGGAAAAACCAAACTGGGGAACCCAATTCAACAAAACACCTGATCAAAAGGCTCTTCAGAAGCATCAAGGTTATGAAAGATAAAGGAAAAATACTCAGGAATTCTTACAGACTGGAGGAGACAAAGGAAGATTAGCAAGTTCAATGTAGGATCCTGGATAGGCTCGTAGGGTAGAGAAAGGGCATTATGGCGAACTGGTGAAATTTAAATAAGGTTTGTAGTACAGTGATTAATATCATGTAAATATTAATTTTCTATTCTTAATAATTATGCTGTGGTTCTATAAGACGTAAACTTCAGGGGAATTCTTTGTACTATTTTGTCGCTTTTCTCCAAGTACAAAATTAGTTAAAATAACTTTCGTCCTTGGAAATGGAAGAAGGCAATTTAAAAAATATTACAACCTCCAGTTTTTCATGTGTTATGTCTAGAAAAAAAGAATGGAAGGAATTGCATGAGTGTGATAACACTGCAAGCCTCTGAGTAGTGGGAGTGTGGCAATTTTTGCTTTTGTTTTCATAGTCATCTCAACTAAGTTTTCTACTCAGTTGGTGGTTTTGCTTGCAAGCTCTTTGGAAACGGGCAAGATAAAATGAAGTCTATCTCTTGGGAACTTGTATTCTAGCAGGGAAATGAACAAATATTTAGAACTGTTGTTTAGAAACTTAAGCTGATGTGGTAGAGAGGGCGACACGGAAGGTGACAGGGTAACAGGAGAGAACAGGGCTGCGTGCGGGGGCGAGAAAGCAGAGGGAGCAGCTAGGGCAGAGGCTTTGGGGTGGGGTCAGGCCTAACTTATCCAGAACCCGGACAGAGCCAGAAGGGCCTTGGTGCAGTGGGCAGGAGTGAAGGGGCAGAGCTGAGGTCAGAGAGGAAGCGGGACTTGAGTGACTCTGGAGGGACTTTGTTGGCTTGGGTGCCCCTGGCGGGAGTGGAGCAGGGGAGAGTGGTCATATTCACATTTTTCCAGAGGAGCAGAGACTTCAGAGAGATGAGAGGAAAAGCTGGGAGGCCATGCAGGAGGCTGGCAGAGCCCCGGGCTTGGACTGAGAGGCAGTGGTAGCCCTGGTGGATTTTGGTAGTTGTAGAAGAAAGAGGGCAAAGGTGGGGTGTGGATTGTGTTGTGAAAGGGACCTAAGGATTGGCTGCGAGGGAAACACAAAGACAGCAAGAGAGTAATCCAGGATGATTTCTGCACGGAGCTTTTGCTAGTGATTAGGTGGTAGAGTCATCTACCAGCGGGAGTGGATGGGGGAGCAGGCCCTAGGAAGAGAGCAAGAGTTTTGATTTGGAGATAAACAGGTGCTTTATGTCAATACTCAGAAAAGAATGAGCAAATGTTAGGTGGGTAAAGAAAAATAATCATCTTGTCTTTCCTGAGTCTGGAATCCTCTGCCCAGGTTGCTCACCCGGGCTATTTTCTTCAGCCAGACCCACAAAAGCAGGTACCCTGGGGAACCGGCCTTGCACTGGTTGCCATGGCTCCCGGGCCATACCCTCTTACCCAGCCCTTCTCCAGAGCTTGCTAGCTCACTCTACCTCCAGCTTGGCCTGTTCCTGATGGCCCCCATTCCCTGGATGGAGGCTGGTAGCTGGGGCCTGCCTCCCTCACTTTCCCCAGGTACTCCAGACACTGGCAGTTGGCTAATGTGAGTGGACTGCTGGGTGCTGGGCTGAGTGGCTGGGATGGGTAAGTGGGTGGGTGGACGGATGATGGCCACTGTGCTTCTTGGTCTTAGGGACTGAAAGTGGTGCAGTCATATGCCCTTATGAAACACCTGCTGCATGTCCTGAAGGGCCCTTTATTCATCTAGGCTTTACTGCTTTCCCCAGCCAGGGAGGCGGGGCCATGGAGCTCCCCATTTCACAGATGGGAAGCTGAGGGGCCACCTAGGGCCAGTGCTACCTGCCATCCCACAGAGGAGGTTGGGGCTGGACAGACCCCAGGTGGACCGCCTGAGGGTGTGCGTGTGCGTGTGCCGTGCCTGGGTGTACCCACTGTGTCTGTGTAGTGCACGGATGTAGGTGGGTGGTGGAGGGGCGCTGGACAGCGAGGAGGCAGGAGGGCTGACCCTGAGCTACCAGCTGTGGCTCCCGCTCCATTAGTCAACGTTTAGCTGAGATAAAAGCGAGACCAGCAGGGACCTTGGACGTCCCCCTTGTCTGGTTGTCTACACAGCTCTGTCTCTTTCATTCTGCACTGGCTCGAGTGAAGTGAGCCTTAAGGGTGCTGGGGCAGCTGCTGCTCAGACATGGCCACGTGACTGAGTGGCGAGGACAGGAAGCCCCTTGAGGGGGCCTTGGGGTTGGCCACGGATGGGTGCTGTGTGCACCCCCCTCACTAACTCTCCCCGGCCCCCTGTGAGAGGTCTGACCGCACACAAGACTGATGAGGAGGTCAAGACTCAGAGAGGTTGAGTGAGTTGCCCAGGGACACAATAAGTGGCATTGCTGGCATTGGAAAGCAACCCCTGGGCTGGTCCCTGGGCCTAAGAAGCCATGAGTTTGGCTGCTGCCCCCATCCCCTCCCTATCCGCTACCCTGGTTGCAGAGCTACCCCTCTCCCAGTGGTCACCTTCCTGACAGACATCCTGGTCAGAGCAATCTGCCTGCTCAGGGTATCTGCCGCTGGAACATCCAGGGCTGACACCCTCAGCCATCGCCAGGGCGTGTCCTTGGTCAGGAATTGGTGTCTCCAGCTCCCCCAGGGGACATAGTGAGTGCAGGAGAGGGGATCTGGGTAGACCTCCCTGGCTGAGTGACCCAGTCTGGGCAGCCACCATCATCATGGGGCTGAGGCCCCATGAAAGGCCCCAGTTGTCCACTGTCTTCATCTGCAAGGTCTGAGAAGCCTCCTGGGTGGCCTGCTAGAGTCAGGGGTCCAAGGAGGTGAGAGAGGCGCTCACAGAGCTCTTCTATCTCAGAGGAGGTGCTTGGAGGCACCAGGTATGTTCCAGGCATGGCCAACTCTGGCCAGGCTTCTGCCTTTGAGTCTGAGGATGCCCCTGGAGTTTGGGGACCTGGTGTCAGCCAGAGCTGGCTGGGAATGGCAACCCCTGTGCTCTCAGGAGCTGTAGGAGTCACCCAGGGCTGCTCATTGCTGCTGCCTGAGGGAGGAGCCACCTCATCTGAGGAGGGCCAGGGGTCAGGAGTGCACCCTGGAGTTGGTTTTCCTTCAGGCTGTGCAGGAGAGCATCCTTGGGGAGCTCAGTTGTCTGGTGTAAGACAAAGTCATTATAGCAGGTGAGGAATTCCTCACTGTCCGAGAGTGTGCTGGCACAGTGCTGGGGGTCATAAGGGGCCAGGAAGCCAATGAGGGGGCCATCAGCGGTTGTTGAAACCTCAGACAGGCTCAGAGTCCTCTGCAGGGATCTCTGAGAACCAGGGCCTTGTGAGACTTCCTGAAAGGCCTTCTTGCAGCTCGCTGGAATCTGGGCCTGCTGGGACCCCTCAAAGCAGCTGTGTACCTTCCCCAGCCTTATCTCTGGGCTGTGCCTGCCCTGGGGTCTGGCCAGCATCCTCTTGCCTGGCCCAGGGACCTGCTTGCCTGCATTTCCAAGGGTGGGCTCACATGCAACTCTGGCCAAAAAGATATCCAACATTATCTGCTTAGCGTCCTCCTCACTGACAGCCTGGATCAGTGAAAACTATCTCGGAGATGGCCGTGTAGCCCAGCCTGCCCAGAATTGTGTCCAGCGTGTGTTTGGAAAGCCAAGGGCACACCCAGTAGGTAAAGCTCCCAGTGTGTATCTGCAACAAACAGGGGTGTTTATTAGAGGTGGGACAGGCCTAGCAGAGGGGCTGAGAGGATCTAGGCCAGCAGGATCAAGGGTCGATATCTAAGGACACTGCAGAAGCTGGTGTGTGAGGACATTTGGGTCAAAGGAAAGCCTAGTCCATGAGCATGTTATCCTCTGTCCCATCTTACAGAAGGGTACACCGAGGCTCAAAGACAAAACAGGACCTTCTTAGATCACATAGCAAGAGTGCCTGGGTAGGGGCAGACACTCCCGCTATCCTGACTTCCAGCCCAGCAGTGGGGCTAAACCTGGAAGAGATGGGGACTCTTCAGCACCTTTCCAGAGCCAGATTCCTCCCTGGTTATTATGAGCAATTTGCTTCCTTCTGTCTGCAGACGTGCGGTGCTGCCTAGTGGTTAGGAGCCTTTGTGTTACTTACTGGCTGTCTGCTATGGACAAGTTGCATTCACTTCTTTAGCCTTGTAAAATGGGGCCAGATGGGTGTGCTGGGCATGCTTCTTCCCCAGGGGAGTGCACCCCTACCTGGAATGCCCTTGTGCAGGTGCAGGACAGTGCCTGCCTTCAGGGACCTGATTTCCTTCCTTCAGGGAAACAGAAGCAGATCAATGGAGATGAGCTCCAGGAACTCCAGTGCTTGCACAAGCACCTGACAGATGTTGGGGGCAGGGCTGGGCGCCCCCAAGCAGCTGCCACCCAGATGGAGCCAAGAAGGCACCTCCCTTCCCAGGAGCTTCTTGGCTGTCTGGGTGAGGGCTGCTTGCCTGCAGACCCCCAGCTGGCCCTCCTCCACCTTCTCCTGGTAGTAGCTGATGAGGTGACCCTGGAGGGTCTTCAGAGCAACCTCCTCTGGGACTTGGGGTCTGCTCATGGCAGCTCCGAGAGAGTCGGAGGGGAGGAGAGTCCTGTGGGTCTCCCCTGGCCAGACCAGGCTGGGCACTTGGAAGAATGGATGGGGCCTGCCTGCCTCCAGCCTGGCCCCACCTCCATCAGGAAGCTGAGAAGGAAGGTGTGTGTGCAAAAGAGAAGGCTGTGGCGCCAGCCCTGCAGCAGTTTGTTACTCTGGAGAGTCACTGAGTCTGTGCTCTGCTCCTGTCCCCATCACCTCCCAGAAGAACAGCGCCTAGGCCCGGCTGTGTCCTGCTTGGACTCCAAAACAAAGGTGAGAGACTGGCTTACAAGTGCCTGCCACCTGGACACCCCATCTGCATCCGCTGTGTTCCCTAAGCCCTGGGGATGTCATCACCGAGGCTTCTCATGCCTCATGTGCAAGAGTTCTCAGCCACAGGTTGGCAGACAGATTGGAAGTGCCAGGCAGCTGACGTTCAGGGCCAAGCCTCAGCCAGCCAAGGACCAGCAGGGAAACCCCAGCTTCCTGCTTTGGGGGACAGTTCTGAGGTGTGTTCTGCAGTCTCTCAAAGTCCTGGGGGAGCCAGCCCAGAGTGGTGATCTGCTCCCGAACGTACCCATTCTTGGCTGTCCTCCCTTCCTCAGCTCAGTTCCTTCATGGCTTCCTGGTGTTACCTCCCAAATGAGCTATTTATGCCCAGATCCTGTGTCCAAGCCTGCTGGCCTGGAGCATTCAAAAGACAGTGAGTAAAGGTCCTGTCCACAGATGGCTCACAGCCTGGAAACCTGTGCTCCAAGCAGGAAGTGGCTGTTGCCTTGTGACTGCAGGACTTGAGGACCTGATTCTTGATCACTGTTTGCTCTCTATGAAATACTGCTGGGCACCTGGCTCCCCAAGTCACCAGGAAGGAGATTGGTCTGGGTACTTGGCTTTGGAGCTGCCTCTGATTGGGGCTCACCAGGTCCAGGGTTTCTTTGCTTCTTGTCCCCAACTCTTCTGTGTCCTGCGATGTTTTCTGAACTCAGTGGCCAGGGAAGTTCCTATCACCTGACTGGGAGGCTATTCCCCAGTCCTAGTTGAAAACATATGCTCCACTGAATAGCATCAGGCCACTCCCCATGCAAACCTTTGACTTTCTGTCCCATAGGTTGTTCTGGATGAGTTAGTTTTGTCCAATACTGGGGGTGCTACTCTTTTGCACACATGAGCTCATCTGATCCTGAACCCAGAAAGGGTAGGTAGCTAGTCCATGCTCACACCTGGGCTTCCTTTGGTTTTCCTGACTCCTGTCCCAGAATTGCAGACATAGGTCAGGTCCAATGTGGGAGAGGGTGGGAAGAGGGCTGACATCATCACAGCTGGGGTCACGGAAGGCTGGAGAGGTCTCTGCCCATCACTTGTCCAAATTCTCCTTCCTCTCTTTTGTAAAGCAAGAGGCGGATTCAGAAAGAGCCAGAATTGAGTCTGGAATTAAAGTGATTTAGTTTTCAATTGTTGTAACAAGAGCCTACAAATTTCGTGGCTTCAGAGTGTACAGGTTTGCCAGGGATATAGCTCAGCGGCACAGTGCATGCCTGGCAAGAGCGAGGTCCTGAATTCAATTCCTTGTACCAACAAAACAAAAAACTAAAAACAACAACAACAAAGTTCACAGGTTTATTATCTTATAATTGTAGAGATCAGAAGTTCAAAATCAGTCAATTGCATTGTTCTAGTTCCTTTTTGAGGCTTTAGGACAGAAGGCATTTCCTTGCTTTTCCCAGCTTCTAGAGGCCACCTGCATTCTTTGGCTTGTAGCCCCTCCATGGTTTGCATGTTCCCGGCCACCTAAGTCCTACCTGCTTCATTCTAAAGTTTTAATCACATTTGCAGAGTTCCTTCCTGGGGATATTTAGAGATGTGCTGGGTCCTGGGCTTGGGGGGTGCAATGTGAGGTCAAGCAGAGCACAGCCCAGGACAGAAGATTCGCTCCTCCTGTGATGAAGCTGCCTTTCCTCCCACTGTTCATGCCCAGGCCTTTACACCTGAATGTAAGGGTGGGCAGCACTAGAGTGTGCAATACCTGAGTGTGCATGTAGGAAGGACTCTGAGTATGTGAGCTCTAAGTGTGACAGGCACTGAAGCTGTCTGAGCAAGTGGCACGAAAGCATAGGAGTTAGATGAGTGATGATGCTATGCATGAGTGTGTGTCTGGGGTGTCTCTAGGAATTAGGTGTGGGAGACCCCGTGTATGGACATGCTTGCAGGTTTGGCAGGAGTGATGGTGGATGTCCCATGTGGTGGCTGTGGACAGCCATTCTTTTTATCCACCCCTTTCCCATCTTGGTTGATGCTTGTTGCCTGATGCAACAGATGCTGTTGGTGCCTTGTCTACAGACCTTGGAAATCATGGTCCAATGGTGCTGAAGTGAAGCTTCATGAAGTGAAGCTCATGTCACCTGCCACAATGGCTTCAGCAGCTGCAGCTACCCACCCACAAGACCTTCTTTGATGTGGGAGGCCCACCTGGCGTGCACCACAGTAAGAATTAGTATTCTCCAAAGAGCAGCCTCCAAACAATGACCACTGAGAGCTGGTATAGAACTAGTTTATCTCCCACACCCATGGGAAGGCTGACTTGAGGTGTGACTGACCCTGTCTCTCAGAGTCACCAGTGGGATAGAACATGGTGGTCCTTAGTGGTAACCTGCTTGATAATATACTCACTGGGTTGCTTCCCCTCCCACTCCTGAGATCAGCTCCCTAACCAGCCTACTGTATCTACATCTGGTCCCAGGGTCTGGCCCTGCCCCTCCTGTTCCCTTCCAGGTTTCTGGCCCATGTGCTGGTGATGTAGCCTCATCTCCTGTTTTCTTGGGGCCTTGGTGAATCAGGCTGAGCCCAAGTACGAGGGAGTGTTTTCCTCAGTCTTTACCCTTCAGGCCCCTTGCAGAGAGAGAAGGTTGGTGTTTCTGTCAGAATGTACAGAGGACCTCACCTGTGGTGCCTTACGTGGACATTTCACAGCACAGGGCATGCCATGGATGAGGAAACAGGGAGGACCAAGGGCCCAATAATCCCAAGGACTGAGGGATCCTGTTGTTTGGAACAGGTGTGTGGTTTGGGACAGCTTGAGGCTAGATTCCATCACCACGAAGGCTACTACCTTCCTTTTGGGAGGAGGAGCCTGGATCATGGAAGTCACACCTCATCTATGCATAACAGTGTTGAAAACAGAAGAGGGGTTACTTTACATACTGAAGTGGGGCAGAGGCATCGGGCTGTGCCTGGAGAGAGGGGCTGGAGGATAAGCATTCGTCCTGCAAACGGAATGCTTAAATGGGTTCAGCCTCATGGAACACGCTGAGTGAAAGACAAGCCTTAACCAAAGCGGTACATTTTGTCTACAGCTATGCGTGTCCATGGGCAGTGGTACTCCAAGTGGGAGAAAAAGGATTTCAGATTCAAGGGCGTCTGGTTCACACGGACAGCGGCAGCAGGCAGCCAGCAGGTGGCAGTGTGGGCTCAGAGCGTAGATAGCAGGACATTGTCCTCTACTCCTCCAGTGGGATTGGCAGTCAAGGTCACCGTCTCAGAGACAGCACAGAAAAGAAGAGGAGGATTTTTAGAGTGGGAGTAAACAACTCATTTCAATCTAATTACAATTTCCCCTCTCCTGGTAGTATATGTCATCTGGGTGATGAAAGCCAACTGTTGTTAAAGTAGAAAGTGTGGTTCCAGTGTTCCTGGAGTTAAGTCCTGAAGCTGATGGCCCACTGTAGTGATATTTACACCAGTCAAATCTCAGAGAAAGGATTCCACGTCTCTGTGAGCTCCAAAAGCAAAGCAGGAACCCCTCCTAGACAACTCTTGTTACCCAAGTAGCCGCTCCAGCAGGAAAGTGACACTTCAGTGACTTAATCCTGCGATGTCACGGGCATGGAATGCCTGCTAAAGGGACCCATATTTTCAGATCGTTGCTGTCTGAGGCTTCCTTCCCTTCCAGGTTTCTGGCCCATGAGCCCCCATGCACTCTTGAAAGCCTTACTTCTTGCTACATTTTTATTGATATATTTATTTTGAACACAGAAAAGATACATTGTTGCTTATTCAGCGCCTGGTCCAGGAACAAGAAAAGCTGCTCAGCTCCATCCCTCAAACACTGATGAGTAGGCAGGGATTTTTATCTTCTCCCCGCGCTCAAATCGCAGATGCAGGATGCATTTCCTGAAAGAGTCTCATCCCTGGGGTGCATTTTAAAGGCTATACAGTACAACAGACAGATGTTTTTGCCTAGAAAACAGTACACCACAAAGGTGGACAGAACTGCTTGTAAACAATGTCCCTCCCCCAGCTGGAGTCTGGGACTCCACGTTGCAATAGGCAGGACGCTACAGACAGACCCTCTGGGTGGATTCCTTTCAGCTCTGCACCAGAAGAAATGCTATTTCTACAGAAAATAAAATTCAAGATCACCATTCTTACCACCCTTCTGCTAAGAAAGGGATTACTGAATTGTCTTAGCCCTTCATTGGAGGAAACGAAACGTGTGTAGGGAGTGACAAAGGGGGAATGGGAGGGAGCCAGGGCTACCTGCTCCCCGCTGGCAGGGACACTCTTCAGAGATGCTTGGCTGTCACCCCTGGCGGCCTGGGTCTTCAGGAATCACGCTCTTCCCTACATGGCCTCTGATGGGGACTGCCGGAGTTCACAGGCCAAGCTCTGAGCCTTTCTCCAACCAGGCTGACCACACACCCCTTGCTGTGGGAGGACCCTGGCGGCACAGCTGAGGCACTGGTCCTCTGGTAGTGGCATGATGGTGTTTATGGCGCTCATACCCCCTTTAGTTTCTCTCTGCGAACACCCTGGAGGGTCAAGGCCAGAATGCGCTGACTCACCGTCCCCAGCTGTAGCGGTCACGCAGGTTGACAGCGCCTGAGGTGTGGCTCTAGTCCCTGTGAGCTCAGGCCACTGTGGCTGGCTGAGTATACACTCTGCCAGGGGCCCTCATCTGCCTCAGAGTGATGCCCACAGCACTTTGGTGAGGCTACCTGGGCAACGGCGCTGGCCTTATCTTCCCTGAAGACTGCTCTGGGCAGGGCTCAGACCACGTGCGGACCACTGTAACCCGTCTCTTCCACCACACGCCCACCCAGGGCCCCGACCACCCCCTGCAGCTTGGGGTGGGCTTCTGCTATAGCTCCGCTAGCACCACCAGCCTGAGGGTGCTGGGTTAGGGAGGGGCCTGGTGGGCTGTCCCCACCCCAGGTCCCTGTGCCCCCAGACCTGTGTCCCCACCCTGTAAGTGGCAGGGTGGTAATGTTGGGGCTCTTCTGCCCTGCAGCTGAGAGAGAGGCACAGCACACAGCAGGACCTCGCTGGGGCCTGCCCCACCTTCCAGGAGGACAAGCCCTGGGTAGGGGCCGGGGCAGGCAGCTGACCCGGGGTGCTCAAGCAGTTTCTGGAGGCAGAATCAGAATTTGCGCTGTCTTCCAGGTGAGGCCGGGGGAGAAGGCAGAGAAAGCCTGGTTTCTGCTTCACCCTTCTGCCCAGCACTGTCCACAGAGGCACAACCAGCAGGTCGGGGAGGAGGGGGCGGGAGGCCAGGAGACCTTCATTTTTAATGAAACCTTTGCAGGTAGGTTTTGTGTGGGTGTGGGGGCCTGTGTATGCACATGTCCGCACTCACATGGGCCACGTCTATGTCTGCGTGTGCACATGGGGTGTGTGTCTGTGTGTGTGGTCATGTAAATGTGTATGCATGAGTTGTGTGTGCCTGTGTGTGTGTGTGTGTGTGTGTGTGTGTGTGCCCGAGTGTGCCTGAAGGATGTGGCTCAGCCTGGAGGGACCAACAGGACCGGTGGGTTGGATCACTCACACAATCCTCGCAGGGCTTGAGGCTGGGGCCCGGGTAGGGGTGGCTGAGCCCTGTGAGTTCCTTGGCCCTGGTTCTGGTCCTGGCAGCGGCAGGAGGCCCAACGGCGAGCCAGCTCCACACACGGCCTCATAAGTGGGCAGCGTGTCCATGGAGACGGTGCGGAGGCCACTCTGGGCCCCGGTCCTCTGCTCCTGCTGGTGTGCGCTGGGGCTGGGGCCACTGCCCAAGTCGAGGACGCCATTCAGAGTGGGGCAGGAGTCGGTGAGTGAGTAGGGAGGGGGTGCATCCGTGGGGACGTACAGCTGAGTGGCCCCTGGCCCCACACACTCCTCGTAGCTACGAAAGAACAGGTTCTCTCAGGGCTCTGCGAACCCAGGGCCTTAGGGGCCTGTGGGGCCCAATCTCCCATTGCAGTGATGAGCTGCCCAGGCTGTGGACCAGGGGGGCCCCATTCATGCTGGCTCTATGAGCGCCACTGTTCTCTGGGGAGGGGTGCCCTGATACCCTAGATCTGGGCTAACACTCAGTCCTCATGTTCTCCGAGAACTCATTCTCTGGGTCTCAGGCTTCTCAGAACAAGAGCAGCCCCTGCCTGAGGAGATCTCCCAAGGGTGCTGTGTATGGTAGGGCTGGGTAGGAAGTGCTCAAATCACTTGTAGGCGGGGAAGGAATCCCTGGGGTCCCTCTGAGCTGACAGGTGTGGGCAGAAAGTCCGGGTGCCCTCGCAGTGCCCCCGGGGGAGCAGAGGATGATGCTCTGGGGCCGATGGGTCTTCAGGTAGGGAAGGGGTAGCGGGTGACCCCTCTTCCCTCTTCAGTACTGCTGGTGGTCTGCCTGCGGGTGGCTGGGAGGAGAGAGCTCAACTCTCGCACCAGAAGTGCCCCTGGACAGGCCCATGAGTGTTCCTGTGATGTGATCCGGGATTTAGGGCTTATGCTAAGGGGCTGGGGCCTGGACCCCGCACCCCGGGAGCAAGAACCTAGTGTTCAGCAAACTGCCTGTCCTCCTCCTCCTCTTCTCACTGCTACCATCCCTGGGGTCTCCAGGAAGAGGGGCACTGGACAGGACTCCCTCCCTCAGGTCCATGACCCACTGCCTTTTTGTAAAGCAGGAAGAACTAGTATTTACTTGCTGGGACTTTCTGGTGTTGGGAGAAGATATTGTGACTGTCTGGGGGTGAGGCTGACGGTTGGACAGAAATCCTATAGTTCCTGAGGCCGAGTCCTCAGTCTGCCCTGTGTCTGGGCCTCAGGTCAGGAACTGGGCCCCAGGGACTCTCTCTGTCCTCGTAGCTCATCTAAAGCAAACGGCCATGCAGGGCTTCTTCTCCTTTTTCCCCCTGGTACTGGGGATTGAACAGAGGGGTACTCTCCCACTGAGCTACATCTGCAACCCTTTTTATTTTATATTTTGACAAAGTATCTCTCTAAATTGTCCAGGCTGGCTTTGAACTTGTGACCCTCCTGTGTCATCCTCTGGAGTAGCTGAGATTAGAGGTGTTCATGACCATGCCCAGCATGGGGCTGCTTCTGATCACTGTCAAGGTCCCCTCCCAGGAATTCTGAGGTCCCTGGCAAGCAGAGCTCTTCCTGAGCTGGAGTAGTGTTAGATTTGTCTCAGGCGGGATGGATGGGGGAGAGGTTAAGAGCCCTGCACCTTGCACTGGGCTGATTGGGGTCAGGGCTTGGCCAGGGCTGAGGCAGGGGTGGGGGTAGGGTGAAGAAGGCCGGGAGTGGACTGGAAGGCAGGGCTGACCCCCCACCCCGCACCCCCATCAGGACCCACCAGGTGACAAGAGCTGGCCAAGCCTGAGGGCTCTCTGGCTGTATCTGCAGCCACCGAGGCAGACTGGCCTTAGGGGTGAGGATGGGTTCCTGGTGTTACAGATGGAGGACAGTGGGTTTCGGCATAACCTGACCCTCTAGTCTAAGCCCCCCAGGGAGACAAGCAGGGCAGCAGACCCCCGGGGAGTTTAGGAGAGCTGCCAAGGGACCACCCCCAAAACTGCGAGCCCCTACTACCCTACTGCAGCTTCAAGGAGCTGAGCTTGTCTCCTTCATTAATGCACCCTGGTGACATCTGCTGAGTCACCTACCTCAAAGGGACCTGCTTGTCCCAGGGGTAAGGAGACGGCCATGCCCACAATGCTTCTACATTTGTACGGTGGAGGTGGAGAGCCAGTCGCCCTTACCCTTGACAGGGGATGTTTTTCCAGTCCAGAGCCCCACCTCTGTGGGCCCCCCAGGAGGAGCCCTCCTTACCCTGGTGGAGAATCGGGGTACAGCTCCCTGAGTACCGTGGCGTCCACATCCCCGTCAGAGCTGACGTCCAAGGGTGGGGGCCAGTCCTCCGTGGGGCTGCAGGCCGAGCGCATCCTGTGGCTGGAGCGGCTGTACGTGTGCCCGTCGGACACTGCGGGAGACAGACCAGCAGCCGGGGCCTCAGGCCAGGGCCAGGGTCGATCTGAGGCCACAGAGGCTCTGACTCGCAACCAGACCATCCTCGCACCACACAGCGCTACCTGTGTCCCGGCAGCAGCAACAGCTCTGGGTGTGAGTGCTATCACTGTGCTGGGTGCAGGTCACAGGGCAGAAGCAGGGGATCCTGTCATGGGGACAGCCTGGTCCCCGGCAGTGCGTCTTGGGTTTTTACAGCGTCAGAAGGTGGGATGTAGAGGAAGAGAGATATAGCAGCCAGCAGGGGGCGCTGCCACAATGGCCAGAGGAAGAGGGGTGGCCCGAAAGAGGGCGCTCAACAGGGTGAGCGAGGCAGGGAGATAAGAAAGGAGTGGCGTGAACCGGAGGGACTGGGCTGTAAAGAGAGCAGGGGTGTGAAAAATGAAGACCATGGTCAGGAATGAAGGCTGCAGAGGTGCTTGGGATCAGACCTTCCTACACTTCCCTGCCACATTTCCTTTCAGTAGGTGGGGAGGGGGTTCTGTAATGAATCTGTCCACTCCACATCCTGCATTCTACTGTGTTTTTGTTTATTTAATAATACATTAACTTACTAAAGGCTCTGACAAGTCCTGCAGCAAAGCAGCACAGTTAACTGTGCTTGTCCAACATTTGACCATAGAACCTCCAATTTCTTACCTAATAACTCTGCTCAGGGAATGCTGCTAGAGCACAATCTTCTCATTCTACAGCTGAGGTTCAGAGAGGCCTAGTAACTTGCTTGAGGCCACACAGTGGCTGAGCAGGGTAGAAGGCAGCTGGATGTCTTGGCCTCCTACTTTCTAAGCAGTCCCACCCTCCAGTTTTGGTAAGGGTTGGCCATGGCAGCTGCAAAGATGGCTTAGATTTGGGCCCTCCCCACCTGGAAGGGCTTCCAGGAGACTCCTCTCCTCCAGGGCTGGGGCTCAGCCATTCTACAGTCCAGGAGGTTGAGGCTCCGGGTCACACACCTGGTGAAGTGTGCAGATGGAATTCCAGCAGCTTGCACAGGCTCAGTCTGTGCCTCCCCCAGTCTCTCTTCCCACTGTGGATTCGACAGGAGTGGGGAAATCTAGATATGGAATTGTGTGCGGGTCTGACTCCAGGTTATATGTCGACACAGAGAAAGCCCTCAGAGGCAAGTATTCCCAGCACGTCCATTACGGAGGCTCTGTCCAGATGGTGAGATCTTGACCCTTATTTTCTTCTTGATATTGCCTGTATATTTAAGGTTTTCTACAATGAAGATGTATTACTTTTCCACTAGGAAAAATGAACTCAATAACATGCTGTAAAAACGAAGCTGGGGAGAGATTTGTTCCCCTTCAGGATGGATGACTGGGAGGGATGTAGGGAGGGAACCCTGGAAAGATGAGAGCAGGAAACTGAGGCAGGGCGGCTGGGCCCTGCAGCCGGAGCCTGTGGCTGCTGCACAAGGGCTCTGTCCCCGGGGGAGGGCTCATCTGCAGCGTGGGGGGCAGAGCTGCCAGCCAGGGACCCCTGGGAAAGCCAGGGCTGCTTCTAGACCTGAGAGTGCTGGCGGGGCCAACCCAAGCTGCTGTTCACCCTCTCTTCTCAGGTTGCTTTCCCTTAGGCCTTTCAGAGGCTGGGGAAACTGAGGCTGCCCTGAGGTGCTTGCCCAGCTCAGACCTCAATCTGGAGGGACCAAGTTCAGCTTCAGACCCCTTGCTGGGCAGAGCTCCTGGCAGGGGAGAAACCAGCTCCTCCCCCAGATTCTTTTCCAATCCCCCCCTCCTCCTGACTTAAGGTGCAGCAGACACAAAGGTGCAGGCCTCCAGAGGCCCTGGGTTGCACTCCCCGGAAGGTGAAATCTCCTTACGCCTCTTTTGCCAAAATTAAGAAATACCTCAGTTCATTGTTGAGCCCAATCCTGTCCTTGACAGGCTGGGGAGGAGAAAGGAGAACCTGTGCCCAGGGCCAGTGCCCCCACTAGATGAAGAGGCCCGGGGTGAGGTTGGGGGAAACAGACGGCAGGCCACCAGGTCTCTCTTAATGCTCTCCATCTTTCCATCTTAGAAACGGAGCCTCTCCCTCCCCTCTTTCTCCTTATCTGCTGGCTCCTCTCTGTCTGGCCAGACTGCAGAAAGGCCCCTTGGGCAGGGAGCAGGCTGACACTGTGCTGAGGACAACAGGAGCCAGCGAGGGCTGTGGAGCAGAGGACTGCCTGGTCAGGTCCAACCTTGGGGCCGGCTGCCTGCTGGTCAGTGCCTCAGAGGCCAGGCTGGCTGCTGGCAGGAGGAAAGGCAGCGACCTGCAGGCAGGTTTCCTCGGGAGAGAAAATGATTCACAGTTACAGAGCACTGACTCAGTATTAACTAACTTAATCTTCGCAATAACTCCCCACTTCCCAGTCCTGGGAGTCGAACCCAGGGCTTTTGCACCGAGCGATATCTCCAGCCCATTATTATTTTTCTATTTTGAGACAAGGTCTCGCTAAGTTGCCCAGGCTGGGCTCAAACTTGCAATCCTCCTCAGCCTCCTGGAGCGCTGGGATTACAGGCATGAGCCTCCGTGTCCAGCTCACAATAACTTTTTGAGGTGGATCCTCAAGTCCCGTTTTATAGATGGCTTGGCTGAGATAGAGAGGTTAGGCTACTTTGCCCAGATTTGAAAGTAAAAAGGGGAAGAGGAGGTGCTTTGGACACCCTGAGTCTGAAGTGCCCGTGGCCCTTGGGGAGTGTTATCTAGAGGCCCTGGCACAGAGCTCGGGAATGGGACGGCAGAGAGGATGGGCTGGTGCCGACCATGTCGGGTGGATAAGATGGAGCAGGAAGTCAGTGGCCAGCACCAGAGGTGGGCTCCCACACATAAGGGGCAGAAGAGAGGAATCTCTGAGAAGATTCCTGAGAAGGGGCAGCCCGCAGAGCAGGACAGACACTGGAGCGTTTTAGTCACCAGAGCCAGGAGAGTGTCAGACAGATGGAGGTCCCGCGCCGGCACGCTGCGCTTTCGCCTGGTGCCCACAGCTGCGCCCTGCTCCCTCTTTCCTGCAGCCACCTGCTCCTGGCAGCCCCTGGGCGCGCTGCTCCAGAAGCAAGGAAGGTGGGGGCCGGTGCCCGCGGAGCAGAGAACAGAGGTGCGCCAGGGAGGCAGGAACCCCACAGAGAGGTGGCCTCTGCCACTGGCTGCACTGCACTGGGAGTCACCAGTGCGAACAAAGGCCTGACCTCCACGTGGCAGGACTGTGACCTCCAGTCACCTTGCCAGCGCTAGGTCAGGACCTTGTGCATGTGGCACTGGTCCTGAGGCCAGCACAGTCCGTAGAGAAGCTGGCCTGCCTCTGTTTCCCTTTGCAAGGCCAATGCTGACCTTTGGGACAATGGTGGCCCCTAGCCTGGGTGCCTGTCACATCTTGCTGTGAGGGTGGAATGAGGTGGCTCCTTCCTTTGTCCCTGGAGGACCCTCCTCTGGGTTGAACCCAGCCACACGGTCACTCATGACTGAGGCTCAGATGGAGGTGTGTGGACAATGCCGAGGAAGTGCAGGGGAGGGGAATTCTGATTCGGCTCTGCCTGGTAGGGGTCAGGAGGGGCCACAGAAGCTCCCCATAGAAGGTGGCACTCGACCTGGGCCTGGATGGCTTTGGTGGCTGAGGAAGGAAGGGGACAGCAGCCTGGCAGAGGGCAGAGTAGGTGCAAAGGGACTGGGTAAAAGGAGTGTGGATGGGCAGTTGGAGAGAAGCAGAGAGGAGCTGAGAGCGAGGGTCTGGTGCAAGGGGCTGGTGTGCAGCAGGTCTGCCCAGCACCACTGTGGGTGCGGTGGCTGAAGGTGGTGACTGGGCCCTTCCTGGGAGGAGGGAATGCTCTGGGCAGGATCCCTGGTCCTCCTGGGTCAGGCTGGTGACCTAAGAGTGGGCTGAGCCAAGCCTGCCCTGGACGATGCTCCTGGCTGGTCTTCTTGGGGGCTCCTTGGCTTCTGGGGAGACTTGTGGGACTGGGTGGCTGAGCCTGACACCTCCATTCCATTCATGAATGCTGATTTTCTCTTTAGTCCTTATCAACAGCAGACTACTAACCGGCTGTCTTTCTTCCACTGAGGTCATCTGTGCATCTGCATCCTAAAGTCTGCGCTCCTACTCTTCTCAAGCTTTTCCAGAGGAGGAACAGCCAGGTGTGAAGGCACCAGCCACGGGAGCACCTGTGGGCCGCGCCTGAGCCTGTAGGTGGCCCCTACTGACATCTCTCCCAGGGTGGTGACTCCTGGCCCTCCCAGGCAGCGATGTGCAGTGCTCAGCCCAGGGCCAGCCAGGCTGGGCTGCAGGGGCTCACGTCTCAGATCCACCACTCACTGGCTGGGTGACTCCAGACCCTTTCACTGAACTACTGCCACCTCTGCTCCTCGTCTGTAAACTGGGGTGGTGATAAAAGGGAGCCACTGCTGGGCCATGGTGAGGATTCTGCACAGTGAGATCCTGCACAGAAAATGCAAGTTCTTCTTACTCCTCAGCAGTACCTCAGGCCTCCTCTGCTCTCCGGCTTAATTGCTAAGAGGTGGCGCCATCCCTACCCAGTTATCTCTGTGGAAAGAGGAAACTTCTAATTCCTGCTGGTTAACCCGGGTGTGCCGGGCAGGGAAGGGGGGTCTCCAAGTGTCCCAGGCTGGTTGGATCCAACTCGATCCATCTGAAAACTTTGCCCTTCTTTCTTTTTCCCAGGTTCCTAGTGGGGAGAGCCTCTTAGGCCTTGCCAGGCCTTGGCCTCCCTGGGGGCTCAAGTCACTTCATCTGCATTGCACAGGGCACTGCTGGGATTCTGCTCTTCCCGACCTGCTTGTCTTCACCAATGTGCAGGGTGGCCTTGGCCTCTGGGTAGAACCTGGCAGGCTTGGCACACGCTCCTGTGGGCAAGGGTCTGTCTTTTCTTGCCAGTGAAAATTTTCTGAGAATTGAATGCAACTGGGTTCTTTCCTGCTGTTTTTAGACAACTGATCCCTGCCAGGAATGGCAGTCAGATGGCAGCATGCTGCAGTTCTAGGATTGGAGCCTTAAGAATCAGCCACCAATACTGATTAAGGGTGATGCTCATAACCGAGAGACCCACAGATCATTTCTCTGTAATTGCACTTCGCAGGCCCTCTGGGACAGGTTTATTTACTGCTCATTCATCCCATCCATTCTTCCATCCACTTATTCAAATGCCAACTCATGCCAATCACCCTACCTACCCTCTACTCTCCTGTCTATTCACCTTCTACTCACTATTTGCCAGTCTCTTTTACCCTGCTCAACCACCCTGCCGTCATCCCTCCTTCCATCTGCCCATCTATCCATCCTCCCCACCCACATCCATCCCCTCAACCCGTCACCCATCCATCTCCCTACCAATTCATTCCCCATCTTCACGCATTCACTCATTCACCCACCACCCATCCATCTCTCCATCCATCCTCCACTTTGGTACCAGCTGAGAAACAATGAAACACTCTCGCCCTGGCCTTCAGTCTCACCTTGAGTCCTCTCTTGGCTGACCACATGGGGCCTCTCATGCTACAGAGCACACCGTAGTGGGCACCTGTGAACTCTTTCTGATGACCAAGACCAGCAGGGCACCTTCTTGACCACCCAGTCCTACCTATGGCAGAGCAGCCCCCTCCCTGAAGCCTCCCGGGTTTAGTCACAGGGGGCAGTCATCCCGGCTCCCCAGGTGGGCAGCAGCTCACCGTGGCTGTGCTCGTACTCTCGGTGTCGGCGTCGCCGGCGGTGGTGGTGATGATGGCGCCGGTGGTGACGGTGGTGGTGGCGCTGGAGCCGGGCCTGCCTGTCCCTGCGGATGCTGCCCACGATGATGGTGATGCAGGAGAGGATGATGACCACACCTATGACAGCACTTGCCACCAGCACGGGAGACACGAGCAGGTGACTGTGCTCCGAGCTCTCTGAGAATGTGGGGTAGAAGTAGCTGGTGCGGTTGTATCGTGCTACTGTGGATAGACAGAGAGGACTCTGAGCTGAGGCCCAGGCCCACCACACACCTTTCTTCTCCACCTCTGCTGCCCTATGAGTCACTTGTCCTGAAATAAATGGAGGATAATCTGGGGCCAGACCCACAAATTCTCTCCTGGCTGCTCCTCGAGCAAGGAAGGAAGGGATCAGAGCTCCACCTCACTGCCTGCAGGAATGACCACCTTCCTTGTGCTCTGAAAACTCTGCCCCAGGAGGCCAGCTAACCACAGAGAGGGAAAGGGAATCTTGAAGAGGGCAACAGACCTGTCCAGGGCCACAAAAAAACAGTGGCAGAGCGAAGGCTAGAACTGAAGGCTGTCAGTACTACACAGGGCCTCTACTAGGGTCTGAGGTTGACTTTACCAAGGTGTTGAGAAGGGGCAGGAGATGCATAGAGGGGCAAAGATAAGGAGTATAAGGGCCTATAAGTATTGTCCTTGCCTGAAATACAAGCCTTTGCTTGCTGAAGTTCACTGGAAGATGCTCCCCTGGAGAGGCACGCACGTGCTTTTGGCTAGACATACGTGCTTCCTGGCTCTCTGATCTGAGGATGCCAGGCTAAGTGGACTTCTGGAATCAAAGATGAGGACCAAATCTAGGCATTTTCAGAGCTCCTACTATGTACAGACTTAGAACTAAGATTCCATTTCGTCTTTGGAGTTACGTTCATCCTTCTCATTTTACAAGTAGAGACACTAAGGCTCAAGGATATCAAATCACTCACCTGGAGTCATGCAGCCAATACATGACTAAGCCAGGCCCTCTCTGGACCTTGATCTCTCCACTAGACCATCATGAGTTAGGTAAGAAACTCTCTACTGCATAATAATAATAGCACAAAAAGAGGGAAGAAAGAGTAGAGTTATACAGGAGTGACTGGGGTAGCTTACTTCTCATTTGGATCAAGTTTGTATAACTAAGAAGGAGAGTCTGATAAGACATATATGGTAAAGAGCAACCACTAAGAACATAACTCAAACAAATATGGGGGTAAAAATCAATAAAGGAATTGAAATACAGCAAGTCCCTGACTCATGAACATTCAAGTCTCATAGATAGGAAGAGATCTTGCATTATGAACATTCACAGATGTGAACACATCACAGAAGTAGCTCATGTACCTGCCATGAGACAGTGGTGCTGCTGGTGCTTGTGCACGGTGCAATAGTGTATAATAGTACAGTGCAGTTGGAGACTTACTGAATTTTTATGTGTGTTTGGGTTTTTTATGCTTTACCTTGTATATATGTGTCCAATGTGTATAAGCCTCACTTTGTCAGACTCTTGAATGAATCCAACTTACTAATGTTCTCCCAGAAAGGAACATACTCGAAAGTCGGAGGATTACCCTAGAAAATATTCACTTAAAGCAAAAAGGAGAAATAGAGGAACACAAAGAAGACATGAGACAGATACAAGGTGTAAAATAAAGTAGGATTAACAAGCCGATCAAAGGCAGAGATTGCCAGACTGGCAAGATCCAACTATGTATTATCTAGAGTCGTCTTACTTGGGAACTGAAGCGGAAGTAAAAGAATGGAAAAATATCTACTATGCAAACATAATTATAAGAAAGCTGGAGTGGCCATAAAAACAGTATCAGAAAAAATAGACTTTAAAACAAAAAGTGTCACTGGAGATAAGAAGGCCATTTTATAATAATAAAGGGTTAATTAATAAGTCACAACAATTATAAACATATATGCACTTAAGAACAGTGTTCCAAAATATGTAAACTAAGGCTAACAAATTGAGAGGAAATACAGATAACACAACAGTAACAGCTGTAGACTTTAATACTCCCTTTTCAATTAGGTAAAGAAAAACCAGACAGAAGATAAAAAAGGAAATGGAAAACTTGAATGACATGGTACATGAATTGGACTCAAGAGACATCCATCGAATGCTCTGCCAATAACAATGGAATATATGTTCTTCTCAAGCATACATGTAATGTTTTCCAAAATAGGCCATATGCTGGGCCATACAATGAATTCCAATAGATTTTAAATGATTGATGTTGTACAAAGTATGTTTTTTGATCACAATGAAGTGAAACTAGAAATTAATAGAAATTTATGAAAATTTCACTATATAGAAATAAAACAGTGCACTAATAAATAACCAATCACTCAAACAGAAAATCATAAGGGAAATTAAAAAATATTTTGAAATGAGTTAAAAGGAAGACACATCATACCAAAGCTTGTGAGATGCAGCTAAAGCAGTGTTCACAGGAATATTTGTAGCTGTAAATGTCTACATTAAAAAGAGAAAAGCCAAGATTTCTGATCAACAAATAACCTTCCACCCTCACATACTGAAAAAGAAGGGCAATTTAAATCCTAAGCAAGAACAAAGAATAAAGAAATAAAGATCAGAGTGGCAATTGTTAAATAGAGAATAGAAAAACAGTAGAGAAAAATCATGAATTAAAAAGTCAGTTCTTTGAAAAAGCTAAAAACAAAAAAAACAAAAAAACCCCACAAAACTATGCTTTTATCCAGAATGATCAAGGTGTGAAGTGGATAGAGGGAGGGATGACTAAAAGTACCAACATCAGAAATGAAAGAGGGGACATTTAATACAGACCTTACAGAAGTAAGAGTTGTCAAGGCATACTTGAACAATGAAATGCCCATAAATTGGACAATTTCAATGAAATATACACATTTATGGATATATGCAAAACCTAGCAAATGAACTCAAGAAGAAACAGAAGCTGTGAATAAATCTGTAACTAGTACAGAGGTTGAATTAATAACTTAAAATATTCACAAAGAAAAGCCCAGTATCACATAGCTTCACTGTATGTTGGGTGAAGTCTACCAAACATTTAAAGAAGAAAATAGTATCCATAAAAGGCATGGGATTTCAGTTTGGGAGGATGAAGAAAGTTCTGGAGACAGATGGTGTGATGATGGTTGCAAAACAACATGAATGTACATAATGCCACTGAACTGGACACTTAAAATGGTTAAAAGAGTAAAATTTATGTTTATATATTTTTACCAAAATTAAAAAAAAGAAACTGAAATTTTCACAAACTTTTCTAAAATATAGAGATGAGAATACTTATCAACTTATTCTGTAAAGCCAATGTTAACCTGATACCAAAACAACACAGACATTACAAGAAAATGACAGAACGGTATTTCTTATAAATATAGATGCAAAAATTACCAGCAAAATACCAGTAAATTGGGTACAGCACTATAGGACCTCATGGCTTTGGATTTGACAAACAATTCTTAGATATGATGACAAAAGCATGAAAAGCAAAAGAAAAATAGATAAACATAAAAATTGGTGCATCAAAGGACACCATTTAGAGGGTCAAAGGACAAACTACAGAGAGAAAATATCTGTGAATCATGTCTCATAAGGTACTTGTATCTACAACACATAACAAACTATTACAATTCCAGTAATAAAAAGATAACTCCATTAAAAATAAGCAAAAGATCTAAACAGATATTTCACCAAGGACACAACAGCCAATTAGCCTATGAAAAGTTACTCAACCCCCTTAGCCATCAGGCAAATGCAAACCAAAGTTACAATGAGATAGCACTTCTTTCTCACTATGATAGGTAGAATAAAAAAAGATAGATAATACTAAGTGTTGATGAGGATGTGGAGATTGGACCCCTTATAAACTGCTAGTGGACATGTAATGGTGCAGCTGCTTTGTGAACACAGTCTCGTGGTTAACATAATACCATATAATTCAGGAATTGCTCTCCTAGGTATATACATCTGTACAAAAATTTACTCATGAATATTTGTAACAATATTATCTGTGTAGCCTCCTGGAAGTACCTGGCACCTGGCTACCTTTGACTCATATTTAGAGCTTTCCTTAAAAGTCACCTCCTCAGAGATTGTCCTAGTTTGGAGGTTGAGCGCTCCTTGAGGTCCATATGTAAAATCTTGATGCCCAGTGTGATGTTCCTGGAAAGCAGTGGAACCTTTGGGAGGTGGAGCCTTATGGGAGGTGCTCAGGTCATGAGGCATGTCCTCTAAAGGGATTATGGGATTGTGAGATTCTGATAGGTTTTCTCTTTTCCTGCTCTAACTGGAGATGTGAGTCTTTTGCTCCAACACACGTCCCCTGCCTTTGCCATTCCTGGCAAGTGGTGATAAAGTCAAGGGGTGGTCCTCACCAACCCTGCTCTATGCCATTTGGACTTTAAACCTTCAACAACTATGAAGTAAATAAACCCTTTTTCTTTATAAAGTTAATTGACTCAGGTAGTTCATCACAGTAACATGAAGTTGATTAGTACACAGAGGTTGCCCTGATAGACCCATTCTCCAATACATAGCATAACACCCTATGTGTTTTCTTCAAACAGCCCTTATCACAATCTCTAAACATCCTGCTTATTTCTTATTGTGTTGGGTCTTTGTGTTCCCTGCTCACTTTACTGAATTGTTAGCTCCTTGAAGATAGAAATTCCATTATATAGACTGGTTCAGTGAATATGTAGCACATAGCCAACTGCCAGGCACAGAAGGACTGCTCATTAAATATTTGCTGGATGACTGAGGGAACTGCAGTGGACTTAGTTGACTCTGTTTTCCCATTAGGCATGAATTCAATTTCTTTTCTACTTTTTGACTGATTGTGACAGCTTGCATTTTGGATGAAATGCCAACTTCTCATTTTTATTTCATTGCCTGTCAGCTACTGTAAGCTAATGTTTTCCATTTTTCCTAAGACTCACAGATGAAAGGTGAAGCTCCCTCTGTCTCCTTCCAGGCAAAAGGGATCAGTATAAACTGTCTTGTCTGACTTCAACTTAGGAGCAATCTAGTCCTTAGCCAGTGAATCTATAGCACGCCTGCCACCATTTCCTGTCTATGCTAAGGGCAGACATTACTAATTAATCGTGGTTCCCTTTTCTATTTAGCCTAAAAGGAAGCTTCAGCGTCTTTTCCAACACACCATTCCATGCAGTGACTTTAACTACCTTGAGTTGGTCATAAAAATGGAGTTTTTGGCCACCACTCATCCAGTGTGACACAGGCCACCACACTACTCCTGAGCCAATGACCATGCTCTCCCTCTGTGCCTTGCAGCCTCTCACCTTCAAAGGCAAAGACACCAGGGTAGGTGTTTCTGTGGAACAGTGGGTTGGGTCCAAGAATCTTGCTCCCAGGGGGGTCCAGACTGTCTTATTATGACTCCAGACACTGCAGAGGTATGGGGCACACTGGTCACACCATGATCCAAGGCAGTCCTGAGGCTACAGAGCCGGTCACAGCAGGACTGCCAGTGCCCTGACTGTGTGTGTACGTGTGTGCACATGAACACGTGCATGTGTGTTTGCTTGCCTTGCATAGCCTGCAGAACCTGCTACTGCCAAGGTGTCAGATTCATGAGTCACCTTGAAGATTCTGCCTCCACCTGCCACAGCAGCAGTGACAGCCGTGCCCTGTCTGGTGACTCGGAGCTCATTATGAGCTGGGCAGGAGATGGCATCCCTCAGGCCTGCAGAGGAAGCCAGTTGGTGCCATTGTCCGCCTGTGCGGCTGGCTGGGAAATTAATCTCCCAGTCACTGCGATCAGCAGAGGTAGGTGCTGTTTTAAATTATGAGGGAAAGTCTTCCCATTTCCAAACATGGGGCCTACTTTATCAAGAAGATAAATATGACTGCAGAGAATTAACATGACAGCCCCCTTTCCATCCCCCTACCTCCCTGGCCCCCTGTGCCAGCTGGGGCAAGGACAGAGGATGAAGCAAGCTTCGCCTCTATCCTGAACCTTCTACAAAGGTTCCCTGGATTAAGTGCAAACTACATCCCCTCCTCCACATTCAGCAGGAGTATGCACCATCTCCCTAGTACCTACTGAGTACTGCACAATGCCTGGTACTTTTCATTCACTATATTATCTCATTTAATCCTGTGGTGGCCTGTGATGGGATCCCCAGTTAACAGATAAGAAAACAGCCTCAGAGATAGCGAAACTTCCCCTAGGGCCACACAGCACCACAGACAGGGACCTGGGTCAGCAAGAGGCTTAAGGCCACTGCTCATAATTTATTCTGTATCTGTATGGAATGATACTCTGTGGACATCAGGCACTGCGCCCTGGGGAACTCACATTTTCTGAAGCTTGTGGAAGTAAAATGTTCCTCTCCCTAAAATGATGCTTTGCTGCTTCTGGGACACTTTATACGTAGTCAGAGCAGACCAGGGCCTGCGGATGATTTCAGATGAATTAGCTGACACTGTTGATAAGATACCAGGATGCCAGAGATGGGAGTCCACACGTCTTGGGCTCACATCGGGGGAAAAGGAACCCAGCCAGGGCTGGGGAATGGACCACTGTTCTGTGGATATTCTGTCTCCAGATCTACTTCTAGGTTTGTTCTGGATTGCAGGGGAGAGACCCTGGGTGATTTGGCTGGAGAGGAACAATGACAGTAACACAGCAGCTCTCTCAAATCAAGCATTCACTATGCAGCCACCAGCTTCTACACCCTTTACACGCATGATTCATTCACTGAATCTTCACAGCTCTACCTTTAAGGATAGGTGTTATCTTTCCTTCCATTCTATAGATGCAGAAACTGAGGCACAGAGCTGGTCAAAGCCAGGCCCTAGATCAGACTGCTTGTTATGGTTTATATCTTGATGCCCTCCCCCGAGCCTTATATGATCACAGGCAAGGTTTCTGGATGACTGGGTCCTGGCTGCATGATGCTGATCAGCGGATTAGTCAGTGAAGCCTGGTTTAAAGAGGTGGACCGGCAGGGGTGCAGCCCGGAAGGGTCCACTTCCGTCCCTCCCTTGCCCTGTTTCTTGCTGCCATGCCCTGAGCTACTTCTCCCCTGCCATACCCCTCTTCCATGCCACCCTGCCTTGGAGCCAGCTGACAATGGACTAAAACCTGTACAAACTCTGGGCCCAAATGAACCTCTCTTCCTTTAAGTTGAGGGTGGCAGGTATTGGGTCCCAGTGATGAGAAAGTAGCTAAGACACTGCTCTTTCCAATTCCCAACCTGCACTCAGCTGCTCTAGCTCCACAGAGGTGGAGAAGCCCTGGACAGTGGGCATGTGTCTTTCGTCTGTCACGCCCTTGGGTGGAGCCAGCACAGAAAGGAAGCTCGGGAGCTATGCGACTGACACAACAGGAGGTCAGTGATTCGCTGCTTGATGTGTTGAATGCACCTATGGAAGGGCACATGCCATCCGCATTCACCCATTGGCCTATCCTCCCATCCATCACTCACCCACCTCCCCAGTCCAACAATGAGGTTCACAGTCCTTTAGGAGCTCTGGTGGATGGTCAGAACAAAGTAGGTTTTTCCATCCATGAGAATAAGGCAGGTCTTGATGAAGAAACCCAGGTCTAGGATCCATGACCTGCCAGTCTGTCAAATTTCACTAGAAAAGAACCTTAGGACCCATGATGAGGGATTAATGCATTGGAGGAATCACAAGAGTGGTAGAGGCTACAGAGGAGGCTGGTGGAGGCTGAGGTTGAAGTGGCTGGTGGGGTCAGACCATGAGGTGTCTTGAAGCCAAATCAAGAGATTGTCCTTCATCTTCAGGGCGAAAAGGAGACAAGGGCAAAGCATGGCATGGTCAGAGTGTTTTAAGACATCCCTCTGGCTCCAAAGACAATGGGCAGGGCCAACTGGAGGCAGGAGAAACTGGTGAGGAGGCTGGTGGGAGGATTCACTTGAGCAGAAAGCTAGGGGCAGAACATACAGTAAGGCTCAGATGAATGCATGGAGTGATACTGCAGAGTTCCCTGGCCCCTTCAATTTGTTGTCCTTTGAACAGGCTTCAGAGACAGTGCTGGTATTATTCCTATCCTGTGGATCAGGTACCAAGTCCCCCAATGAGCTGGCTGGTGCCTGGATCCTTAGGACGCTGTGGAGCCAGCTCTGGCATGTCTGGACATCTGATCCAGGGCTGGGACTGGGAAACACATTGATTCAGAAGGTCCTAAGTGACCCAGGTCAGCTGTGGGAGTGCTGTCCTGGGCTTGCTTCTCTGTCCGTAGATGACACTGTCACCCCCTGTGCAGATAAAGGCACTGCATTTTGGTGAGCTGAAGTTAGGTGCTCAAGATTGTTCACCTCATTTCTGGTGGATCTGGGATTTGAACCTAGGCTTGTTTGATAATTCATGAAAGAGAGGCACAGATCAAGTACCATAGCTGGGATGTGGTTTATCCACAGAGCTTCCATGCCCTGGAAGCTTGGTCCTCAATATCCAGGATCTTTCAGCTGTGAGGTCTAGCAGAAGGTGATGAAGTCACAGAGGCACCACTCCCAGATGGGATTAATGCAGCTCTCAGCATGAGATCTTCTAAGAGGGACAGCCTAGCCCCTCATTAGTCTCTTACTTGTTCTCTCACCATGTAATGCCTTTCTCTCTCTCTGTCACATACACACACACACACACACACACACACACACACACACACACACACATGCTCCTGTCAGGCGATGCTATCCACCATGCAGCCTGCCAGTCCATATTCTCAGACTGTCGTGAGCCAAAACAAATCTCTTTTATTTATAAAGTAATAAGCTTCAGGTATTTTGTTATAACAAAACACAAAATAAGACAGCATGGAAAGAGAACAAGATATGTGAATGAGGGGATGGTAGCAGAAGAAGTATGTTCTATTCTTGGTTGTACCACTCCCTCATGGGGTGACCTTGGGCACATGCCTTGTTCTCTCTGGACCTGCTGAATCTCTCTGAAGAGGCACTTGTTTATTCTTAAACTGTTCTCTTTCTAGGGTGGTTAAACTCTCCAGGTATGAAGGGGATGAGGAGGGGACAGGAGCTACGAAGGGAGAACATGAGATCCAGGTTTGTGTTAAGGGACTGAGGTCAGGGCTAGCTCCATTCTGGGGAACCTAGGGAAGTTCAGGTCAGGGAATCTGAGGCTGACTGCTGCTACTAGGTCATTGCTGAGTGCAGCGTCGGGCAGCTGCACAGTCACCCTGTGGGTGCAGGGAAGTGCTCTGGGCAGCCTCAAGCTGCCTGAGCCATGGTGACAGGGCAGGCACAGAGGCACTGGGGTGCTGAGTCAACAGCTTTTGCCCGCAATCTTGTCCACTCTCTCAGAGAGGGAGGGGGCCAAGGGCTCAGACCCGACTTAATGGCTCCTGTCACATAAATTTTGAAGAAATTTGTCACGGGTCTAGTTTCCTGGCAAGTCTGGCCTCAGTGGAACACTTTTCTCCCCACGCTGAAGCTGACAGGGTAGGGCTGTGCGGTCAGTGGAGAGAACAATGATGTAGGGACTGTCTTCCCTCTGCTCACCACTGGCAGGGCCCGGCTTCCTGCAGGGACTTGGAGAGGGGCCACGGCAGAGGACATGGCAGTGCACATTCTGAGTCGTCTCTCTGCTTTTATGGTAACTTCTCGGCTCATTTGCTGACATCCACCAGCAGACTGATCGGTGTCAGAGGGCTGGGGTGAGACAGACGTGGCCTGGAGATCAGGACACAGAAGGATTGGGTCCAAAGGATGAGCCAGCAGGAAAATATCAGGGCGGGGAGGGAAGAACATGGGTGGAAGCACTGAGGTCTGAGGGCCCCAGGAGGGTTTGGGAAAGTGGTGTGTTCCATGCTGGATTCAGGCTGTGGAATATCACAGTAGTGGCTGATGTTTGGGTCACTAGGAGGAGTAAGGAAAATGTTAATTGATGCTGAGAATTCTTTTTACAAAAGGATTGTGTCTTGATGTCTCAAAGACTCATGTAGTCAGAGGTGGGGCTTTTTCAGAGATGCTTGGATCTAGAGTGCATGATGCTGGGATTAAGGGTGTGTGATTACTAAATTGGCCCACTGATTGGTCTGGCACAGTTCTAGGTGTGAGTGCCCCTTAGGGCGGGTAACCTAGATAGAACTTAAAGGGACAGAAAGAAGCTGCTGTTGTTGCTTGCTACTCCCTGCCTTCTGTCTGCATTGCTTTGTCATGGGTTTTTTTTTCCTCTGTAATGCCCCCCTGCCATGCCCCGCTGCCATGCCCCGCTGCCTTGGAGCCAGCTGCCTATGAATTCTATGAACTGCAAGTCAAATAAACCTTTCCTTGTTTGACTGTGGGTGTCAGGTATTTTGTCTCAGTAATGAGAAAAGTAACTAAGGGTGCATTTCCACAAGAAGTCAACCACCAGTGTCATGTCAGGGTCCATTTATGGCATTACTAGTAGGGCAGATTATGGTGGAAAGGAAGAATAGAGCATGAAGTAGTCAACTTATTCACCAATCCTTCATGAATTTACTCAACAAATCATCCATGTTCCCAGGGATTTATCTACCTTGGTATCTACTCAGCATCCACTTAGTCATCCATCTATCCATCCATGTGTCCGACCATCCATTCATTCATCCATCCATCCATCCATCCATCCATCCATCCATCCATCCATTCATCCATCCATCCATCCATCCATCCATCCATCCATCCATCCATCCACCCATCCATACATCCATCTGTCCATCCGTCCAACCGTCCATCCATCCATCCATCCATCCATACATACATCCATCCACCTATCCATCCACCCACCCATCCATCCATCCATCCATCCATCCATGCATTCACCTGCTGATATTCACCAAGTGCTTATTCTATGCTACCTACTGGGACCAGAGATACGAATCAGACTGAAATGAGCCTTTTAAACTGTGAAAGCAAGAGGTCCTGAACAGATGCCCTGGTGCTGAGATGGGGAGATGTGGTGCAGCAGGGAGTTTCCCTAATCTTCCCTCAGCAGAGCAGCTCCGTTTCCATCTGTTCTACATGACAGAGTTAATAGGAGGGTGCTCCACTGCTAAGTAAAAGATTTTATCCATTGTGTTAAAGTATAACTGGAAAAATATGTGATCATCCGCAAGCCCTTAGTGATTTTTGAATACAGGATTAAAATGACTTATTCCACTATTAAGATACAGCCTGCCATTCCAATAAATTCACAAAAACTAACTCCCATTCCTCTGTATATCCAAATACCGTAACTTTATCGGCTTCCCATCATTCAGTAAAGTTTGTCTCTAGCTTGAGGAACAATTATTTATTGGCTGGAAACTTATTGAAACAGTTTTTGCAAATCAGTCTCCCTTATTTCTGCAGAGGAAAGAGTGAACTGGCTGGCATTACACAACCAAGCCATGGTGGAATTAGACACCTTACTACAAACCACAGCAAACTCTGTTTCTTGCTGGAATAGTGACTGGCCTCTGCCTCTTTATTTTCTATTCTCTTTCATCACCATCTAGAGTTGGTTCCTCAGCCAATTTCACAAAAGTCCCAGGTTTTTTTTTTTGTTTTGTTTTTCTCCAGTACCGGGAACTGAACTCACGACCTTGCGCTTGCCAGGCAGGCGCTTTTGCCGCTGAGCTAAATCCCCAGCCCCTAAGTCCCAGGTTTTTATAACATCAGTGGAGTCACACTATGCATGCCTGATAAGCAGGAGACGGTGGAATTGGGTTGAAGTGGCTGCTGGGAGACTGGCTGGGCTCACCCACCAGCTAGAGGGATTAGCTCCCACACCTCATAATGAGACTCAAAATCATGCAAAAATGACCATTTACTATAACATGGACTTTCCAGGAAGCCCATGAATAATTGATACACAAAATGTTAAATTTATGAGTGCTGCAAATGATCATCCACTCTCTCACCCAGGAGGAAAGAATATTCAGGGAGAGCTGCATGAGGGCTGTGTCATCCACATGCTGTCCTGCAAGGTAAAGGTTTCAGTCCCCAGCACAAGCTGGACCAGCTCAGAGCTGTGTTCTTAGGCCACTGTAGCTGAGGCTCTTTCCCAGGAACTATCTTTCTGGAGTCTTGCTTTGTTCTTATGCCTCACAGTCTGCTGAGAGCACTCGCTTAAGAAGCTTTACCAAACGTGTTGCTTCAGGTGTCGTCCACTGTACTCATCTGCATCCCATGGGTGAGGCTCTCTGTAAGGAATTTTCTCCAGGATAGGAAGGCTGATAAAATTTTTGCTTTCTCCAGAAAGCTATGTTCCCTTTAAAGACTACAAAAACCATGCAACTGATCCTCTTTGCCTTTTTGCTTTGGCCTCCAGGATGCTCAGAGATATTTCTGCAGCTCAATGTCAGTCAGAAAGGAAATCAGTCTTTCCCCAGCTTTCTGGTGCTAGTTAGCATCAGCCAACACAGAAAATTCATAGACTACTTCTGTAAGTTGGATGGTGGGAATAATGTGATTTGGGGTCTGTGAAGATCACCACTACATTCTTTGCTACTCCAGTTGTGAATAATCAGTCTACTCTGGGGGTGTTTCCTGCATTGCTCTAAAAAGCTTCAGAAAGAGGATGCCCCCAGAGGTTGTCAGTTCAGTGTTTAGAAGCTCAGCTCAGTGGCATTAGCCAGGGCATGTAACATCTATGGACTTTAGTTTCCTTATCCCTAAAACTCGGTAAGAGACTTTTGCAGTGCTTCTGCAGCTTAAATGAGGTGTTTATATAAGTTACATGAGCACTCTATAAATGCAACTGCAAAGCTGGGCAGAACTGTAAAGCTACTATTTCAGTTCTACCTCATGGAAGGACAGAGAGGGTCTGCACCGTTCTTGCCTGGGACTACGCCCCACCACTTCCCACCAACTCTGTTAGCCTGAGTGGGTTCAGCTGGGGACAACAGTGGCTTCCCTGCCACTGTGGAAGAGAACACAGTTGACCTGTAGTGCTGGGAGTTAAAGTAGCAGCCTCGGTGGTAAATGGAAAAGGTGGCCAGCTGCTGTGCTAACCTGAAGCTGTAGTCTTATCTGTGACAAGAAATAGACTAGTGCAGATTTAACAGGTAGTTCTGAGAGGCGAGCCTGAGAAATTCTCCACACATCTGGATTGTGTGTGCAGCCGAGCCAGTATGTCTCTGGCTGATGGGGCATGAGTGTGTGCAGCAGAGATGTGAGAGACCTCAGTAAAAAGTGAAGTCTGGGGCAGACTTGAAAACAGCCTGTGCACTCTGAACCCACTGCAGGAGAGGAAATCCTGACTGTTTGGAGATGTGTGGTGTTATGGCTTGTGTCTGGATGTTTCCTCTAAGACTCATGCAGTCATAGAGGGACTTTTCAGAGGTGGCTGGATCTAGAGTGTGTGATGCTGGGATCAAGGGTGTGTGATTACTAAATCAATCCACTGATTGGTGTGGCATAGTTTTGGCTAGGATTAAGGGTGTGGGTGCTGCACTTGCCCTAGGGTGGGTAGCCTGCATAAAATATAGGGGACAGAAAGAGGGTTAATGTGCTCCCACCTGCCTGCTTGCTGTTGACTGTTTCTTCTCTGCCATTCCTCTCTGCCGTGCCACCCCACCTTGGAGCCAGCTGACTATGGACTGAAACCTCTACAAACTGTGAGCCAAATAAACCTTTCCTCCTTTAACTTTGGGTGTTCTTATTTTGTATCAGCAACAAGAAAAGTAACTAAGACATGTGCACACAACCTCTGACCAGTCTTCGGCTGAACATTAAGCTCTGTAGACAGGAGTCAACTATCGGGAAGGAAATATGAAAAATGAAAACAAGATAACAAATACAAAGTGGAGACATTAGCAGCTGCATGTTGTGGGAGAAAATGATTTAAACAGATTTAATTTAGATCAGTCACCAAACAAATGAAAAAACAACTCTTGATGAGTAAAAAGTCAGAATGCATAGTTACTATATTATCTAAAATATCTGATATTCAACAAAAATTACAAGACAAAGAAATAATAAAGTGTTATTGATATGCAGTGGAAAATCAAATCAAAACAAAGCAAGAAAAAAGTCAGTCATTGCCTAGGAGTATTCTCGGAGGTTGGATTGAAGAGACAAAGACTTTTTAAAACAGCTATTATAAATACGTCCAGGTAATTAAAGAGATTGAAAAATTGAAGGAAAGTATGAAGATTCAAAGAATAGAGAATGTCAATAAAGAGATACAACTAATAAATAACAAAGAACCAAGTAGAAATTCTGAGTTGTAAGATAGTAACTGAAATAAAAAATCAGAGGAACTCAACAACAGATTTGAGATGGCAGAAGAAAGACTGGTGAACTTGAAAATAAACCAACGGAGAATAATTCAATCGGAGAACAGACAAAAAAGATTGAAGAAAAAAATGAACAGAACTTCAAACTTCTGGAACAACATAAAACTTAGCAAAATGTTGGTCACAGGAGTCCCAAATGAGAGGAAAGAAAGAGCAGAAAATACATTTGAAAAAATAATGGACAAATCTCCCAAATTTGACAAGACACTGTACATACCCAGCAAACTCAACAAATCCCAAGTAGAATAAACACAAAAGCAGCCACACCTGCCATATCAGCCAAACCACTGAAAGCCAAAGTGAAAAAAATATGAAAGCAGCAAGGGAAAAACCACCAACGGAGAACAATAATATGATTATGGTTTTTTTGGGTGGTGGTACCGGGGGTAGAACCCAGGGCCTCGCACATGTGCAGTAAGTGCTCCAGTGCTGAGTTGCATCCTCATTCTAGTGCACAGCTTCTATCAGCAATAGTGGAGGGCAGAAAGCAGTGAAACGACAGATTTAAAACGCTAGGAAAGAAGCTGTCAAACAAAAGAGGATGAAGTCAGGTGTGATGGTACTTGCCTGTAATCTCGGTACTCTAAGAGGCTGAGGTGGGAAGATCCTAAGTTTGACCCCAGCCTAGGCAACTTAGCAAGATCCTGTCTCAAAAGAAAAATATATTTCAAAAGCGTAGGATGAGGATATAGCTCAGCAGAACGACTTTGGGTTCAGAGTTCAGTCCCCAGTAATACACACACACACACACACACACAGAAGGTAAAATGAAGACATTTCCAGATAAACACAAAAACGAGGTATTTTTATTTCTAACAGGCCTGCTTTATAAGAAATACTTAAGCTATAAAGGAAATGATACTAATTTGAATCCACAGGAAGAAATAAAAATGTCTGGATATGATAAATATGCAAGTAAACAGAAAAGATTCCATAAATATGTTCTCCTTTCTTCTCTTGACTCCTTTAAAAGATATAAATTGATTAAAAAAGAATTGTGATACCATTTTGTTTAGCTCTTCCTATCTATCTATATATCTAGGTATAATTTGATAATAAAAGCACAAAAGCAGGAGGAGGAAAAGGAGATATAATGGAACCAAATTTCCGTATTTTACTGGATTTGAGTTAATATTGTTCTAAAGTATACTGCCATAAAGGTAAGAAAGTAAGATGCAATTCTTAGAGCAACCACTAATAACAATTTTTTAAAATAGTAAAAACAATCTCAGAAGGATCAAAATAGTACGTTAAACATGTTTACTTAAAATAAAGGACATAAAGGAGGAAGAGATGAATTAAAAAATGAGACAAAAAGAAAACAAACAGCAAAATGGCTGATATAAATCTATGCCCATCATTTGTAATTGTAATTAATTTGTGTTTTCTAAAAAATATGAATGGATTCATAACCTCATTTAAACAGCAGAGACTGTCGAAGTGAATAAAAAGGTCTGACTCAACTCTATGCTGGTACAAGAGACACTTTAGATTCAAAGACATAAATGCATAAAAATAAAAGGATGGGATCACAGCTGGCATGATTATGCTGATGTCAGACAAAATAGAATTTAAGGCAAGAAATATTACTGGAGACAAATACACTTTATATTGCCAATGGCCACTATATCAGGAAGATACAACAACTAGGTATGTATATGTATCAAACAATGAGCCCCAAGAGACATGAAGTGAGTGTTGTCAGTATTAAAAGGAGGAAGAGACAATTCAGCCATAATAATTGGAGATTTTAAAGACCTACTAATTCTTCTTTCTCTAACTAACGTGACAATAGCTAGAAACTCAGCAAAGATCCAAAAGACCTGAACAACACTATCCACTAGCCCAACCTAGTTGACATTTACAGAACACATGACCAACAGGTTGCACCTTCTTTTCAAGTGCACATGGAACATTTTTCAGGATGTATAAGCCATAAAACAATTAGCAATAAATAAAGAAATATGGAAATCATGCAAAATGTCTTCTCTGACCACAGTGGAATTAAATCAGAGATCAACAATAGAAAGCATCACAAAACCTGGCCACACTTTTGCTAACCCCTTTATACCTTCATGGCAGGGAAGGAATTACGGCTCCCACCACTGGTGACCATGCCGCCCTGGCCTGGAGCCAGAGGCCGACAAGAGACAGGGCCCTGTGTGTTGTGGGTCTGGACCACAGGAAAAGTGATGAGATTTTTGTCTCCTGATGCACAGAGAGTTTGTCAGGCCCCAGAATTAACTAGGGCATCCAGGAAACCTGCATCAGGGTAGCTGTGTATTAACAATAAGCTATTGTAAGCACTAGAGCTTCTTCCAGGAAGGCAAGAATGGATTAAGATAAAAACTCTATTAATATGACACGTCACATCAGCAGGTAGAGGAGAAAAGCTACTAGACTAAGGAAAGACAGATATTTCTTTTTTATTTATTTATTTATTTATTTATTTATTTTTGGTTTTTCTCCGGTACCGGGAACTGAACTCACGACCTTGCGCTTGTCAGGCAGGCGCTTTTGCCGCTGAGCTAAATCCCCAGCCCCAAAGACAGATATTTCTTCACTATGATGAATGCCCATGACCTCAACTGGCTGCTACTGTCACACTAAAGATGAAACTTGGGAGATGTTTCCCAGCATGTGGCTCATAGAACAGGGATTCCCAGAACTTTATGGGGTATGGGGAGAAAAACTCTTTATCCCTTCTCCCATCAGATAGCCCTGAGCTTTCTTGAGAGCCCCAGCACCTTCTCTTCCAAGCCTCCTGTTCACCAACATTCCTGAGAAGGTGAGTGGCCCTGGGAGGAGGCTTGTTCCTTAGCCACTGCTGAGGTCACAGCCTCAGGGTTTCCCTACCTGAGCCGATTGCCTCTTGTCCTAGCCCATCACTTTGGTTGAATAAAACACAGATGGCCCTGGGTTCAAACCCTGACCTTGCTTCTGGATGAAAGTGCAAGGTTTCTTAACCTCTACTGACTCATCGATAAAATGGGAACAGCAATCTCTGCTGTCAGCTAATAAATCACACTGCATAGCAGAATTTCTGGCTCATAATAAATGCTCACTGTATGACAATCAAACCTCAAAATCCTAAAGGTTTTCCATAGTGATAGATCTAAGTGCTGAAAGACAAAATAATAAAGCTTGAAGAGGATGGGATTAGAGGACATCTTCGTGACTGTGGCTTCCTTAAGCAGGACAGAAAATGTACTAACAATTAAAAATGGAAGGGCTGGGGATATAGCTCAGTGGTATAAGCACCTGCCTGGCAAGTGCAAGTTCCTGAGTTTGATCTCCGGTACCACAAAAAAAAAAAAAAAAAAAAAAGGATAAATTGGCCCATATTAAAATAATGAACTTTGAAAGAAAAAGATAAAGAACTTTGATGGTGGTTTGGGATACAATGTGGCAGAGCTGGGGGGCCTGAAGGGTTGCCTAGGAACTAAGATGTGAACAGGGTCAAGGCCATGGCTGGGTGAGCAAAGTTTTATTTTTGTGGTGCTGGGAATTGAACTCAGAACCTTGAGCATGCCAGGCAAGTGCTCTACCTCTGAGGTGCACCCAAGCCCCAACAGAATGATTTTGAAAAAGGACTTCCTAATATATTCATCATTTGCTACCTGCCTCAGGACCCTGGAGAATGCTTCTCATAGAGGCATTTGTCTGTCTAGGTGCCTGGAAATGGTTATCAGACCCTGAGACACAACTGGGCCATTTACGTCTTCATGGAATCATCCATTTCTTCGTGATTAGCTTTTTACTCTAATAGCATGTTCTTTGCTAGATACACAGGAGACAGTTTCACCATCAATTACAGTGGTTCAATGTCAAACAGCATTAACAGCGAATAATATGTCTGTGATGATACAAGGAAGCCAATTTTGAAACCTAGGCCTTATGTTCAATGAGAGGACCTAAGGCAGCCTTTCTTCAAATAAATGGTAAGTAAAAAGCCCCACAGGATTCCTTTTCAGTTGGAAATATGCAAATCTCAGCCACAGCTGACAGGAAATGTGTGATATTTACCCACACTGTCTTTTAATGATGACTCGTATTTTCAGTATGCTGGGTACCTCTGAGTACCTAGGTTGCAGTATTACTGTCACGTGGGTACTTCTCCTCCTGTAGAGATTTTTTTACAGTTGAAGTACAGCCTTGAAACAAAACCTTGTTCAGATTTTAGGATATATTTTTGCATTCTTGTCTGTATCAAAGCCGATGTCAAACAAAGGGAAAATGCGGGTGTACACCTTTGTTCTCACACATGTGCTTCATCAGCTTGCCATCCCCCCGGCTCTCGTAATCAGACAACTGGGTAGAGCCGAGCCTTTCATTCTCGAGTGCTGGAAAATAAATCCTGCTGCAGGATAAACATCAGAAGCGCTAAGATTGAGCGAAAATTGATTACAAAATGGTAGGTAAACATTTGTTCGCCCGGACACCGGTCTTTAGCCAGTCTCACGCTTATACTGTTGAGCCCACTGTTCTTATTTAATGTACAGTATAATTTATATATTTTTAAAGAACGTGCCTCGGGGTTCTGAATATACAATCCCAATTGTAAATTATACACTCTCTGGGAATTTGACAGTCATGTTGTTTTTGATAACTGTATTTTACACTCAGCGGACACGCCAGCACATTAGGACTACAGGTGTCACTGGTCATCCCATTCCTTCACAAGAATGATAATAGCAGCCATGCCACAGTGCCACTGTCTGTGTATGCACAATGCATACTATAATGCCACATGTACTATAATGGTCCTAAAACTACTGGGATCACTGCCACTATTTTAAAGTATCAGAGGTGCCCTTTTGTCTTATAAATATGAGAGGTTAAGAAGAGTTTCGTTTATGAGAGACCCCTTATGTTTTATTTAACGCAAACCTGAAATTTCAATAACAATAGACAAAACCTCTTTAACAAGGACATTATCCAACTCAAAATGTGCCTAACATGGCTTTAATGTTTATAAAATTTCATTCTTTGAATAGCAGCAATAAAGCTCTCTGCTTCTGAAGAGTACAAAAGAATATTCCATAATCTGATGTTCTGCAAAACTTTTATTTCCTATAAATTTTGAAATTAAATATGCATAATAATTATAGATAAAATTAATAAATACTTTATATATAAAGAATTAAGAATATCTGTTAATACAAAGACACTATGATGAGAGTCAAAAGGCAGTCCACAGAGAGGGAGCTTTTTGCAATAATATATCCACAGAAGATTCAGATCTATAATATATAATGAACCTTTAGAAATCAATAATAAAGAGACCCAATAGGAAAATAATCAAGGGTTGAGCAATCCTTTAACAAAAGAGGATGCCCAGGGTCCTATATTAAGTTACCAGAGGGAACTCAAATTAAAGTCCCAGTGTGATATCTCTTCCTATCAGAATGGTTAACATGGGAAAGAAAACTCCAGATAATGACAAATATTGTTGAGGGAATAAGTAACCAGAACTCTCATACATTGCTGTGAAAAGGGTGATGATATAGCCACTTTTGGAAGAACTGTACGTTCAACTATTAAGGCCAAGCATACATGTACCCTATAACTCAGAAATCCCACTCCTAGGTGGAAGGCATTTTCCAACAGAAATGCATCCATATGTTTATCATGTATGAGAACCACAAATGTGGTCCAAGATGACAGCCATATGGAGCTACTATTTAAAACAAAATTTTTAAATTAAATTAAAAATTCAGTTCTTCAGTTGCATTAGCCACATTTCAAGTGCTCAATAGCTACCTGTGGCTAGTGGCCATTACTTGGACAGTGCAGACAAAAAATGTTCTCATTACTGAAGAAAGTTCTGTTAGACAACCCTGTTCTAGACTATTCCCAGCCCTACATTCATTGCCCTAATCTGAAGACAATTCAAAAGGCCATGAGAGCAGAATGCCGAAGTTATCTGCAGTATATCCACACAAAGGAACGCCAAGTGGGGGCACTCACAAGAGGAGGGCAAGTGTGCTGCCCTGGCTGCGTCAGAGGTGAGGCCGGGGATCCTGGCTGTGACAGCCTTTGCCCTCTTAAGGACGCAGCTGGCTCACAGCTTTACCTATTTTTTATCTTAAAGAGAAAAAAACCCCTAAAATAATAACAACACAGATAAAAACAACACAAAAACAATACAGAATTTCAAAACAAGAAGATAGGAAATTAATAATGGTTATTATATTACATACTGTTATCTTCAATGAAATTGCTCAGATGAACAGAATGGAAGATTGATCAAACAATTAAAGAGAATAAAAAATTTAAAAAAAACATTAGAAACAATACAGAGGTTCATTAATCAATATGGTAGGCATTCAACAATTGTTATATTGCATATTGTTGTCTTCAAATTAGTTGCTCAGATTACCAGATATAAACATTCAAAATTGGGGGCTGGGGATTTAGCTCAGTGGCACAGCGCCTGCCTGGCAAGCATAAGGTCGTGAGTTTGATTCCTGGTACCGGAAAAAAAAAAAAATTGGTCAAGAAAAGTTTTAAGCATTAACTGCTCCTTTCAATAAACCAACAGACACCAGCAGTTCAATTATCCCAGCTATTCTTGTATAATGTATATTTTTTTCCTTCCTTTTTTTCTTTCTTTTCTCCATTCCCTCATCCCAGTTGTTCCTTCCCTTTGAGCAATTTCTTTCCCTTTCATAATATGTATTGTACCTTTTGGGTTTTATTTACTCTTTCAGTTTCTTACACTAGGGAGACAACATGATATTTACACATGCAGGTCTGATTTATTTCACTTATGAGTATGGCCTCTAGCTGCATCCATTTACCTATGAAAGCCTTGAGTTTTTCTTTTTTATAGCTGAGTAATACTCCATTGTATAAAAATACATCTTTTTTATCCTTTCCTCAGTTGATGGGCATTTGGGTTGTTTCCAAGATTTAGCTATGACAAATTGCACTGCTATACACATGGGTGCACATATATTGCTGTGGTATGATGTTTTCAGTTTTTCTGGAAAAATACCCAGAAGGGGAATAGCATCCAACCCAGCTTTACTTTTGAAATAGGCCTTCTTTCTGTCTGTGTGTGTTTTCACTGAATACAGTGGGTGGGTTCCTTCCTGGGCATCTTCCTACTCTTGCAGCAGGAGAGCACTTGATGTGGAGTTGGGAGAGTGAAGCTGCAGCCATTCTCATGCTATGTGACCCAGTTTTCCCATGTGTAGCATAGGCAGTTGGGGCAGGGTCAGTACCTGTGATCTCATATCCAGCCCCAAGGTAGGAAGAATATAGTGCCTGAGTTACCCACCCCATGCCCATTGTGTGCTCATGTGGGGTCTAGACAGAGCTGGCACCTATTGAAAGTGGTCCAGTGTGCCATGCTGGGGCTGTCTGGGGAAGAAGAGTTGTGTTTTCCTCCAGAAGAGTCTTGGGAGGACCCTGCAGAAAAGTCTGAGTGTGGTGAGGTAGCTCTCACTGTGGGATTAAGGCACACATAAGAAAGGGCAGAACCAACCCTTACTGAACACCTATGCATTCACTAAACTCTCATGGTTACCTTGGAAACTGGGTCTAATTATCCCATTTCACAGGGGAATAAGCAGAGGCTCAGATGACTCAAATACATTTACTCCATTGGTTGCTGATCTGGGTCTTTCAGCCCTTGCTGTCATTGCTGCATTAGGCCCCATTCCCACGCCCCAGCCTTAGCTCCACTCCTCAGGGAGACAAATGCCATCAGGGGCCGAAGGACCTGTTGTCTGGGCAGAGGAAAGTTCTGGAATGTGTCTCTCTAGAAAGATCTGGACTGTAGAGGGAGAAGAGCTCCAGACAGGGAGAAGAGGTAGGTTCTGTCAGCTTGAGGAAGCAGCCCCTAAAAGCCGAGGGGAGTCCCAGGGGCTGTGCTGTGCTAAACACAAAGACAAGAAAACAGAGAAAAGCCTGGGAAGTGAAAGTGTACTCAAGTTCCGGAAGGCCGGGCATGGTCAGTACCCAGGGCTTGCACCCACAAGTCTTGCTTTTGGGTCCTGCCTGCTCCCAGCAGTGGGCTGCTGGGCAGGTAACCTCTCTGCAGGTCCCTCTCTTATATCTGAAGCATGCAGACTGACACTTCTGCAGTGACATCACTGAGGACAACCACGCTTCCCCAACCCTTGGGCTCCAGTCCAGGTGCAGGCAGAGCAGAGATCCAGGGTGACTTCCAGGAAGCCTGAGGCAGAGAAACATCAGTGCCCTGACCCATTCCTGTTCCGAGGAAGATTCCACCCTCACCTCTGCTCAGTGCACTTGCCTTAGGGATGCCATGGGGGACAACTCTGGAAATCTGGACAACTCTGGCAAGACTTGTCAGGGAGTGTGGACTGAGACACAATCTTGCTCTGTGGTGTGGGCTGGACTTGAACTTGCTACATAGTCAAGGTAGGCTTTGAACTTGTGAGGTCCTGCCTCTGCCTCCTCGGTGCTGAGATTACAGGTGTGCACCACCAGGCCCAGCCTTTAGAAAGACTTCTAGATACAGAAATCACTATGCTCTCTGCCGACCCAAGACTCCTGCCTTGCCCACCCTTCTGCATGTGCTCCCTGGGTGACCTCACTGAGCCTCAGGCACTGAGCAGCGCTGAGACACTGCACTCCCCGCATTTCCATCTTTAGCTCCACCCTCAGCCCTGAGCTCCAGGCTCCTGTGTCCAGCTCCTGCCTGCCTCTCCACTCTGATGTCTGCACAGCATCTCAGACATTAACACATCAAAACCTCCAGTCTGGGTGCAGTCCCCACCAAATCTGCCCATGGCCTCCCCCGGTTCTGCCCCTCTACGTGATCAAGTGCCAAGCGCTGTCATTATTAACTCCTCTTCCTCTCATCCACTCCGAATCCAGTTAGTCTGCAGATCCAGTTTCACCTTCAAGCCCGTCTCTATCTTGTCCCCTCCAATACTAATCTCCCGGTCCCAGGCATCGTCACCACCTCCTGCACCACTGTCCTAGCTTCCTAACTGCCCCTCTTGCCTTCCCCTTGAGATGATCAGGCCTCTTCTCAGCTCAAAACCCTCCAGTGACTACTTAGAAACAAAAGCCAAAGTCCTACCATGGCTTCCAAGGGCCTCTCTCATCTGACCTGTTAACCTCTGGTGTGTCCCTTTCCTCCTTCTCAGGCACCCCAGCTTTCCTGTTGCTGCTGGAACAGGCCAGGCCGGCCTCCACTTAAGTCCCTCTGTAACCCTCTTGCATTAGACACCCGAATGGCTCCCTCTCTCTCTCTTCCAGTAACCTTGGGGTCCCTTCTTAGAGCCCATGTCCTTGCCCATCATCTCACCCTGGTCTGACTTCATAGCTCTTCCCACCACTAGACACCTGATACATTCATTTGCTGATTCTTGTTTATCATCTCTGACTACGAGCCCCATGAGAACTGGGGTTTCTAAAGGCCCTAGGGTCCTACTGCACAGTGGACTCCCCACCTGGGCCCTGGGGCTGGAGGAATAGGCTGAGCTCCACCCTTGTGCTTTTGTACAGCTATAGTTAGCTAAAATTAAGCCCTGGACTGACTCACTCAGGGTGTTCTCCTGGTCCCACTGTGTCTTCCACACTACTTTTTTTTTTTTTTTTTTAATCTCTGAGCCTCGGTTTCCTTGTGTGCAGAATGGGCATATGAACCCTTCCTTGCAGGGCTTCGAAGAAGCAAGAAGGCCACACAAAGTACCAATCCCCTCACCAGTGATATCTCATTTGATGCTCACTGCAACCCTAAGAGGTGGGTATTCTTATCAACTCTCATTTTACAGATGAGGAGGCTGAGGCTCTGGGAGAAATGACCAGCTGAGTTCACTCCATCTATTCATTCCCTTGCCCACCCCAAAGTCCAGTTTCAGCACTGGATGGACAAGGGTTTGATGACACTGGCTCATGATCTTTGAGGAGTTCCTGCACGTGTTTGGAAAGAGTCTGAGGTTGCATTCAGACTCAGTGGGGGAAAACAGTGCTGCAACCGATTGGTAATGTCTGCTCTGGGCACAGAAGTGGTGAATTGTGGAGTGTGTCCCATCATTTTCCCTCTCGCCCTCAAGTCCTGTTGATAGTTCAGTCTCTGCAGAGGTTAACTGTCACAAAGAGCACAGCAGAAAACAACAGCATCTGGCCTCTTATAGTTCAGATCTTGAAAGGCCCATGTGTTGAAGGCTTGGCCTCTGCCACGAGGCACTAATGGGAGGTGGTGGAAATTTTAGGAGATGGGTTCCCTGAGGCATGCACTTGAAAGGGATACTGGGACTTCAGCTGCTTCTGCTCTATCACTACAGGACTCCCATACCACATGCTAACACCAGAGGCCCGAAACAATGGAGTCACAGGATGATAGGCTGAAGCCTCTGCAACCATAAGTCAAAAAAACTTTTCTTCCTGATCATCACAGGGGTTTTGTCACAATAATGGAAAACTAACACGTGGTCCAACTCCCAAATTCACCTTCAGAGCCCCTCCCCCAAAGATCTGGGTGATACTAAGATGTATAGGGAAAAGGTGGCCAAAAGACAAGACTTTCAAGTTTTTTGAGGTTCTTCTCAGAGCCTGACACCAGGCTAGATTCTCCCCGCTGCCATCTCCCCCTTCTGGCATCTCCTTTCCAATCTCAGATGTGAGCATCAAACCGCCAGGGTGGCATTACTGTATCCATTTCACAGATGAGTAAATTCAGGTCTCTGGAGGTTAGGTTGTTTCAGATCAGACAGCTGGGAATATCAGCCCCAGTCTGTACTTGAACCCCAGCATTGCTTACTACATCATCCCAACTCCAAGGGAGACTCAAGGCACGCAGGCACCCTGGCAGGCTGCGAGTTCTGCCAGCCTGTGGGCAGCCACCGTGAGCCTGGTGGAGACGAGCCCTACTTGACTTCATGATTGTGGGATGCTACCTTCTTCTTCAGTTTGCTTTGCTACAGGCTCAGTATCCCCTGGGGCCTCAAAGCCCCTCCTTTCCAAAATCTGTTCTCCGAGGCCGGAGGAAAGCAGCCTGCCCCTGCCTCTCAGGGAGCCCCATGGAGCTGCCATCTGCTGGGTGATGAAGAAGAGGCTGTGAAGCATCAGTTCTTGAAGCCTGGGTCCCCAGGGAGCCCTGGGCCATCCTGCTTAGCTGGGGCCTGAAGGAGAAGATTCCCCCACCTCCACTCGTCCTAAGGAACCATGGCAGTGGCAGGCAGAGACACTGATTCCCTCCTGCAGCCACTCAGTCCCAACGCCTCTGGTTTCCCTGGGTCAGGCATTCTCTTCTTTCCCTGTTCTTAATCTTGCCTCCTCCCTCTGCTTCATCTTCTCATTGCCTGGTGGGGGCCCATGAGGGCTGCTGGAGGTGAGATGGGGTTGGGGTGGGGGGATGTGGGGCCCAGCCTGGCTTGCTAATGTCTGTGCCACTCCTGAGAGGCCAATGACCCTACTTCCCCAGTGTCTGCAGGAGCTAGAAGATCTGTGCTTGCAGCTGGGTTGACCCCCCGTTCACCCTGCCACCCTCCCCACTGCCCCCAGCAGATATGACCTGTTTACTCTCTCTGGACCTTGTGAGCTCTCCCTCCTAGAAATGAGCTCTTGCTTGGGGAGTTTCCTGGTTTATTTTTCCTTCTGGAGACTGTCCAGCTGCCCTTCTAAAATGGCAAGAGTTGGGAATGTGGAAACCCAACCAGGAAGAAACTGGCCACTACCCTAAATTGTGCAGTTTTTATGGGCTTCAATATCTTCACAAGACCTGGCAAGAGCGCTTTGTGAGCAAGGAGAGTTAGGGCAGCTCCTCATGATTTCTCAATGCATAGCGCAGCTCCAGGTCTGAGAAGGAACTGGTGAGGTGTACCCATGACTATTATGATGCCTCCTGGAACTTCCAGGCTCCCTTCCTGAGCACTTCTGTGTCTGGTGTTTCCGGGGGTCCATAGCATCTGTCATCCCGTATCCCTACCAGAACCCATGTGTGGGCCTCGGGGCTGCAAGCTGGGGAGGCTGCCTGCCAGGCATCTGCTTCATCTCCTCATTCACCTGCTCATCCAACCATCTACTGACCATCTCCTGACGGGTAATCAGTGGTGGAAATCTCACTCCGTGCCAGGGCCTGGGCACGGTGCTAGCAGCAGGGTAGGCACAGTCTCTGCTTTCTAGAAGTTCATCTCTACAGGTGAGCAAACACAGGGCTGGGTAATAAGTGAATGATTTCTAGAACAGATCTGAAGAGGGGGTTCAGATGGGGGATAAGTCAGAACGATGGCACCTATTAGTACAGACGGACCAGGCTCCCAAGGGTCAGAGATCAACCCCAGAAGATTCTAGAAAGTTTTCCACACTCAGCACTTCCAGCCTTGATCCTTCCCAGACTTCTCCACTGCTAGCTGCTCTTGTCTCACCAGCAGGGAGGGGCAAGGAAGTGATCACTGCAGCTCTCTGTGGGGCAGGCATCCCCCCTGAGCGGCAGCCTTCTCCCTTGGCTTGGGACTCAGGCTTCCATTTCCTGGTTGTGCGACACTAACAGTGATGACAGTGACAAGTTATTGAGCTTGTACCATCCATCAGAAATCATTTGATCAGCTCTTAATCCAGACCCTCCTTGGGTACTCACAGTAGTCGAGCTCCCCCAACCCCTCCAGGGTCTTGCTATAAAGTCCAGCTTAGCTTTGAACTCACTCGGTAGTACATGTTGGCTCTGAATTTGTGATATTCCTGCCTCAGTCTCTTGAGTGCTGGGATTACAGGCTATTCTCCTGTACTCTGACACACTCTGGAAGTAAACCCCACAGCCAGGCTACCCTATTCCCAGCATGCGTGTTGAAGATCCCATCCACAAAGGATACGTCAGCTTCCCCCACCTCCACTGCACCGATCTCCTCTTGTTTGGAGATTTAACAACTGGGGCTTTGACTATTTGAAAGAGGTGTCCCCACCCCAAGAGGCATGACGGGTAATCAGTGGTGGAAATCTGAATAGACATTAGTGAGGAGAACAAAGTACTATCCAGAGTGATTGTGGGGGTGTCTCTGACCTCTCTCACACACATGCACAGTCAGGGGAAAGGATGGGCAGTTATGCACGTCCCCCTGAACAGTAAGAGGTGCTGGCAGAGTTAGGGGATCAGGAAATGTAACGGGACAAAGCAGGTGGCTGCCACAGAAGTTAAGGCAACAGGAGGTGGCAGAAGTGGGGCTGGTGGAGACTTGGGAAGGGCCGCTCTCCTGGCCCCAAGTTACATCCGGCTGGAGCCATAAGCACAGTCATCTAATGGGTTCATTAACTGAGGGGCTTTCTAATGGAGGCTCTAGGACAGATCTCCCCGGACAGTCAGCTCCAGGGAATATTTCCTGTGGAGCCCCAAGTGAGTAAAAGATCCCTGTGGGCATGTAAGTTGGGGAAGAGTACAGGTTTTCTGTTTCCCAGGGGAGTCGCACCACACACATCATGGCATTAAAAGCTCTGAAAAATCCTGTGGTAGCAAAACTTTCTCAGTGAGCCTCATCCAGCCCTTTCCATGCTTATTGGCCATCGTGTGTGTGTGTGTGTGTGTGTGTGTGTGTGTGTGTGTTTTCCCATTACTATGCCCCAAACAAGCCCTGATCCACATTTCAGAAACGGATGACACTGAGGAATGGCTAAAGTAGGATTTTCAGTTTTCAGAGAGCATTTCAGAGATGTCAGGTTTCCCCCACCCCCAGCACACCCTAGTCAGACCCGTGCAGGTCCTTGGACAAACATCTTACAACTGTTCTCTGCAACCCCAACTCCCACTCTGCCGTGGCTGGCCCTCAGGGGTGGGAGGGTGCAGGGGAGACTTACAGGGGCAAGGGCGTTTGAAGGACATGTAATCCTTGGAGCAGAAGAGCGGAGCCAGCCTGCCCACGGGCACAGCTCTGATTTCTCGCCGGGAAGGCCCCTCCACTCACCTGCGGAGACACAAACAGGCAGGTGATGGGGGCGCCCGCACCGCACCCACCAGTCCTGCAGGCTGGGCGTGTGCGTCCCTTGAGTTGCCAAGGGACAGTGACTTTGGTAGCAAACAGGCCGCCCAGGACCTCTGGGCTACAAAGTATGGGGGTTGTGGGTGCACAGGTGGGGCCAGTGGGGGCTGGGGTCCCAGTGGTGGTGGGGGAGGGGGCCATCTCTTTGAGTGGACTGGAGTGGGAACTGGAGGTTCCACTGGGCTCTCCTGTCTCATGGACCTGTGAGATCCCACTGCTTTGGACACCTTCAAGGGTCCAGGGCAGGCTGAGCAGCTTATAACTGTCAGGGCAGGAACGAATCTTTAAGGTCAGCACAATGTCCTCATTTCATGGTGGGAAAAACAATGTAGTGGGAAAGGACCTAGTTCAAGGCTTTGGAAGTGTTCACTGGCACCTCATTTAAACCATATTACTACTCTAATAAGTTTAAGAGGAAGGTGCTCTTTTCCTCTTGTTTTGTGCGTGCATCTATGTTAGCAGGGGTTGAACCCAGCGCCTTCACACTGAGCTACAACCCCAGTGCTTTTTTTAAGTTTTCAATTTTGAGACAGAGTCTTACTAAGTTGCTAAATTGCCTCAGACTCCCAGGGTGCTGGGACTACAGGCCTGCACCACTACGCCCCGGCTTCCTCACTTTTATAAATAGGGAAGCTGAGGCTCCAAGAGGTCAGGTAGCTTGCCCAAGGTCACACAACTTTCATCTATAGGCTGAGATTACAGCCTGAGTCTATTCGAGTCCAAAGCCCACATGGTCGTCCGGCACACTCCCTCAGAAGGCACTGGATATATTAAATTACTGATTCAGAAATACTGGACTATGAAGGAAAATGCCTCTTCCTCCCCTCCTCTCCCCCTGCTTGGACTGCATGCCATCCTCATGTCTAGGACAGTAAGGAGGGCCCAGCTACTTTAACAGCCATTTGCAGTGGAGTGGACCATTTTCAAGAAATAACCCACTCTCCCATGCTGCTAAAGATCAGAACCAGCTCTGTCTTTCCTGGTGTGTCCTCAAGTGACACGAGGCTTTGGGAACAGGAGGGAGAATGCGTTATTTCCTCTGGAGTGGGGTCACTTGGCTGCAGGTTTGGGGGCTACTGAGCAGGCACCATGGATGCTGAGCCCAAGGGGCACTTACAGGGGAAGCCAGCAGGAGGCAGCCTGGCCCTTGTAGATCCTGGGGTGACATTACTGTGGTCAGAACTTTTCCTGAAGAGGAAGGTCCAGAGGTCCAATCCTTGCCTCCCTGAGGGACCTCTTTCATTATTTTTCCCCAGAGGGGGTACCATGTTTTGATGGAGCTCATAGGTCAAACACACTGTCAGTGAGTTGGTTCTATTTAACAAACGAACTAGAGACCTCTCTTCCCGGAGTCTTGCTCTGAAGTCTGATCCCCGGTGCTAATATCAACTCAGCTGCTTCCATGTGACTCTGGGCAAAGCATTTTGCCTCTCCGAGCCTCAGGTTCTGACAGGGACAGTGGGAATAAGAGCAAGGGGTCGTCATGGAAAGCCCCTCTGCCACACTGATGTATGTTCTACTGTCAGGTGGCAGAATGGACACCACTGACCTGAAATCCCTCTCTGGGCAACTCCTTACAGCCCCTCCTGACACTGCTCAGCCTTCCCACTGTGAACCCCAGGCTGGCCTGACACCCACTCTCAGTCTCCATGGAAACCAAGGGGAGAGCTCTGACCTGGGGAAGTGTGGGTGGGAGGTGATCTCCCCAGCTTGCTGGGGATGGCTGCTTGGAGAACTGTAATTTCACACCAGAAAATTCAAAAGGAATCTTGAGGCCTGTGATCCTCACTTTCTAAAAATACACGTGGGCACTTGTGTCTGTGTTCACATTGGTGTGTATGCCTGAGCGTGCGATGGTTGGGTGTGCATGCACACGTGTGTCCAGGGATGGGGCTATAAATGGGCACACAATTCATCCCTCGTGCTGCTTTCACACAGATCTCTCTTAAGGTCAAAATGGATCATGCCACTCCCTTGCTAAAATCCTTTCATAGCTCCTCACTGTCCTCAGGAAAATGTGCCAGTTTCCTATAGCAGCCTCCAGGGCCCTGGACCCTCCCTACTTATGTGCTGAACCAGTGTAGCATAGGTGCTTAATAAGTACATGCTGACTGCACTTCCTCTACCCCTGCCTGTGGTGGCATCTGATGCCATGGAAACGTCATCCTCAGAGTGCTGCCTCTCTCGGAGAGCCCATGGGCTCCTTTTACCTTTCACCGGGCCCTGCGACTCTGAGATGAAGGTTGGGGCTTCTGAGGCTGTGGGGAGGTGGGGGGTGGGCCTTCCAGGGCAGGGAAGCCGTAAGACTACATGACACACTGTTTGCAGTGATCACTTTGGGAGTCTGGAGGACAATGTGTAAGTTCCTAAGTGGCTCAGGAGGCTGGCAAGGGGTAGATATTCCTGTATGTGGAGGCTTTCTGCACACTTGGGCCTTCAAATGGGGCTCGCACCAATCAAATACTTGCATGTGTCAGGTTATGGCACCACCGTGCTATTGTTACAGACCCTTAGGGGTGGGAGACATCATTCCCATTTTCTAAATGAAAACACTGAGGCTCAGGGTGATAACCCACCCAAGGTCACAGTGAAGGGGTAAAGAGCTGTGGAGAGGGACTCTGCCAGCCCCAGAGCCCCTCAGTTATGGACAGAGACACCGCATAGACTGCGCCCTGGCATTCCAGCTGGACTGCCTCCTGGACAAAAAGGGTGCCTCATTCTTTCATGTTGTTCTTCCCTCCCCCTGGCATGTCATTCCTTCCCCTCTACCTGGCAAACTCCTATGTAGCTGTGCACAGCTAGCTCAAGAGGTTTCTTTGGAAGATTCTCGACTGGTGGAGACAGAGTGGTTACGGTGGCTGGGCTTCCACAACACACGGACATCCTTCCAGGCTAACTTTGTCCTAAATTATTCTAGACAAGCAGCTCTTCAGGGGCATGGAGGGTCAGTGTGGCTCTGCAAACTGGCTCTGGGCTGGGTACTGAGGGAACTTGCACAAGTACATGGAAACATGGAATAAGCCAACCACGGCCTGATGCTAGCGCACCATGACGTGCTGAGGCTGCCTTTGAAGGATGCTCAACTTGCTGAGAAGGAAGCCCTTGCAAAGACCTGAGATTCTCCCTAGACATCTTGTCACCCTGATGACAACAGTGCCCATATCAGCCAGGGCTACCATTTCCCGCATCCTGCAACCCAATCAGCACTTTACACGTACCCTCCGGCTGCAGTCTCCTGGCAACCCACGCCGGCTTGTGTGCATTGATTTGTTTACCAGCTGCCCATAATGTGTCCCACAAAAATCCTTGGGAAACAGAATGGGCTTTCTGGATCCAAAGGCAGAAATTAGATGTTCAATCTCACTATCTACCTCCTCCTTGCCTCCCCCATTTGAGGATTTCATCATGACCTCAGAAAAGCCATTTGCTGGTGCTGTCAGACCTGTTGCTTGGGTGGAGCTTGTTGGAGTCTCTAAGGCAAAGGAGCTGGACATGGGCGTCCATGTAAGCATGTCCACTCTGGTTTCCCTCCATGTGACCAGAGCTGTGGTGAAGACTGAGTGGCGAGGGTAGTGGATGAGCCTGAGGCTGGCTGGGGTACGGGGGCGGGGGGGGCAAACCAGCTGCTGGGCTGAGCGTGGGCACACACCCGAGGTCACTGATCCCCTGCCTGCCTCTCTCAGAGCCCAGCTCCCGAAGCTTGTTCCTGACGGTGACTCATCTCCAACTGGATTGTCTGGCTGGGAACACAGGGTGGGCGGGCGGCACTCCAGGCTTTGAAGTGGCTGAATGGTGTGTGGCAGTTTCACGTCATTTTACTCCCCTTCGCATCCCTGCACCTGGAATACCTCTACTCTGGGTTCATGGTGACACTCGGATGTGCACAGAGGGAGTGTGTAAAGTTCTGGTTCTCCTAAGGTGCAGTGCCCGGGAGCCTCAAGAGCAGAACTGTGTGGTTGGCAGGACCAAGGAGTCACCAGCTTCACTGCCAAGGACAGGGAAGGGCTGGGGGTGTGGCTGGCCTTGTGAAGGAGGCCCGGGTGATGTCTTGCCATGGACGCTAACCTGCTCAACTGCTGTCAGTTCACTGGATCCTCAAATAAACCTCCACTTTAAAGATGACAACAGAGACTCAGAAGAATAAAGGGGCGAGGAGAGGTAATGCTCTGCCTGCCCCAACAGGGCTCCTAGGAGGACTTTAAGGAGGGAAGAGACATGGTCAGCTCTTATCCTATTGGGAAGATATAAGTGAGCTCAGGGTGGAGCTGCACCAGTTGAGCATGGCAGACTGGGCCTGAGGAGCGGGGTTGAATGACACCAGCTATGTTGCAGTGGGAAGGCCACCTTCACTGGTTCTAGTGTTCACTCAAAGTCCCTTGTGTATCAGGTTTTGGCACTGGAGCACATGGCTATCCTTCTAGTGTTGAGCTCATGGAGCTTTGCTGATAGAGGTAGAGACAATGGCAATGGAAAGCCTGCTTCATGACAGCAGGGAGGGACCAGAGGCAGCTCTGCAGGTGAGATTGCTCATGTAGTCTCAGTGGTTGCAAGGAGGGTGACAGGTAAGCAGAGGCCAGAGGAAGCCAGCCAGCTGGGCAGACACCAGGGTGAGGGAGATTCTAGGAGGAAGGAGCAGACAGTGCAAAGGCCCCAGGAAGAAACATGCTGCATGGGTTTGAAGGACAAATGGGTCCAAGGCGGAAGGTGAGAAATGAGAGGAAGTGAGGATGATCTGTGTTTGCTTGAGTGACTGACAGATGATAGAGATAGGACAGGTGGAAACTACTAGGCTAGATGGCCTGGATGACCTCCATGTCCCTGGCACCTAGCACAGTGCCTGGAACACAGGAAGTGCTCAGTGACTATTGAGAGCACAAATGACTCTATCTCACAGTGGTTCCGTGGACCTGTGGGTGGGCACATGATCCAGAGCCAGAAGAAAGACAGAAACTTCAGGGGCTTTGGTCAGATGCACTGTACCCACCTTACTCAGGCAGGGACTAACTCATGGCGATGCAGGTCGGGTTCCCAAGCAGGAAAATCCTTTCTCCTGTCCCAGGAAGCTCTTTATGTGAGGCTGGGATCCAGCTGTGGACTTCTCCAATGGAGAAGAACATTCTTTGGCAAGTGCTGATAATAAATCATACAATGTTTGTCCTTGGTTGCATGCAAGGATGAATGAATCCAGGAGTAGAAGAAAGAAAAAAAGAAGCGAAAACAGTAGCAAAGAGATGGGCAGGTTTGCCAATAGGCAGCTTGGTCCTCACATTAGAAAAGGGATCTGGGGGTTAGAGATCTCTGCAGCAAGCAGGACTTCTGTCTCCATGCAACATCTGGCCACATGTGTTTTACTGGATTGGTCAAGACATGCTTGTGGGTTACTGGGTCTCCACGTGGTCTTAATTTGCCCAGAGTGGTCCTCTATAGAACCGGCAGCCATCCCTTCCCACCACTACTGTGGTCCCAACATGAAAGGCTTCATTTCCTATCTACCTGCATACGCCAGTCCATTTGCAAGCTAGCAAATAAGTCCCAACCAAATGTATAGAGAAGCCTGATTCAGGCCTCAGAACACTCTAAAAGACACATAAGCAGGGATTATTTACAGCAATGAAACATAAGAGGTGATCTCACCTCAATGTTGCCATCAATAAAAGAGGACAGACTAAGCAAATTATGGCACTGACTTACAATGGAATATTCTGTAGCTATGAAATCTTGTTTTTTCAATAATTTTAATAATATAAAAAATTTTAGTATAACATTAAAAGGAAAAAAATCCAAGCGTATGAAAACCAGGTTATGGAACTGTGCATACAGCTTGACTCTTATTTTGTAAAAGAAAAAACCCTAGAGAATAGATTTATACATGGCAAAAGATTAGAAAGGAAATAGAATATAATGTTCACAGTTATTGTGCTCTCTGGGCAGAGATGGAATTAAGGAAGATTTTTATATTTTTTATATTTTTACAATATTCTAAATTTTCTGCATGAACACGTACTACTTTTATAACATGAAAGATCATTAAAATGAAGATTTGGATAAAAACCTTCATGCTAACAAAATAAAAATCAATTAAGTAAATAAGTCAGTGATAGTTAACTCACCAAAAAATGTAAAACTTATTTAATTGCCTTTTGAACATGTCATGTTAGTGAAAATACCTTTAAAAGTTAATTTGTCTTTAAACTTACTAATAAGAAACCTTATTAAAATATTACAAAAATAACCATCAACATTTTTAACTTTCATACAATTGTCCCCGATGTTTGAGCAAGTCTTTTGTTTTTGTATTTGAGACAGATTCTCACCATGTAGCCCAGCCTGGCCTTGAACTCACTATGTAGTTCAAGGTGGTCTTGAACTTGCAGTCCTCTTGCCTCAGCCTCCTGAATGGTAGGGTTACAGGTATGTGCAGCCATACCTGGCTTAGCAAGTCTTACATGCCAAATACTTGACAGAATGATTTCTTCCATGAACTGTAATATTTTGTTTCCACTCAATTTATACGCTTGACAAAAATAATAATAGACCTTACGTTTGTAAGACATTATAAATTTGCAAAGCATCTGATGCTGAGTACTATTCCATGCTTGGGAGAGACTACAGGGAATAAAACATCAAAGGTCCCTGTCTTGTGGACCTCACATGATACTGAAGAGGGAAGATGACAAATGACTGAATGAGATCAATAGATGTGGGGATGAGAAATGCAATGAAGAAAGACAGAGAGAAGGGAGTTGGTAATGAATGAGAGATTTCTCTTTTAAATCAACCAGCTGGTTAAATCAGTTTGGTTATTGTTTGAAGAGGGAAAAAATGAAGGTGTCTCTAAAAATTCTATAGTCTGTGGACAATGAACATACTTTTTCTCAGTTATCAGACATAAAAGTGATTGAAGATCTCCACAGAGGAGCCATCTCAATAATGAAGTACATGTCATCTAAGTTACAATGTGCTAATTATCAATTTTACAAACTCATACAAAATTCTGATGAGTCACAGGGATGTTTAAGTATTCTATACCTAGCAGAGCTACCATTCTAAGACTCAGCGTGCTCATTGAAATATGTGGCCAATTACAGGATCCTGGACTCCTGTGGACCCCCCCCCCCACTGCAATCTCAGGGAGCTATCGCAGAGCTCAGAGCAAAAATGCTTGTGTTTAGGAAAACAGTGTGTGTGTTTGATGTCTGTTCATAACACAGTCATGGCAGGGCCCCTAGACACTGCTGTATGCTATCTACGCGTCATTTCTTCAGTCTCGAAACATCTGGGAGGTGTATAACATTTATTCTCATTTCACAACAGTGCTGAGGCTCTGAAAGGCAAATCAGCACCCAGACTCATATGCTGGATACCCAGGCATCCAGCTCTGAGAAGCTGGGTTCTTAGCCACAAGGCTATGTTATGCTCTCTTGCCAAGAGGCCCTGGAGCACCTCTGACCCCAGTTTCTCCTTAGGAGGCTGGGAGTAGATTTATGCCTTCCTGCCCCTCACCCTGAGCTCTGTGCGTTGCCAGCGTGAGGGTGCAGGTAACAGTCCTGGGAGGGCGTCGAGCTGATGCTTTTCAAAGACTGACAATCACGCCTATACCCCATCACGTTCTCTATCAGCTGTGTTCCAAATCCTGTGTGAACCAGTAGACACAACCTAATTAGTTTCTGATTAACTCCTTTGGGAAGATGAGGAGTGAGGGCTGTGGAAGATGCAGGGATGTGACATCCTAGTGTGTGAGTGGGGGAGGGAAGGGAGAGAGGAATTCTATGCAGAAGGAGCCTGAGGAGGCAGCCATTCTGCCAGTCGTAGCAGGTCCCACCTGGCAGCATGTGGACCGGTTTCCTTATTTCCTTACCTGAATCCTCCCCCGTCCTCTGTTCTGAGCAGCTGGGTCATAGGTGGCAAGGAACCCATGTGGGTGCCCACAAGCTAGATCTCTGCTTTCTTTCCACCGATGTGTCTGGCCATCTATACTTTCTGTGCTACCCTGAGGGTCCCCATATCCACCCTCTGCTCTGGACCTGAGGCCCCAGCTGCATAAATCAGGCAGATCACTACCTGGGGACTGTCCAGCTCTTAAATTCCAGCCTCTCAGTCAGTCACCAGCTCCCTTTCCATTCCGGGGCTCATCATTTCTGGGTGCTTTGTGACTAGTTGCCTGGATGTACAAATCACAGTCAGGAGTCAGGGCTGGCACCCCTCAGCCCTCCTGGAAGCCTCCGTGCCCTGGTGGCAGTCTCTCCTCTCCTGGCTTCCTGCTGCCCTTCTGAACCAACACCAGTGGCATGTCCAAGCCATCTGACAGCCTCATCTACCCCTAGGGAAAGCAATCTTTCTTGTGCTCTCAAACTGGGAGGGGAGAGGGGTGTGTATAATCCCTTGTACAGAGCCAGAGCAGTGTGTGGGGTACATCTGCCTGGGGCAGCAGACCTCAGCCAAAGCACGGAGGAAAAGGCCATCCTTTACAGTCAGATGGGACTTTTCCAACCTGGGGGGTTGGGTGGGGTTGGGAGGGGAGATCTGGGCTGGGACTGGGAACTCCCAGGGAGGGCTGAGAAAGGACAGGCCTAAGGAGTAAGTTTTGCTTCCCAGTGAGTTATTAACAGGACTTGGGGGATTCAAAGACCTGTTTGGAGGGGGGTGGGACAACATTACGTCCCCATCACTTCAGGGAAGATCACTTTGCCTCAGTATCTATTGGCGCTGGACACCTCATAAAATGACACCTGTAGCCAAATGCAATTGAGTACTGGCTGCGTGCCAGGCATCCCAGGAGAATAATTTTATTTAACCTTCCCAATTTACCTTCCTTATGTTTCAGATGGGGAAACTGAACCTCAGAGGGGTTAAGTGTCTTGCTTAAGGTAATGCAGCTAGGTCAGTCCGCGTCTGCCTTTTGGTTCCAAAGCCCTTAAACATTCTGCTCACACCAGAATCCTGTCTACTTTTCAGAGGAGGAAACTCGGGCCCAGGGTGGTGAAGTCATTGGTTCCAGTGGAACAGTCGGAATGTTCGAGGAGAGTCCAGAGTGCCTGCCTCGGGGCCGGTGTTCGTGGGGCTTCGTGGATCAAGACCAAGGACCAGTCCTTGTAGCCCCTGCTTCTCCACCTGTCACTCGTGTCCTCCCATTCCCAGCACGGGCCTGGCCACCCACGATGGCACTGGCGCGGTTCAGGAAGGCAGCTCTGGTCCCCACCGTGCGTCAGCCCTCAGGCCGCGAAGTGCGAAGTGCGTGGGGGCAGAGGAGCAGCGTCGCCCCCAGGCGGCCGGGGCGGGGCGGGCAGAGCCCATCCCCGGGTCAGCCTTGGGTCTCTTAACGCACAGCGAAGTCTGCCCCAAAGGGAAGAAGGTGTGTCGGGGATGCTCCCTCTCCCACCCGGTGTGCCAAGACAGGCCAGAACCGGGGGCAGCCAAGCAGGGGCATGGCGCGGGTGACCCTCCCGTCAAAGGGTCAAACTTCCTGGCTCGAGGCGGGTGGGAGGAGGGTTCAAGCTGAAACTCTGCAAAACCCCGGTCCATTTCCTCTCCCACCCTAGTTTCCCTCTGGACTGGGTTGCTCAGAGCGTCCCCCAAACTGAGGGCGCGGGCCGGGGAGACTGTCCTGCCCGCTCCCCGCGCCGGGTCTGCGTGTCTGGGGCGCGACTCGGGCAGGGAGACCTCCCCCCGCCAGGCTCCGCAGGAGTGCCGGGGTCCCGCTCCGCTCCGCGCGCCGCGGTTCCGCTCC